>NC_089772.1:13111624-13449124 GCF_040412425.1 Macrobrachium rosenbergii
GTGGGACTGGAATGGGACCCTTGTGAACCTTTCACACTAAAGGACAGGATTCCATAGAACGAGTAATTAGTGATTACTTGATAAATACATTAAGACGAAACTTTGACTTTTGTAAGAAAATAATAATTTTTTTATTAAGAGCTTGTGCTTATGACATTCTGTGAATGAAAGTAAGGACAAACATATGTTAGTTCGTGTAGGCACTCAGAGCAAGTGGGCTACCCCTCTCATTCCTTTTACTGAGAGAGAGAGAGAGAGTGAGGGAGAGGGGTGTTAGGAAGGAGAAAGAGGAAAAGAGTGAGGGAAAGTTGGAGAGAGAGAGAGGGAGCGTGGGAGAGGAATTGAGAGAGAGGGTAGAGTGGGTGTTAGGGAGGAGAAAGAGAGAGAGAGAGAGTTTATCAGTTGTCATTCAGAGTTTTCCCAGGCAGCGCTGGGTTATATATAGGTGCAGTACCTTATGTAGATATGGAAGTCTTACAAGTTGTTGAAAACGCTATCTGGTGGAGAAATAACTGTTACCTTCCACAGTCAGAGAGTTTATTGATGTCACCCTTTTAAGATGAGGGAGTTTAAGTAGGTAAAATGTTTAAATTGTATATATACAAGAAAAGAAAATGTATAAAGACAAACGCAACATCCACTTAAACCACAGACGCAGTAAGAAAACTGAAGAAGGATTCTTTAAGTTTCTTCAGTGCAGTCGAGTTTTCTGTACAGCCGCTACAGCGTATAACCAAGGCCACCGAAAATAGATCCATCTTTCGGTGGTCTCGGTATAATGATGTATGAGCCGCGGCCCATGAATCTTTAACCATAGGCCGGTGGTGGTATAGCCTTATCGTTGTCAGAAGCACGATTATGGCTAACTTTAATCTTGAATAAAATCAAAACTACTGAGGCTAGAGGGCTGCAATTTGGTACGTTTGATGACTGGAGGGTGGATGATCAACATACCAACTTGCAGCCCTCTTGCCCCAGTAGTTTTTAAGATCCGAGGGCGGGCGGACAGACAGAGTCAACACAATTCTTTTACAGAAAACTAAAATGGAATCACAATTTTTCTTTCTTTTTTGTATCGAAGAAGTTCAGTGTATTGGAGAGAGTGTTCCACTGTGTGTGATCCAGGAAAAACAAATAAAAAAAGATTAATGATTGTCTCTATTAATTGGAAAGTCCAGAGGTCCACATCCCAGCTGGCCTAAGGCCAATTTAATCTAAACCAAACAAGTGACTGTGAGTGAGGAGAGGTAGAGAAAAGATGAGGGAAGGGAATGGAGAAGGTAAGTAGAAGGGAGAAGTGGTGGGGGGGTGGGAATGGGAATGAACAGTGCAAGCAACAGGTATGGGGTGGGAATTGTATGTACAAAGTGGGTAACTTATGACAAATTTATGCAAAAATAAATAAATAAAAATAAAGGAAAAAAGTTGACCTAATATTTTTTTTAAGAATAATTAGCAATACCTTTTCCATCTTGAACAGACTTCAGTTGCTACACAGGAATGAACAGATGTTTACTTCTAGTTTTCTGTAAAAGAAAAATATTGTCTGTCCGTCCGCACTTTTCTGTCCGCCGTCAGATCTTAGAAACTGCTGAGGCTAGAGGGCTGCAAATTGGTATGTTGGTCATCCACCCTCCAGTCATCAAACATACCAAATTGCAGCCCTCTAGCCTCAGTAGTTTTTATTTTATTTAAGGTTAAAATTAGCCGTAATCATGCTTCTGGCAACGATGTAGGACAGGCCACCACCAGGCGATGGTTAAAGTTTCATGGGCCGCGGTTCATACATCATTATACCGAGACCACCGAAAGATAGATCTATTTTCGGTGGCCTTGATCGTGTGATGTACATTTTTTGTTTGTTTTTATTGCATTTAAATGCTTAAATTCAACTCTTCAACTTTCCTCAAACTTAAAACGTCTCCAAGATCATAAAAAAGGACCAAAAATTAAATTTTGCAAAATTGTTTTCATAAGAGCTCTGGAGCTGGGTCAGTAAAGTTATATATTGTCGCAGCTAAAGGTCGTTCTAACGTAGCTGCCCAATTGGGTGGGGTCGCCCCCCACCTGGGGTAACTACGTAGGCGATGACGTATCGTAGAGGTACCTGCTCATTACTGCAATCCGCCTACTGACGCAGTAAGGAGGTAGGGAAAGCTCCGCCCACATGGGGGATTTTGGGGGAAGTGACCAGACCTTCTCTTTCTCTTGGCCTTGATCCAGCTCATGACTTTTCAGTCGCGGAATTCTACCAGTTAACTGATATCGTTAAATCTTCTGTTTGTGTTCAAGAAAGTCACTAGGCTAATCAAATTAATATTTTCCGTCTTGTGCCACCCTTCCTATCCTGCTGAGAGTGAAGTAGAAGATGAAATAACAGTTTTAGTTGTTGGATTATTCTAACTGCGATATCTGTAAATAAAAAGCATATTTCATTTTCGTATGTTCTATCTAAAAAACATAAGAATGTCGCTGACATCAAAATTATGTCATTTTGTTCAACAGCAGAGTATTTCCTATGGTAGTTATCTAATAATAACTGTTTGAGTGCATAGTATTTTCCGGGTCAGAAGAGTATGAGATGATCTGGTCATGTGGAAAGAATGGACGATGACAGTGTAGCGAGGAGAGAGCCTGTAATACGAGAGATGGACGTGAATGGGACACTGCTTGTGGGGTTGTTTGAAGCGCTGTTGGTGAGCTGCCTGTGTAAGCTTTTGAAACTGCCAGTTGCTAATATTGCGCTCATCCATGAATCAGCAGTTACATTTAAAATGCGTCCGTGATTATATGATTATATATATATATATATATATATATATATATATATATATATATATATATATATATATATATATATATATATTATATGCTTATCTATCACCTAGCGTTTGACAATATGTTCAACCAAAGCCACAGGTACCTCGAAAATGGTTATAAATAACACGAAAACGCTTAGTAGTTCTTACTATCATTTTTCCTGTGGACTTAGCTGTATATATATAAACGTATGTATGTATATGTGTGTATTTGTGAGCGTGGCAATGATTCGTTTCATCAGGGCACCGGCTTTCGTCGATCTCGGTAAATGTCATTCTTCGTGACTGTGAAAAGCCCCCAGCACTCCAGAGAACGACCCTTGAAGCTCAGTTTTGAGGGAAAACTTGGTAAGCGCAACGCATCTTCTTCTTTAAAGGCGGAAAAATGAATATTTCAGAACTGCGTGTCACACTTTCCCCTCTCTCTGAACCCCCGTAGAATCGGGGAAGACTTGTGAGGCCCTGATTTCATATAGTGCAGCTCTCAATTTCCTTTCCAGCGCTTAATGACCTCGTAGGCCCCAGCGCCCGGCCTTTGGCCTAAACTCTACATTCAGTTCAGCTCACCGAGGACCAGTGGAACACAGACTTTAAGACTGGTAAACAGCACGTATCCTGAGTCTGGGTCCATGCATAATGGAAACGGTATACTCGGCCGACTCTTACCCTCGGCGCCGAGGAAGGTAAACAATATCACCTACAGCGCCCAAAGACGCACGGGATTGAAATCCGAGTGATGTTTGATTTACGGAGGTTCTTTTCGGGTTTCGTTCGCTCTATCGTATCGAGATGTAGATTAGCTCGCTGGCTTTGTGAGAAGTTAGAGGATATGTGATACTTCATAATAAGTTTCAGTAGAGCCGCTCGTCCTGCCCGCCCGTGTGGGCGCAACGCCGTTCCTGTTCATATATATTCCTGGCGATAACTGGAGCTGAAAGGGTTTTCTTACCAGGGATTGTTTGTCAAAGTAGCTTGTCAGGATGCTTTCTATACCTCTCCTCATCGTGAATGCAAGGGATCTCTCTCTCTCTCTCTCTCTCTCTTCTCTCTCTCTCTCTCTCTCTCTCTCTCTCTCTCATGGGATTCCAGTTAGATTTCATTCCTCATTTTAAGTGAGAGAGAAAGAGAGAGAGGATAACGCCTGAAAGGAAAGAAATTTGAGAGAGAGAGAGAGAGAGAGAGAGAGAGAGAGAGAGAGAGAGAGAGAGGATAACGCCTGAAAAGAGAGACAGACAGACAGAGACCGAGGATAACGCTTGGAAAGAGAAATTTGAGAGAGAGATAGAGGATAACACCTGAAAAGTGAGATTAAAGAAAGAGAGAGATAGAGTACAACGCCTGGAAAGAGAGAAGAGAGTTAGAGAGAGAAAAGGATAACGCCCGAAAAGAGAGAGAGAGAGAGAGAGACTTGAGACAAAAGCTTTAGGAAGTCTCCCCTTCAGCCCGGGGTCGTTTCGAATTCACGCCTCGAACTAATTTCTTTAGCGGTGTGATGCCGGTGGGAATAGCTCTGTTACGTAACGAGCTTACCGCCCTTGGTGCCGCTGGTACTCGGCGACTTATAGTTTCGAGCTGGGTGAAGGCGCCCTTGAGTGTAGTTGGTATACGCTCGTCCCCTTTCATTCCTTTTACTGTACCTCCGTTCGTACTGTCATTCTTCCATCTTGCTATCCACCCTCGCCTAACAGTTGATTCATGGTTCAACTGCTTTGAGGTTTACCTCCTGATACACCTTTCAGACGTACCTACTCTCAGTAAGATCAGTCACTTGTCCACAGCCGTAAATTTTCGAAAACTTACAAAGTGCCTTCCTCAATGTACTTTCTTGGTTTGTTGCTGGTTCGAGAAAATACAAAAACAAACGCATTTGGAAAGAAACCGTTTTGTTGTTTTTGAAAGTGTGCAGAGTAATATTACAGTTCCCACTGTAGTAAAAGGATATAGACCAAAGGCGTCTGTTGGTGTTGGCGATATATGCGAAAAAGTATAGATATTTCAGTTATGAGATTTTGTTACCGAATGTTGAGTGGCTTGGCATGGGAGAAAGTGGAAGCAGTAGTAGTGGTTATGCAGTTTGGGGAGGCATTTCACGTTTTACGCTTCTGAGTCAGAATGACGTTGCCAAAGGACACAATCATTTCATTCGATCCATTTAAGAGTGATTGAGTCTGTAAGACGTCTGACGTTCCAGAACTCAATAAGCCATAAGAATCTTTTCGTACCCGAGCCAGTCTACGTTACGGTCATACCCCTTGGTCATACCCTGACCCAGTCGGTGTTACAGTCATACCCTGAGCCAGTCTACGTTAACTGTCAAACACCTTGGTTATACCCTGAGCCAGTCTACGTTACAGTCATACCCCCTGGTCAAACCCTGATCCAGTCTACGTTACGGATTTACCCCTTGGTCACACCCTGAGCCAGTCTACATCATATTCATACCCCTTGGTCATACCCTGAGGCAGCCTACGTTTCGGTCATACCCCTTGCTCATACCCTGAGCCAGTCTACGTTACGTGGAGGTGTAGTATCGTCCTCTACACTTTTGAAGTATAAACTCTCAGTCACTGGAGTTTTGCCACAAAGTAGTTACTCAGTGTCTGGGGGTTACAACCAGCACTTGTAGAGCTGAGTGTAGATGACAAAAACCCATTTCAGACAATTTCCCCTCGTGTCTGTTCTTGGCAAATTCGCTGAATAGTTTTTCTTGAAAATTGCTCATCAAAATGGGGAGAGTTTTAAGGTCATACTCGGTGTAGCCTTCTGGTCTTGCATACGAGATATTGTACTGCATGGGATCAGATGACGTCCCTACAGCACTAAAATGGAAGACTGCAGTATCTGCAAAAATACAGAACTGAGAAAAATGGTAGACACTGTAGTTTTCCCTGGCCTTACTACTAATTTTGCAGATACTGCAAACGGGACCCCCTAAATAAAGCACTGAAGAATCATTCTGAAACTGCAGTAACTTGTGTATTAGTGTTTCACGAGCCCAGTAGGTGGCATATCTCAGTTTCCGAAATATTGCAAATACTGCAGTTTTCCCTAAAATGATTTAAAATGGAACGTGTGTTCTCAAGGGAGTTTTTTAATCCTTTATCCTTGTTGGACAGCCATATTTATCACTCTGATGTCACAAGTTCGATGAAAGATTTTCGATGGCAAACAAAAGTTACGGATGCTCTTAGGTGTTCCTTGAGGAACCCATAATATTACCTCCTAAATATAATTCATAGATTTTCATCACGCTGTTCTCAGCGTGACTTCGATTTTGATGTCATACAAAGTATTTTGTCTTTCTTCATTGCAATTGTCTTTCCTTGGTGCCCTTTCATCTTCCCGTGCCCCGGTATGTAGATGCGAAACGAGTCGCCATTTGACAGACTGCCTTCAGCTCAATTCGCCTATTAAGCCGTTCGCTTGGCTGCCCTCTTTTGCCAAGGTCAGGAAAGCCCTCGAGGCGACTCGGAGCGTGATCAAGTGAGGCCTCGATGAGACGTCGGGTCATTGTGGAGGTGCCTTCGATCGTCCTAAAGACCCTTCTCCATCCCCATTGTATTGGAGAAAATCTCGAAGACTTTTGAAGGACCCCCAAAAAAAAAAAGCTGGTGAGCGTAGAGCTAACCTCGCTGCTCACTTCAGGGGGAAGGTTACTTGGGAACTAAAGTCAGTTTCCAAGAATCTTTTTTGCTTTATTTTGTCTACTTTAAAGGCACTGGGCCTGATTTACTCTTTATTATCTAATAGATTTTCACTTATCGTCGTATATATTCCGATTTTTATTTATTGTCATTTACACCACGTAGTATTTGGGTATACTTACAGCAGGGCAGTTATATATATATATATATATATATATATATATATATATATATATATATATATATATATATATATATATATATATATATATATATATATATATATATATATATATATATATATATATATATATATATATTTAGACTCTACACCCTGTTGATTACTTTGTACCAGGTACGTATGTAACTGAAATAATCATAATGTTTTTCCTAACCCTCGATTTATTCAGTTTGACATTTTGGGTACGAAGCTTATCTAAAATGTGAAGAAATCGAGGAGTATTGCGGTTATAACAATTGTATACGTATCTGGTACAAAGTGATTAGTAGATCCTAAGTAATATATGTATATACATATACATATACATACATATATATATATACATATACGCGTACGTGTGTGTGCGTGTATATATTTTCATGATAGCAACGCCAAAGAATTTCCTGGTTTCCAATATTGCATACGAGTTTTGGATGGAGAGAGAGAGAGAGAGAGAGAGAGAGAGAGAGAGAGAGAGAGAGAGAGAGAGAGAGAGAGAGAGAGAGCCTGATGGCTGTTAGTTCACCAGAAGGTGTAGACGTTTTTAATTGTATTTCTTTCCAAAAAGTACGTTTTTTAAAACAAAATCAGTGACAATACTTTTCTTTTGACAGAAAGCTTATCATTATTAGTTCATGACGCTCTTTTTCAATTGAATTTCTTTCCAAAAATACGTTTTTTTCAAACAAAATCAGTCGCAGTATTTTTCCTTTGACAGAGAGCTTTTTCATTATCAATCTGATGATTTCTTAGTGGATTCTTTCATTGCCAATTGCTGAAGGTGTGAGCGCATCCTGCGCATAAATATGTCAAGGTAACGAATCTGAATGGTTGAATCTTTCCTGCTGTAAAAGTGGTGACATACAAACTTACGGTTGCACTGAACCTTTGTTGTCCTACTCCCGCGATGAATTCAAACCCCTGTGACCTTGCCTTTGGTGGTAACGTCACGTTGGGTCAAAGTTCGTACCTTGACGCAAGTAGGTCATCAACTGGTTGGATCCCGGATAGGGGGTTTAGTGTCGTCAGTGCACCTGAATTGGCGCGCTGGAGACATTACTTATAATCTTCTGTCTTGCAGGCGGAATAAAATTCACTTTTCTATTCAGGTTTAATGGGCTTTGCAGAGGCGAGTCATTAAATTGTGACCCTAATTAAAACTTAATTTCAGTCAAGGGAAGCAGTCCCACTTCTCCAGTACGTGTTATTGAGTAATGAGTGTAGCGGTACAGATGCAATTATGATCCATAATCTGATATTGTAGAAACAAAATTATATTAACAGTTTTAGCGCCGAGATCAGAGCTAAGTAGTGACCAGGTAAGGGGAACCTTTCATTATCTTAAAGCGGCCATTTTATATATAAAATAATAGCCATGTATTTTTGTTTTTTTTTTTTTTTTTTTGGAAAAAGAGGCTTCTGTTAAAATAAATGGATTCCACTAATTACATTTTGTCTTTTAGCTACCGAGTGAAGGTTAAAAGAGTCAGTACAAAAGACTGTCAGAGATTTACAACTGGTAAAAACACATCAATGCAATGCCTCATTAATACATCACGGACCCTTACACACACACACACACACTGTTCGGTAAACTTAAGTTTTACCTGCAGTCACTGTTGCCAGTTAGACTTTTCTGTCTATCTCATACAAGTCCATTGACCCTGTTCGTATCGTAAGACTTCTGAATATATTTTGCCACTGAACAATCTCTCGACAAGGGGTTATTGCCAGCAGTGCACTCACGTGGTGCAATGCAAGCATTATATGCGACACACACACTAATATATATATATATATATATATATATATATATATATATATATATATATATATATATATATATATATATATATATATATATATATGTGTGTGTGTGTGTGTGTGTATACGACAAATAGCAGAGGCCACAGGAGCTGGTCTGTCCCTTTCACAAAGATTGTAACTCATTTCCATGACTGGAAAATCGCTGTAATTTTTTCCCCTATTTCTGAGTTTCTCTGTGTCTACTTTTTCCCCTCCATTTATTACGCTTGCCATTGGTGCTTCCATTATTTATCTTATTCTTGTGGTAAACTAGTATGTCTCCAAAGGTAATCATTATTCCCAACCACTATTGACGAAATGTAAATAACAGTCCCTTTATGTCCGTTAATTGCAGAGAGAGAGAGAAAGAGAGAGACTGAGACTGGTCTGTACCCCGACGTAAACCAGGAGAGAGGCGCGTCGCACCGCCCAGATGCGGCGGTGGTGGTGGTGGTTAGGTGTGGTAGCGGCGGTGTGGTGCCTGGTTGAGGTGGTCTCGTCGATACCAGCTCCTGGGTCGTACTATACAGATGAGGCGGCTGGCAGGATTCTCCATTACGACGTCCACTCCGGTGACTGCGTTCTTTTCGGGGACCGGTGAGTTTCGGAATTGGGACCGTGTGTGGCCCTGCTGAGAGAGAGAGAGAGAGAGAGAGAGAGAGAGAGAGAGAGAGAGAGAGAGAGAGAGAGAAAGGATGCATTGTACTGCCATTTTAAATCCTGAATGTATCTAATCAGTCAATTTTTTTGGTAATATTTTTTTTTATTATGGTCTTGTTTTTTGTCTGGAACGATTGATCTCAGATTTCTGTTAGTTTTTTTTGTGTGTAAAATGTCATAATTTCCTGTACTAGACCAACTAATGCTGTTATTTTTAGGAAATGGCTATTTAAGTAGACACGCAGTACAACATACTTGCTCATATATATAATTATATACTTGTATATATATGTGTGTGTGTGTGTGTGTGTATATATATAATATATATATATACATATATATATATATATAGATAGATAGATAGATAGATAAATATATAGATAGATTTAATCTACTGGTAACTTTTACTAATAATATTTTATATATATATATATATATATATATATATATATATATATATATATATATATATATATATATATATATATATATGTGTGTGCTTGTGTGTGTAGTGTTTCTATGTAGTTTACTACAGGTATTATTTTAGCCATTGTCCCATTGTAATGAGCAAAAGGCTCATTCGTCCTCCTTGCAAGAGGTTTCGTGATACCTGAGTGGCCACTTCTTCACACATTTTCATCTGGGGAAATGGACATCCTTCAGATTGCACTGCTTTACTCCTCCTCTGGAATCCTTTCCCTTCTGATCTATCCCCTCCTCCGTGGTTAAGCCTAGCCCTCAGATCAGAAAAACTACTGAGGCTAGAGGGCTGCAAATTGGTACGTAGATCATCCACCCTCCAGTCATCAAACATACCAAATTGCAGCCCTCAAGCCTCAGTAGTTTTTACGTTATTTAAGGTTCAAGTTAGCGATGATCGTGCGTATGGCAACGCTATAGGACAGGCCACCACCGGGCCGGGCTGAAAGCGTGGTCCGCGGCTCATGCAGTATAAAAAGGAAATTATTTGTTTGGTAATGTGTCAGAGAGAGAGAGAGGAAAGAGCGATTTTTGTGTCTCTTTTCGCATGAGAGAGAGAGAGAGAGAGAGAGAGAGAGAGAGAGAGAGAGAGAGAGAGAGAGAACTCTCGGCCTCCATCTACAGCTTTTATTCGTCGATCCTTTGGAGAAAGCAGGATGACCCCGAATTGTTCTCTCTCTCTCTCTCTCTCTCTCTCTCTCTCTCTCTCTAAATGTCCACCTTCACGTATTGGAAGAGCGACCTACCCAGTTCCACGGGGCTTTGAGGACCACTTGGATGCCGCCTGAAAGAGGCATTTTTGGGAGATTCCTGCTAATGAACGCGGTACCCAAACCACTCAGACTAATTTAAACAACGAACCCCCTCCCCCTCCCCGGCGAGAATGGGAGTTAAATATGCAAGCTGGGATTCCAATAAAACAACAAATTGAATGTGCGAGTTTGTTCCTTTGTTGGCGGTCGGGTTTTATCGTTTGTTTTGTGTTTGTGAAAGAGCCTTTGGTGTGCTTTGAGTCGTGTCGATATTGAATGGTTGTAAAGAGCATTGAATGTGAAATTTAGATCAAGTGAAATTATAGTATATAGAATGAGTAAGATGAGGTTATTGAAGTTTAGCATCTCATGTTAAGTTAACGTTTCCTTTTGAAACATCAGTTTAATTTCCTGTTTAAATAATGTCGATAGATATAATGCGGGGTTTATTTTCATTAGAACCAGTGCACACAATTCTTGCAAGTTCAGAAAGTACGCAGCGTTCAGCAGAAATTCTCTCGGCAGAGGTATTAAATCCACGGTCGGATCGCTCAGGTTTTAAGTTGATTAGGATTCAGTTGAAGTGGAAATAATAAATCCGGGAGGCATTTTCGGCTGACGTAACCGAGTATACCGGGACCTTTCCCTGAAAAAAAGCGCGACGCCATATCTGAAAAAGTAACCATAGAATTTTCTTGAAAATAATCTCATCATGTTTCCCACTCCCAAATCACTGTCGATTATCTAAGTAACCTAACCTACCTAACCGAACCTAGGAGCATGACAAAAAAACCGGGGCTGGTGCAATACCAGCATACATCTCATCCCACAACTAGTTCAACCAGTCCTTTCCCCGTAGAAATCCCTCAGAACTGAAATCAAACCAAGAATTTTTATTTTTATTTCGAAGATATCAGGAGGATAGACAGTGTAGGTTCTTTCATAAGCCATAAACGTCCGTATTATAGGTAACTGTATCATTGTATTCAGTGAAATGCAAATATACCTACATACCGTACATTTACAGTCATCAAAATGCAGTAGACTCGAAACTTGAGCTGATACTTAGATTAAGTTACAACTGTTATATTGTAGATTGATGGCCAGAACGTGGAGTAAGCAGTGACGAGTGGCTTTTCAATCGTACTCCATTCTCTTGTCTGTGGTCCAAAACTGGGAAGATATTTGGAAAGTCTGGCTGTCAAACTTCTGTAACCACACGGGAGTAAAACCAGGGCCATGTCATCCAATATAAAGGAGGTAAAGAAAGGAGTTAAAAGATGATATAATGTGTATGTATATATATATATATATATATATATATATATATATATATATATATATATATATATATATATATATATAGAGAGAGAGAGAGAGAGAGAGAGAGAGAGAGAGAGAGAGAGAGAGAGAGAGAGAGGTCTTGCAAAAAAGCGAACTTCTCACAAGCTCCAGGCAGGAACTAATTACGGAGGAAATGTAAACTTCCCATTGTCCCATTAGAAAACGCACACACACAGAATCAATCAAAGACACACACACACACACACACGCGCGCGCGCATGGCTGAAAGTAAATTTGGTTCCAACTTCGATAATGGTTGGAAACAAAACGCTCAAGTTTAGAAGTATTCTCAGAGGAGGAGAATAAAATTCCTGTGTATCACTGCTGTGTAAAGGAAATTGAAATCTTTGAGTCTTGGTGAAACAAACATCTGAGAGTAAGGGGCTTCTCCAGTAATTGTCTTTGGTGTACAACAAAGATATAGGACTGGGAGTTGGTTACTCTTGGGGTTTCAAGGAGCTGTGGTGACGCTTGAAGGAGTCTAGATGTTTTACCGGGAGGCTGTTGTTGCTAAAACTTGAAACTCACAGGGGAGAGTAGGAAAGCAAAGTTGTTAAGTCAAGCAGGAGTATATGGTAGAATTTCGACAGCAAATGTCAATAATGGAAAGGATTTTCTGAAAAAATAGAAGCTAGGAAGGTAATGAGATGAGTTAAGATATTTATTTGATGGCGAGAAAAAGCTCATTTAAGTCTTTTAGAAGGCATTTTTACAGGCTGGGGGAGGTGTTGATTGAAAGAATTGTCCTCAGAAATGTAACAAGAGGTTTGCGGAAGCTGATTACTCGAAGAAAGTTGAATTACTCTATCATCGAAAAGCTGTTTTGTATGGTTTCAGCCAAAGGCAAAAATTTGTGATGACAAGAAAAATATACTAAAAATTATAGCTTTAGTTAAGCGATGCTTTTGAGATCTTTCAAAGACAACTTTGACCAAGTAAATAGAATGGAAGCATAAAGCTTGTTGATAACTATACGCTATCGCGTAGAAAGTGCTGAACTGAAGGAGGAACATTGAGAAAGGCAATAGAGTCCCAACTGGAGGAGAATATTAAGAAATATGTAAGGGCTCTGATGAACTTACTTGTAACCAGGATTTTGGATAGGAGAAAGTGTCACTGGAAGTTTTACTGCACAGGATTTTCATCCTTATTGCAGTTGACCTTATGAGAGAGAGAGAGGACATTTTTATACGCTTTCTCAACCGCATA
Source organism: Macrobrachium rosenbergii (assembly GCF_040412425.1). Lineage (NCBI taxonomy): Eukaryota > Metazoa > Arthropoda > Malacostraca > Decapoda > Palaemonidae > Macrobrachium > Macrobrachium rosenbergii. Next base: position 13,124,559 of record NC_089772.1, read on the forward strand.
CGGACAAATTTAAATAATCCTTTTTCATGATTGATAAACCCAGTGGCGGACATATCCGATTTGAGAGAGTGTTCGTGTCGGCTGAATGTCTGTCGGAAATGTCTGTAATACCCTAAGCCTCTTAGCAGTTTCCAGCCAGGTTTTTAGGCTCGAAAACACTGGCATACATTGCTGGCGTAGATTAATGGGATTCAGGCGAGGCTAACTGAGTTCTGCGCTGAGTTTCTTTTCAGTGTTTTTCTTCACATTCTTTTCTGGTTTTTAAGAATTTGATCGATGTCAGCAAATTTTAAGGTTGGACTGATTCAGAGATGAGGGTCTCATCCTATTTCTGTAAGTTATTAGGGTCAATTTCTTCCATTCGTCATTTTTAGTATTTTTACTTGACTGTACCGATTCCAGAAGTGAGGGATTACGATTCTTGATTATGCATGCGCTTTTGAATATCCATATACAGTGATTTTATTCTTAGATGGCAGTACAGGTTTCAAGAATGAGCTCGTCCGTACGGCCTTTGGTTGCAGATGCATGGAATTATCCGCCCACTTTGCTGTTCAACTCCTTCAACTTTAAATCGAGCTAACATTCCCCTCATTTTAAGACGAGCTTGATGGCGTGCGTTACACTGCCCTGGAACCCGGCGCTGCGCGTCATGTCTCCCCTACCTACCCCGCCACCACCTGGGGCGGACAAACAGGTTTGCAGGAGGAAGGTGGCGGTGTCATGTCTCCCCTACCTACCCCGCCGCCACCCGGGGCGGACAAACAGGTTTGCAGGAGGAGGGTGGCATGTCTCCCACCCTGTCTACTCACCCTGCCCCCAGGGGCGGACCAGGTTTGCAGGAGGAGGGTGGCTGTGTCATGTCTCCCCTACCCTCCCAATCCCCTACCTACCCCTTCCCCACCCGGGGCGGACAAACAGGTTTGCAGGAGGAGGGTGGATGTGTCATGTCTCCCCTACCCTCCATCGAGAAAGATCCACTCGGGTTTTATCATTACAGATAAATCCTTCATGGGAGACCTGTGAGGAACCTTAGCATTCAGTAGGCGTGAGATGGCTTGCGTGAATGATTCCTGGTGACTGGTTTCTTGTGCATAAGCGGGCTGGACGCGTTGATGCTAATCCTTCTGCATCAAGTGGCTGACGTCTTGGAAGTTTGTCTGCGTGGGGCGTTCAGCCACGATTTGGCTTTCTAATATATAAATGTATCAACGGCAGTTGCGTTATTTTTTCACTGGGGAAATGGCCCAGCTGTAAAAATACTAGTAATAGTAACTGAACAGGCTGTATAGGTTGTCACAAATAACGACGATATTAATAATGATATGAAGTTCATTGTGTAGCATTGTTTTCTTTAGCTTGCTTGCTTATGCTGAATGAAGAAAAAATTGCTTGCATGAAAAAATTGCTTGCATGAAAAAATTGCTTGCTTTTTTTAGCTTTGTTACCTATGCTGTATGAAAAAAAGATATTTCGTTGGGGGAAATGAACAAGAAGGCGACTTAAATTCAGACGATCTTTTTTGGTGTTCTGAAGAAGACTTCTGATCTCAGTGACCTGAACCTAAACAAGGATTCATAGCAAAGCCCTTAACACAGTCTACCTCGATTTAGAGATTTGTTAAATAGGTATTCCTTTTTACATTTATGGACCGACAGGACGTGACTCTGAATCTCTAACGTGCCAAAGAGTAATGAGTACAGGACTAAATTCTATATTCAGTTCAGTTCCAAAGCAGGAGAAGAATTTCACAGAGATCTCTGTTGAACTAAAGTGGAAGTCAGCCATTTTTCATAACTTGTCAGGATTTTTCTTTTCCATTCTGCTCTTCCACAAGTTTACGGTTCTGGCAGGGAGGTTGGGTCGATGTTGAGAGCAAGTAATGGCATTTTCTACAGACCCTCTTTGCAGTTTGCCTCCTGAGTGAATCTCTTACTTTTGTCAGTACAACTAAACGTACTGGGAAAGTATGGCTTGTCGACAGTCTCTCTCTCTCTCTCTCTCTCTCTCTCTCTCTCTCTCTCTCTCTCTCTCTCTCTCTCTCTCTCTGTTTTGCAGTCGTACAGAATATTTCCTTAAATTCCATCATATCTCTGTTGACTTAAGCACCGGGTCAAGTATTTGGTAGACGCCTTGCTTGTCACAACCAGGGTGGAAAAGGGCGTGGGGCTAGCAACCTCATCCCGAATGACTTGTGAGAGCCAGAAGGCTACCACTACCGGCTCCATCACAGATCAGGGAAAAGAGGACGCGGTAAGATTCACTATTTGTCCGAGGAGAGAGACATTTTGGTCTTTGAAATATAGCCTTTACTTTCTACATTTTGGCGTTTTTATAGGTTATATTATATATATGTATATGTGTGTGTATATATGATTATATATGATTATATACATACACATATATATATATCTGTGTGTGTGTGAAAAATGATGTTTGATAAGTCTTTTTCAACTATTGTGCTTAATCTCCATCGCCAAGACTTAACAGTTGCACGAAATACGATAACAGGTTAAGAAACATAAAAAAATATTTAAAAAAACGAAAATTAAAAATGTTGAATCTATAATTTTAAAGGCGACGTCTGGCTCTCATAAACTGCGTCCCTCAAGCTGAACAAAGGCTCGATTTGAATGAAACCTTCCGAGTGGTCGCAGAGCGCTCTACAATGAGCGTTCTACAATGAGACACCAACCAGGAGGAGGCCCAGCGAAGGGCCGTGATGGGTAGGGGGGCATGAGACCCCTCTTTAAATCATGTTTAAATTGGTGCTGGCTGGTGGGGGAGAAACAATGGCCTGACCCAGAAGAGAAAGGCTGCCTTTGAAATCGTCATAATCCTTCTGGGATCTTTTTCGTAAACGTTCAAACAAACCTACAGTTTACATATTCAGACAATAATGCTGAACCAGGTTATTAGTTTTCGCTAAAATAAAACTATGGTGACGGCTGTTTGCCTGTCCGTCCGTACTTTTTCCTGTCCGCCCTCAGATTTTAAAAACTACTGAGGCTAGAGGGCTGCAAATTGGTATGTTGATCATCCACCCTCCAGTCATCAAACATACCAAATTGCAGCCCTCTAGCCTCAGTAGTTTTTATTTTATGTAAGGTTAAAGTTAGCCGTAATCGTGCACCTGGCAGCAATATAGGTTAGGCCACCACCAGGCCGTGGTTAAAGTTTCGTTGGCCGCGGCTCATCCAGCATCACACCGAGACAGCCGAAAAATAGATCTGTTTCCGGTGGCCTTGATTATACGCTGTACAGAAAACTCGACTGCGCTGAAGAAACTTCTGCGCATTTTTTATTTGTTTTTCTTTTGTTTTTTCTTTCTTTCTACTCCGTTTCTTCTTCCCTGGCGTCCTCAGTCGCTCTCTCGTTAACAATATTTTTCCAGACATCAGTAGTCGTTGTAACGCGCCGCCGTCAGCAGTAATTAGATGTGACGATCTGATTGGCTTGTTTGGTGGTTACTGTCAAGTATTTCGATTCAAAATGGCGTGTCTCTGCGCAATGCTTATAATTCAGTTATTACACCTAGTTTTTGCATATTACCCAGAGTCTTTATGTATTGCACATGAGCATTTTTCTGTACAGATATAAGTGTTTAGTACATAAGGCACGTACTTTCTTTCTAATCTGAAAAAATAACCCCGATAGGGGGGGAGGTAGTGCCGTCAGTGCACCTCATGCGGAGCACTGTAGGCATTACTTGAGGTTCTTTGCAGCGTGCCTTCCTTAGGCCCCTAGCTGCGACCCCTTTCGTTCCATTTTACTGTACCTCCTTTCATATTCTCTTTCTTCCATCTTACTTTCCTTAACCCTCTCCTAACGATTGATTCACAGTGCAACTAAAAGGTTTTCCTCCTGTTACGCCTTTTAAACTTTTACTGTCAATTTCCATTTCAGCCCTTTGTTGGCTGAGTCGGTTGAGCTTCAGACTGTCGCTCGATGGGCCGGAGTTCAATTCCCCCGGCCGGCTGATGAAGAGTTAGAGAAATTTATTTCTGGTGATAGAAATTCATTTCTCGCTATAATGTGGTTCGGATTCCACAATAAGCTGTAGGTCCCGTTGCTAAGTAACCAATTGGTTCTTAGCCACGTAAAATAAGTCTAATCCTTCGGGCCAGCCCTCGGAGAGCTGTTAATCAGCTCAGTGGTCTAAGGTATACTTAACTTTTCCATTTCAGCACTGAATGACCTCATAGGTCCCAGTGCTTGGCCTTTGGCCTAAGTTCTATATTCAATTCAACCGATAAACTTCTTGAGTAGAATTGAGGAAACAGGGAAAGCTTAATAGATTCATTATTGGCGTGAAGGGAAGTTCTTCGGGACATTGAAATGGTAATGTACCTTAGATTTAACAAAATGGAACTTGAATATGCGCCGAAGTTTCTTCGGCACAATCGAGTTTTCTGTACAGCCGCTACAGCGTATAGCCATCGAAAATAGATTTATCTTTCGATGGTTCTCGGTATGATGCTGTATGAGCCGCGGCTCATGAACTTTAAGCACGGCCCGGTGGTGGCCTATCCTATATCGTTGCGAGAAGCATGATTATGACTAACTTTAACCTTAAATAAAATAAAAACTACTGAGGCTAGAGGGCTGCAATTTGGTATGTTTGATGACTGGAGGGTAGATGATCAACATACCAATTTGCAGCCCTCTAGCCTCAGTAGTTTTCAAGATCTGAGGGCGGACAGACAAAGCCGGCGCAATAGTTTTCATTTACAGAAAACTAAAAATGCTTTCTTTTCAAGGGGAGCATGAAATAAACATGGTGTTTTATAATGAGACCGAACAATGGAACGACGAAGAATGGCCGAATATCGGAGAAAATCTAGAAAGAGAGAAGTGGAACACTCGCATGTCGATATTCACATCACATCACACACCGCATATATTTCCTGGGAGTCTCCGCATGTGAGGGGTAAGATGGCGTCTCTGTTGACGCGGAACCGAGCGAGGCGCGACCCATCAAGAAGTATAGGTTGATATCAGTGGTTGAGTTCGTGCTCGCAGTGTTTAGCTTTAATGTCTAAGCGTCAGGTTTTCGAAGTAATTAGCGGGGAGGACGTTGGGTCTCGTTTAGAATTTTAGACTTTTCCAGTTCTCAGTTTTAGGAGAAAGTGTTATAACGTTAATTTTGAAAAATTGCCTTTGTTATTTTGCAATGGGTGTATCTTTTTACTGAGAGAGAGAGAGAGAGAGAGAGAGAGAGAGAGAGAGAGAGAGAGAGCACTCCGCAGTAATGTTGTCCATAAGGAGAATATTCAGTGAGAGAAATTGCTCTGTCTATAAACTCTGATTTTCAGAAGACAAATTTCAGCTTCTTAATCTTTCTCATTCTCGGCTTAATTCCCCTCACATACAAAAGAGTTTATAGAAGCCGTTTCACTATTATGCTAACAAATGAAGCCGCCATTTTTATTTTAAACAATCCACTCTCATCTTCTCTTAAGATTTCGGAATTCATCTCGAGTTTTTCTCAGGTGCTGCTAGCCTCGCACTCTTGCCTGTATCAGTACCTGTCCTTGCGAGTTCTGCTATTACGCGCGCTGGAACCCGGGGCTACTGCCTCCCTTATACCCTCCCGATCCCTGTGCGACAATTTGTCCCCGAACTCTAATATCGGTAACACATTTGTAACCAACATCGTTGGCAAGAACCTTCATTAATTATTTTAACCTCCGATGAGAAAAACTTCACGGATTCGCTACATTAATCTATTGTTTATATCACTGTTCATATAATTTCCCCTTCCGTTCGTTCTCATCAAATCGCTGAATGACCCTTTGGGTCCCAGTGCTTGGCTTTATGCCAAAATCACATGTTCCATTCCATTCCAGTGTTATTGAAGGTGACAGTTGCCCCGTAACCAGTTCCGCAATAATCGGAATTCAGGTTCCGGTACCCAGTCTGTACCCCTGTCACTCCCGTAGGGTTGCTGTCAGTGCTGTAGGCGTTACTCAAGGTTCTTTGCAGCGTGCCTTCGGCCCCTAGCTGCAACCCCTTTCGTTTCGTTTACTCGACCTCCTTTCATATTGTCTTTCTTCGATCTTACTTTCCTCAACCCTCTCCTAACAATTGATGCATATGTTTCAGCGCTGAATGCCCTCATAGGTCCCAGTGCTTGGTCTTTGGCCTAAATTTATATTCAGTTCAATATCTCAGTCACGTACTCCGCAATTTCCTTCTAAGAGTAAATCAGAGAGTGTCAGAAATTGACTCTGCTTCGATTCGTAGTGGGTTTTGGGCAACTATCACGTCTATCGTCGCAGAAACTAGCAAGGAAAATGTTTTTGTCAGAAATAAACAAGTGAAAAATGCGCCGAAGTTTCTCAGGCGCAGTCGAGTTTTCTGTACGGCGTATAATCAAGGCCACCGAAAATAGATCTATCTTTTGGTGGTCTCGGTATAATGCTGCATGAGTCGCGGCCCGTGAAACTTTAACTACGGCCTGGTGGTGACCTGTCCTAAATCGGTGCCAGACGCACGGTTATAGCTAAATTTAATCTTAAAATAAAAACTACTGAGGCTAGAGGGCTGGAATTGGGTGTGTTTGACGATTGGAGGGTGGATGATCCACATACCAATTTGCAGCCCTCTAGCCTCGGTAGTTTTCAAGACTTGAGGGCGGACAGAAAAAAGTGAGGACGGACACACAACAGTTTTCTTTTACAGAAAACTAAAATGGAAAATACATTTACGCCAGACTTGATGATCTGTTGGCAACATCCAACGCCTCAAATTTATGAAAACGGTTCCTCAGGGATGAAATAATTTGTCAACTTGGGTAATTCGGCGCCTTTGATCTAAGGGCCCTGCGTCGGAAGTCTCGCCGTAATGGGAACTATAGCATACTTTCCGTAACATACTTCTCCACTCTCCTGCCTTCTAGCTTAAGTGGCTCTGAATAAATTATCTAATTATTACGGAATATCACCTGCGCTCCTGCGGGTATGAACGTCAGAGAGAGAGAGAGAGAGATGGAGATTCTGACTGTGACCAAGAGAGTGAGAGAGAGAGATTTTTACTGGGACCAACAAAAGAGAGAGAGAGAGAGAGAGAGAGATTCTTACTGTGACCAGGAGAGAGAGACAGATTCCTACTGAGACCAAGGAGAGAGAGACAGATTCCTACTGGGACCAAGAGAGAGAGAGAGAGAGTGAGATTCTTACTGGGACCAAGAGAGAGAAAGAGAGAGAGAGAGATTCTTACTGTGACCAAGAGAGAGAGACAGATTCCTACTGAGACCAAGGAGAGAGAGACAGATTCCTACTGGGACCAAGAGAGAGAGAGAGAGAGAGTGAGATTCTTACTGGGACCAAGAGAGAGAAAGAGAGAGAGTGAGATTCTTACTGTGACCAAGAGAGAGAGAGAGAGATAAAGAGAGAGAACAATGACTCTCCCGCGGTTGTCAGTGGTTCCGTGACTTGCTGCCTCTCCCCCCTTTGTTAAGAAGATCCTTCAGACCTCGCTGGAAAGGAGCAGATAGCAGGAGCAAGTAGAATCAAAGGAGGCGGAATTTATGGGACGCGGAGGACTTTTTGGGGAGGAACGGGGGGGGGGGGGCGAAGAGGAACGGTCACATCTCGGAGGACCCTCCGGGGATCATACCGACGGAGTCGCCCCCTCGAATGATAACGTGAGGGGAGGAGCGCGAGAAATGAGAGAATATTTGGAAGAGAAAGTAAAATGTGGGGGAATTGGAAAGTTACTGGATTAGCAGGACGAGGTGAAGGAAAAGTAGAGAAAAAAATAAACATGAATATGCAGATAGTGTAAAGCTTTATAAGACGGGGCCAGTGCCGTCAGTACGCCCCCCGCGGCGCACTGTGGGCATTACTTGAGGTTCATTGCAGCAGCGGTTCTTCGGTCCCTAGCTGCTTCAACCCCTTTCATTCCTTTTACTGTACCTCCATTCATATCACCTTCCTTCCATCTTGCTGTCCAACCTCTCTTAACATTTGCTTCATAGTGCAGCTGCGAGGCTCCCCTCCCGTCGCGCCTTTCAAACCCTTCTACTCCCAGTTTCCGTTCCAGCGCTGAATGACCTCTTGGGTCCCAGTACTTGGCCTTTAGCCGAATTTCACTATTCCATTTCTATATTCCTACAGGAGAATTGCCAAGGTTTGGACAGAGAGAGAGAGAGAGAGAGAGAGAGAGAGAGAGAGAGAGAGAGAGAGAGAGAGAGATAAAATATTCAAGATGAAAAAGAATTTATGGAGGGAGTAGCTGATATGTAAACGATAAACAGTAAATGAGAGAGAGAGAGAGAGAGAGAGAGAGAGAGAGAGAGAGAGAGAGAGAGACATAAAATACTCGAGATGAAAAAGAATTTATAAAGAGACAATAGCTGATAGGCAAACGATAGACAGTAATTGAAGAGAGAGAGAGAGAGAGAGAAAATGTAAAGATAGGTTGGAAAAGTATTCAAGAAAGAAAGAAACAGAAAGGGGAAAAATAAGATGTGCCAACGAGATGAAGAGGGGTGGAAGAGGGGAAGGGGATCGATAAAAAGGTAAGAAGATGAAAGACGAAGATAGATCAAGAGTGGAGGGAGATCAAGTTTGAAAGAGAAAGAGAGAGAGAGAGAGGGAAACACGGTGAAATAGTCGAGAATAAACAGAGGGTGTAAAGAATGAAAGATGTAGGAAAATATAGACAAAGAGGTGTAATTATTGAGAGAAATAATCAGCGGTCATGAGTAAAAAAGAGAGAGATCAGAAATAGAGGCATAAGGTCACGAACGTTGTTTGTGCTCCATACACTTTGGAAACAAAACCAAGGGAGCTCGTTGTGGTCAGATCCAAGTGCATTTGAGAAAAGGCACCACATTACTAAACTTCTCATCATTTGCTGCTGAAGTCTCGTCATAGATCTAGTGGGAGATGGTCTCAAGCCTCCCATTATTACTATTACTATTTATTTTATTATTATTCCAGTAGATGAAACCTATTCCCATGGAACAAGCACACCAAAGGGGTCACTGGCTTGAAATTCAAGCTTCCAAAGAATGTTGGTTCCAACCTCAAACCGCAGCAGACCCCACACTGCAGCAGTAACTGATCATGATAAAGAGCCAGTGATTTTTCATCGCCCCGGGCCAGACGCGAACCCCCCGCGACATCTGAGTGGCATACCACGACACTAACCACTGTACCAGCGGACCAGTACAGTGATATGATTAAATAATCATAAACTTTAATATATCTCAGCCAATCAAACCTCTTAACACACATTGCAAGGGTCTTGTGCAATAGCTTTTAGAGAGGCAGGGAAAGGAAGAATGTGCGGATGCAGATTCACAGTGTGTTTGTTTTAAGTCAGGAGTCGCTCCTCATTTATCGCCTGTGGCCATGCTTCCAGTCCACCCAGCTCAGGTGGGTTCCATCGTCTGCTAAGGTCAGTAAAGAGGGGGCTGGGTTAGCAGTCTCCTCCGTAAAGCCGGAATGTTGTAGTACTGAAAAGCTTACACACACACACACACATATATATACATATATAATAAAAAAAATATATACAATATATATATATGTATAGATATAATATTTATAAATACATATTTATATATATATAATTATATATATACATACACATACAGTATATATGTATGTATATATAGTATGTATATGTTAAGCGAAAGAAGAAAGGGGAGGGCATAAAGTGATATGTAAATACGGGAGGGAGAGAGAGAGAGAGAAAAAATATAAACGCAAACGAATTTTAGCCTCATTTAGATTGATGTTATGTGGATAAAACGGCAAGCAGATTGTTTTGTAATCTATTTTCACTCTGTTTCTTTTTTTTTCGTGCGTCGCGTCTGAATGTATAATTAAGTTTCTTCGCATTTTTTCTTCAGTCACTCGCGTCAACTCCTGAGACGCTGAAGATTTTCCCAAAAAATAAGCTCTCCGGCACAACATTTTTCGCGTCAGTAATTTTACTTTAAAATGTTTGCTCTGATATTTTGTAAAAATCCATCAATATGCACCTTTTGGCAGTTAAATTCCTGGAGCGATACTAAAAAATGTGCGTCGAAGAAACGAGTTTGCTGTACAGCATATAATGCTGTATGAAACCCTCAGCCGGCCGTGGCGCCTGTGTTGTTGCGGTGCCAGACGCACGAGCATTGCTAACTTTAACCGTAAATAAGATAAAAACTACTGAGGCTAGAGGGCTGCAATTTGGTACGTTTGATGACTGGAGGGTGGATGATCAACGTACCAATTTGCAGCCCTCTAGCCTCAGCAGCTTTCCAGATCTGAGGGCGGACAGAAAAGCCATCACAATAGTTTTCTTTTACAGAAAACTAATAAAAATAGCGCAGAAATTGAGAGTGTCTGTTGGTACCTGAGGATATTATTCAAACGTTTATCATAGGATTTTTCAGATCAATATTATTTAGATCTTATTTAGTTTTCTGTAAAAGAGAACTATTGACATGGCTATTTTTCTCCGCCCTCAGATCTTAAAAACGACTGAGGCTAGAGGGCTGCAAATTGATATGTTGATCATCCACCCTCCAATCATCAAACATACCAAATTGCAGCCCTCTAGCCTCAGTAGTTTTGATTTTATTTAAGGTTAAAGTCTGACACCGCTATAGATGCCAACAGCACAGGCCACCACCGGGCCGTGGCTGAGAGTTTCATACAGCATTATACACTGCACAGAAAACTTGTTTATGATGAATATGCCGAGGAGAGCACGGCTGCCCAAAACTAACCCGGTCCTAGAGGAACGGTGTGTTTATGGGCTTTCTTCTTATGCGATCAGAAAATGCCAAGAATTCCGCATTCGGGACAATAAACGGCATCAAGGATTCTTGAATGAAACTGGCTGACCCTGAAGTTTGCGACGCCCCTTCAGCATCTCTGGGACTGTGAGGCTCGACGTTAGTTCCACGATTTTTAATAAACTTCGCGAGTGGCGGAGGAACGAGACCCTTCTGTGAGTTCCTATTAGTTTGTTCACCACCGTTTCGCCCCCCCATCAGCAGCCGCCATTTTCCTCCCCCCGCCCATCAGGTTACCCATCAAAGTAGGCAGCATTTCGTGGGAGCCTCACCTCTGTCTGCTTCCAGACGATCGTCAACAATCCTTTACGACTGACCCCAGAGATTCATTTGTCCCCAGTGACGGCACCCTGACTCCGTCCCCAGCGGCCATGATGGTGATGATGGAGTTCCCATATGAGAAAAAGGAAAGCTGCGAAGGCTGCTGGGGGGCATTCCGGGAAGAAGAAGAAGAAGAAGGAGAGAGAGAGAGAGAGAGAAGAAGAAGAAGAAGAAGAGAAGGAACGAAGAGAGAGAGAGAGAGAGGCCTTGCCGTCATCTCTGTGTCATCTTCAATATCTGTGATATATAGCATCACCATTGGGTGGCTTCCAGACCTTCCATTGATCTCTTGGTGTGACGTTATTCTCTCTCTCTCTCTCTCTCTCTCTCTCTCTCTCTCTCTCTCTCTCTCTCTCAGCACAGCTGCAGAAGATCTACGTTTTCTAACCTTTCTTTTCTTTAGTGTTTGGCTGATTTCCAGTTGCGGTGACCTTGTATATTCTCTTGTAGGGTTTTCCATGACACCTTATAAAATCTCAAGTATTCCTCTTGCTGCTCAGAAAAAAAATATGCGAGAAAATACAAATTAACAAAATTGTTCAACTGTCAAGCTCAGTCTTTCAGAGATAATATTTACGAAAAAAGTTACTGCCTTCGGAAGATTTTCGTTGCAGTAGAACCAGCAATTTTTCTAAATAGGATTCTGTGTGCAAATTTCTACAGTTTTATGTAAACAAATACTTCTTATTTCTTTGTTGGTATTGTAGGTAGTTACCTCATGCAGTGATTTGGATGGTGATAAACGAACCTTGCAAAAAAATCATTTATTTCCCCCTTTTCATCTCTTTCCAAAATTCAGATGAGAAACCAACGTCCAATTTATTGTAAAAAAAAAAATGAATAAAGTACAGATGAAAATAATAACACACGCACAAAGAGAGACAGATTAATCATTCTTTGATTGAAAACGAAGTGAGAAAGTAGAAAGTATTTCACGCTTACCAATCTACTGTACAAGAACATGGCCCCAGTAATCGGCATTATAGTCTTCCTTTAGATCAGTGGTTCTTGACCTGTTTTTGGCAGTGACCCAAAACCCCGTCCAAATTAACCACGGAGACCCATGCCCTCGTAAAAACATATTCTTTTCATATAATTATGCTTATGAAAACGAGTTACAGAAACAAAAATTACTTGCAAAGGTTCAACGGCCGGAAGTCTAGGGCAGTTCTTCGATTCGCGTCTGACAACAGTCTTTTTCCCACTACGGAAGGGGGCAAGTTTGCCCATTCTCCGTCACATACACTGAAACAACCAATGTATCGATATTACCTGCCGAATCGTCAGCAGTGTATTGATAAATTGGTAAACAGACAAATAAGTAAATAAAGAAAATAAATGCTTTCTGATAACTTGTCGTGGCGTGTTCCCAAGTCGGCCGTCTATGAGAAACCATCAGCAGTGTAGTGGGCCACTTCCAAATGGAATAGCTGTTATTTGTCACAGGTCTCACAATGAATCAAATTTGCTGGCTAATTGAACCGGAACTTTCCACTGCACATGACAGCCGTCCCCAGGAAGTGTAGAGGGAGGAGCGAGCCACGAAAGGAAAAAAAAATACAAAGAGAGAGAGAGACGTCGAAAGTCAAATTTGTTTGATTAATCAATGTTTGTTCATTGACTTCAAGGGGAAAGAAGTGGAGATAGTGAAATCTAAAAAAAATATAATTATTATAATGAACGTTTTGGCATCTCAGATGTTAAGATAGGATGTGTCAATGAATTATCTTTTTTATCGTGACGACAGATCTGTCCCCCATATGTTGGTTAAGTGCCGTCAGTGCACCTCATGCCGTGCACTGTAGGCATTACTTAAGGTTCTTTGCAGCGTGCCTTCCGCCCATAGCTGCAACCCCCTTCGTTCCTTTTACTGTACCTCCGTTCATATTCCCTTTCCACCCTCTCCTAACAACTGGTTCATAGTGGAACTGTTTTGAGGCTTTCCTCCCGTTACACCTTTCAGACCTTTCACTGTCAATTTCCGCTTCAGCGCTGAATGACCTCATAGGTCCCAGTGCTTGGCCTTTTGGCCTAAATTCTATACCCAGTTCAGTTCAGTGGAGTGATGAGTGCATCATTCTAAGAACTAATATCGGACCGAGCGTCGAGGGTGAGCGCGCGCGCGTTTTATTTCGCGAATTGTTTTTGATGACAAGGGACTCGAGCCAGGCAGGAGAGCCCTTAATGAGAAAGAAAGTTGGTTATTAAATGTTTGCAGCTTCGTTGAAAAACTTACAAACAGTCGAAAGCAAACACCAAAAAAACAAGTGACCCATAAACTTCGGCGCAGTCGAGTTTTCTGTGTAGCGTATAGTGCTGTATGAAACTCTCAGCCGCGGCCCATGAAACTTTCAGGCCCGGCGGTGGCCTGTGTTGTTGGCACCTATGGCGGTGACAGACGCACGATCATGGATAACTTTAACCTTGAGTAAAATAAAAACTGCTGGGGTAAGAGGGCTGTAATTTGGTATGTTTGGTGATTGGAGGGTGGATGATCAACATACCAATTTGCAGCCCTCTAGCCTCAGTAGTTTTTAAGATCTGAGGGTGGACAGAAAAAGTGCGGACGGACAGAGAAATAGCCTCCTCATTAGTTTTCTCTGACAGAAAACTAAAATAACTCATGATGGAAGCCCTACAGCACAACACTTAAAAAAAATTTTATTATATTCATTATTATCAGAGAGTTTTGTTAATATCCAGTGAGGCTGTATTGTCAGTAACTGACGAAGTTAAGAACTGTGTTACGGAATATGAATGAAATACAGTCAGTGGGTTTTAGCACTAGAAATATCATGTAAAAGAGGTGTCATCCAGTGAGATATTTAGCCTCTGCATACAAATAACATTCTCTCTCTCTCTCTCTCTCTCTCTCTCTCTCTCTCTCTCTCTCTCTCTCTCTCAGCCCTTTCTTTGCTAACAATGGCTGTCTAGCTTTCTTCCTGAGACGCCTTTTCTTCGCTATTCATTTGTTTTGTGTGTGCGTGCTCAGAAACAATTTTCACCATCTGACAAGAGAGACATCCGTGAAGTGTTGTTTTACCTAGGTCTGTGTTGCTCACCCTCCTGCAGAGAATTCTTAAGGTTGTTTGCAGCGTCCCTTCGTCCCCTAGCTGCAACCTCTTTTATCCTTTTACACTACCTCCATTCATATTCTTTCTTGCAGCTTACTTTCCACAATTGTTTCCTCCCGTTACACCTTTGTAAACTTTCACTGGTCAATTTCCGTTTCAGCGCTGAATGACCATATAGGTCCCAGCGCGCTTAGCCGTCGGCCTAAATTGTATATATATATATCCTATTCCTACAGACAATTTAATGAAAAGCTATGACGTTGATTCAGAGATTAAAACAGTTATCAAATGACTTCTTTTTAGCAGTCTTTCAAGATGTTCATCTGAACGAGGAACTTCCGTAATCCTCAGTGCCTGGGGGGCTTTGATTTGCGCTTTGCGCTCGTCTTAGAAATTGCCAGCATCCCTGTTCTGCTCAGGTGACGCGCCGTCCTGCCACTCGGTTTCCAGAACGCTTTTGTTCTTCCCTTTTGTTGACACAGCCAGGGTCCCCTCTCTCTCTCTCTCTCTCTCTCTCTCTCTCTAGTAGTGGTACAACTCGTTAGTTTAAAACATTCTGCAGTGCAGTGAAGGTTATATTTTATACCATTGTCTCCCCATCCGCGTTAAATTTCGCGTCGTGGAAGTGCTGTGTCGTGGAGAGAAACTTTATCAACACAAATACGTAGGATAACAAAAGCTTTTCCAGTTATATTAGCATTGCCACCACCACTATCATTATCCTAAATACTGTTGTGTTATTATTGTTATTATTATTATTGTGGCTAATGCGGAAAGTGTCATCATTTAAATAACATAATTCATCCTCTGCTGATCGTGCCCCCTTACCCGTTTCATTATTAATGACTTGCCAACAGGGGAATTCCCTATAATTGCTGGTGTGGGGAATTAATAGTGTAAAAAAAAAAAGGGGGGACGATTCGTCTGGGTAATTGTTTTCTCTTTATTCCTGGGAATTTATTATATTTTGTCCGGAAGTGAAGATAAACTTCATTCAGTAGAAAAGTTTAATTCGGTATCTGTTAACTCTTGAGCAGCAATTCTATTCGACCCCGTTGAGGGGTAGCGCCGTCAGTGCGCCTCATGCGGTGCACTGTAGGCATCACTCAAGGTTCTTTGCAGCGTGCGTTCCTCAGGCCCCTTGCTGCAACCCCTTTCGTTCCTTTTACTGTACCTCCTTTCATATTCTCTTTCTTCCGTCTTACTTTCCTTAACCCTCTCCTGACAGTTGATTCGTAGTGCAACTGCTTTGAGGTTTTCCTCCTGTTACACCTTTTAAACCTTTTACTGTCCATTTCCGTTTCAGCGCTGAATGACCTTATAGGTCCCAGTGATTAGCCTTTGGCCTAACATTTTCAATTCATATTTGAGAGATGCGTCAGTCCATCATTTTCATTTCTCTTTGTCTTTCATTCTTATTTTCTCTCATTTCTCTTTGTTTCCCGTTCTCATTTTCTCTCATTTCTCTTCGTTTCCCATTCTTACTCTCCCTCCTTCCTCTCTGCTTGCCGTTAATCATCGCGTAGAAAAGGGGAGAGTCTTCCCACATTCAAGCAGAACGTTTCATG
Organism: Macrobrachium rosenbergii; assembly: GCF_040412425.1. Classification (NCBI taxonomy): domain Eukaryota; kingdom Metazoa; phylum Arthropoda; class Malacostraca; order Decapoda; family Palaemonidae; genus Macrobrachium; species Macrobrachium rosenbergii. The sequence continues at coordinate 13,140,323 of NC_089772.1, forward strand.
CGGTTGACTAATGCCAGTCTTCAGTGTGCTCCCGGGTGCAACCTGAGAACCGTACGAGAGGTTCAGATGACGACAATAGTCGTTTCAGCTCCAGAAACTCTCGGAGAGTGAGAGTACCTCCTAGCAGCTTTTGGTGCTTCTCAGCTAGAATTAAGAGTTTTGTTCTTCCTGCGTTCGAGTCTCCCTTCTAGAGAACGTTTGCAGGGTTTATCATTATCAGATGATGATGATGATAATAATAATAGTTGCTAACTTAACTGCCAGTATCTCGTGGTAATTTGTTACCAGGTAGTTACTGGATATCAGTGAAGGTCTTGATCTCTGGTCAAGAAAAATTGGCAGATGTATAAGTGGCGTTTATTTTACATTAATTAATTCTGTTTTTATTGCTTTTTCACATGACGTCACGAGGCACTGTAGGGTAAATACAATTGCCATTTTTATTTCAACGTATTGGACATTCATGTTCAGCGCTTATTGAGAATTCGTATGAGTAATATATTCATTACATTGGCCTCGTATGGGGGTAGTGCCGTCAGCGCACCTCACGTGGGGCACTGTAAGCAGTACTTAAGGGTCTTTGCAGCGTCCCATCCTTAGGTCCCTAGCTGCAACCTCTTCCGTTTTTTATTGTAACTCCGTTCATATTCTCTTTCTTCCATCTGACCTTCCACCCTCTCTAACAATTGTTTCCTAGTGCAACTGCGAGGTTTTTCTCCTGTTACACCTGTTAGACCTTCTTACTGTCTATTTCCCATTCAGCGCTGAATGACCTCTTAGGTCCCAGCGCTCGGCCTAAATTCTTTATTCCCTTCCCATATTAAATTTGGGTTTAATTGCTGCAGTTTCACGTATTCCTCGTCTTCGCTTCTCTCTTAGTGTCCTGCGTCAAATGTTTGCTTTGGCATCTTGAGATACTCTTATTTCGAACTCACCGTCACTCGCATTTTTGCCCCGGGACGCCGAATTCCGGGACGGGCCTCGAGTATTGGCCCGCTGCATTTCGACGCACGGGAGGGTGAATAGAGAGAATATGACATTCGCTTTCTTCACTCTGCCTTCGCTCGTCCGAAATGCACGGGCCAATAGTCGAAACACCCATGGGAATTCGGGAGGCGGGGGTGAACAGTGTAGCCTCCTTCTCTGGACAAACCGAAAAAGAAGTTTTTGGAGGAACACAACGAGACTTCAGAAGACACAGATGACAAACTGCATGAAGGGGACCATTGGATGTGAAAGAAGCTTTGGCGAAGTCTTGTGCTAAAATGCAAATTATTTCCAGGAAGAAGAAGAAGAAGAAGAAGAGAAAGGGAACGAAGACGGTCGCAAATAAAATCGAAGGTCGGCGCTGAAGAGACACTATCCAATTTACGAGGGCGAGCATCGACACGCAAAGGTCAGAGGTAATGGAATTCTGACCGCCTCTTCGAGTTTACCAAACTTCACGCGTAGAAACTTCCTTTTCGACGAAACTCTTTCCAGATGATGGGGAACGGTGTTGCGTTTGAATGAAATACGAGGTGGCTGTAATTGTTTACTCTCGAGACAGCACATGTGTTATATACCAGGTTTCTGATTTAGTCACAAAAGTCAGCAGTAATGTCTACCACACTTGCATATATTTATATAGTAAAACTGTTTGAGATAATGTAAATCCATTTTGAAATAATTGAAAAAGAATGTATGGTGAATGTCCTATCAGTAAACGGTTGTAAGAGAGAAAATAGGTAAAATAACGAATCATAAACGATATTGTGTTGGTAGAGATTATAATGACTTACGAAAATTGACCGGGATTTAAACCTGGTCGGATCCTAAATTCTAAAACATCTTATTACTTTATATTCTCTCTGATCTAATTCATTGCAGCGTTCCTTCGGTAGCTGCAACCCCTTTCATGCCTTTTACCGTACCTCCGTTCATATTCTCTTTCTACCATCTTGCCATCCACCCTCTCCTAACAATTGTTTCATGGTGCAACTGCGAGGCTTTCCCCCTATTACACCTCTCAAACCTACCTACTCTCAATTTCCTTTCCAGCGCTCAATGACGTCATAGGTCCAGCGTTTGACCTTTGACCTAAACTCCATATTCAGTTCTATTCTAGAGGCGTGCCTATTGTTTGCCTCTGAAACAGACCTCGTCTTCTTATGATTGGTTAAGGGAATAACAAATGATCCAGATCTGGTAATCGGCGAAATCGGATTCAACAATCACGGCTTGAACTTACTTGAATTGTGCTTTCGCGACCACTTTTCAATTAGTGCATCCTACTGATACATGCAAGCATCTTTGAGAGACACAATGTTTTCTTTTGCTGGGTATTTGTTTTGTTTATTTTACTAGTTTATATCTTTCCTTAATTTGTCAGCGACCACGGCAGTCCTTCAGATTACAGTTATTCGCGGGTTAGCAGCCATTTGAAAGTAACAGAAAATGAGGAATTAATGGTGAATCGACTAGAAAACAGATATGCCAGTTACAATCTCCTTTAGCTGATATTACCTAGTTGTTTATTGACTGGAGGAAACAAAATTGAGATAGAGAGAAATTGGCAATAATACGATATTTCCAGTTAAGATGATTTGTAGGTCGAAGCTTTCTGAAGCAGGAAAGGTATGTATTTCCCCGAGAAATTCTTAAAACCAGGTATAAACCGCCCAGAGGATACTTGAAGGAATATTTTGAAGAGGAGCTTGAGTATCAAGTCTGCAACTTTGTAATGACTATTTCATCACAGTTGCTGTCTTTTTTTTTTTTTTTTTTTTTTTTTTTTTTTTTTTTTTTGTGTTCGTAAACGAAAACTATTGTACCGGCTTTGTCTATCCGTCCGCACTTTTTCTGTCCGCCGTCAGATCTTAAAAACTGCTGAGGCTAGAGGGCTGCAAATTGGTATGTTGATTATCCACCCTCCATTCATCAAACATACCAAATTGCAGCCCTCTAGCCTCAGTAGTTTTGATTTTATTTAAGGTTATAAAGTTAGCCATAATCGTGCTTCTGGCAACGATATAGATAGGCCATCACCGCCCCGTGGCTAAAGTTTCACGGGCCGCGGCTCATACGGCATCATACCGAAACCACCGAAAGATAGCTCTATTTTCGGTGGCCTTGATTATACGCTGTAGCGGCTGTACAGAAAACTCGACTGCACCGGAGAAACTTGGGCGCAATTTTTACTTGTTTTCATTAAGAACAACTTGCTTGAAAATTTCGTAGTTCAACAGAATATAAATCTGTAAACTCTACGCTATTGCCTACTCATATTCCACTAACTTATTCTCAAAATTTTTTTGAACCTTCGCTTTATCAGCGATCTCCTTACTTGTTTATCTTTCTTTTTTTTTAATATACAAAGATCTTTTAAGATGACACTTCTCTTTTTTAAAAGTGTTTTAGTTCAAGTCCCGTGAGATTGGTAGGCCTACAGCGTCAAAGGAATATCCGGTAAAAGTTAAATTTCATGATTCCGTCAGAAATGTAAGCAGACTTTTATTTTACATATTTTAGACCAGACACCATGAGAGAGAGAGAGAGAGAGAGAGAGAGAGAGAGAGAGAGAGAGAGAGAGAGAGAGAGAGAGGGCTATTGAAGTATTTGGGTGCTTAATCACAACTGGTAAATCTGATAGGCTCACAGGACTTGCTTCAGAAAGATTCAAACTCCCGTAACTTAGGATATCCGTACATAGTATAGAGTGACGATCTTATAAACGTAATGACACCGATTTCCCCTTGTATCTAAGATTAAATATATCTCCGTATGTGGGCTGCAGGAAAAGACTGATTAGAGCACTGTAGGCATCTCCATCTTTATGTTATGGCTATCTTTATCTTGATGTCCAGCCAAACCAACTCCTTTCTTCATTGTTTGAGGAGCTGAATAGCCAAAAGTTCCCCCAGTGTTTGTCCTGACAGCCTGACTCGTATAAATCAAACGATTAAGGTATGAGAATATAAGCACCACCTGAGTGCTTCATTCATTACGTCATCTTATATTTCTTTTATGAATTGAATTGTATAAAGAATTCAGTCCAAACGCCAGGCACTGGGACCCACGAGGTCATCCAGCGCTGAAGGGGAAACTGTTAGGAGAGTGTCAAGGAAAGTCAGATGGAAGAGAGAGAGACTATGAAAGGAGGGACACTAAAAGGAACGACATTTCTCTCCCACAGGCGCATCGTGGACGAAATCATGCGCGAGTTGGCAGCCAGCGAGAGTCCCGTGGCGGTCGTAGAGGCTGCCGAGCTGACGGCGCTGATTTCCACCTGCTACGCCCGGGCCGCCCACGAGAAGAGGGACCACCCCCCCCGGGCGGAGAACTTCCCCCATATCATCTACCCAGGTGAGAATCGGATCGAATTGAATGTAGAAGTTAGAAACCAAACGCTGGGTCTTATGAGGTCATTCAACGCCGAAACGGAAATTGACGAAGTTTTCAAAGGTGTTTCTTTATCTCATTTTTTTTTTTTTAGTTCCTTTTCAATGCTGTATTTTATTTAGGCTAATCACCTCCCATCTTATATTTTGGGGAATCTTCGTTCTACTGCTTATGTCGTTCAGATCAGGGTTTATTGTCTTCACGCCTTCGAATCTTTTAAGTATTTATCCATTTTTGTATCTATTTTTATTCGTTATTAAGTTTCCCTATTTACGCCTTCGTATCGTTAATTACTGTATCCATTTTCTTGTATTTCTTATTTTATTGTTAAATTTTTCTTTTGCACCCATGTATACCGTTAATTACTTTATCCACTTTCTTGCTTTTCTTAACGTTACTCGATTAAATTTCCCTCATGACAGATTATGTCCAATGGTGTCTTGTAAGAAGACTGTCTCTCTCTCTCTCTCTCTCTCTCTCTCTCTCTCTCTCTCTCTCTCTCTCTCTCTCTCTCTCTCTCTCTCTCTCTCTCTTAAATCTTATTATTTTCTCTCAACTTTGTCCTTTCTCTCCGACTCCCAAAATTTAAACGCCATATTTGTGAAAATACTACCTTAAATCTTATTATTTTCATAATCATCAACTTTGTCCTTTTCTCTCCGACTCCCAAAATGTGCAGGAACCAAATGGTGCTCTCTCTCTCTCTCTCTCTCTCTCGAATTTCTCTCTCTCTTATTCTTTCTCTCTCTCTTTGTCTCTCTCTCTCTCTCTCTCTCTCTCTCTCCCCGAATTTAAACGCCATATTTGTGAAAATACTACCTTAAATCTTATTATTTTTATAATCATCAACTTTGTCCTTTTCTCTCCGACTCCCAAAATGAGCAGGAACCAAATGGTGCTCTCTCTCTCTCTCTCTCTCTCTCTCTCTCTCTCTCTCTCTCTCTCTCTCTCTCTCTCTCTCTCTCTCTCTCTCTTCCCCCGAATTTAAACGCCATATTTGTGAAAATACTACCTTAAATCTTATTATTTTCATAATCATCAACTTTGTCCTTTTCTCTCCGACTCCCAAAATGAGTAGGAACCAAATGGTGCGGAACGGGCAACGTTGCGGACGGGCTCGACGACCTGGGTCCCCTCCGCGAAGTGGACATCTGTTGCCGAGACCATGACCTCTGCCCCGATGACCTTGAGCCCGGCCAGACGCGGCACAACATAACAAACGACTCCTCCTTCACCATGTAAAGAAATAGCCTTCTGTATTTCGTGTACTGAATTGAATTGAATATAGAATTTAGGCCGAAGGTCAAGCACTGGGACCTATGAGGTCATTCAGCGCTGAAACGGAAATTGGCAGTTAAGGGTTTGAAAGGTGTAACAGGAGGAAAACCTCAAAGCAGTTGCACTATGAATCCATTGTTAGGAGAGGGTGAAGAGTAAGGTGGAAGAAAGAGAATATGAAAGGAGGTACAGTAAAGGGAACGAAAGGTGTTGCATGAGGTGCACTGACGGCGCTACACTCCCTACGGGTTATATGAATTTGAGAAATTATCCATTTACCGAGATCTTTACTCTTCACGCCTTATGGATTAGGTCAGGTTTTTTATTTCTGAAAGATGTTTCTTTACTTTCTGTATAACTGGTTCCACGGAACAGAAATTCTTTATCTTACTCAGATCTTTTTCCACTCTGGTGGTTTGGCTTTAGGAATCGGAGAAGTTTATTTCAGAAAGATTTGTATTCCACTGCACAGGTTTTGGCTTCACGAGTAGACAAATTATTTGTATTTTAAAGAGACTTGTTCTTCAGGGATTAGATAAAATGATTCTGATGACCGAGCTTCAAAATTAAGTAGTCAACCATTCTCGTAGCTAATTAGTCGGCTGGTGTCTCCTAACATTTAGTTTGAGTGTTAAACTCTCATTTCTTCTGTACCTCTCAGTTAGCCTGCGAGAAAAATTTCAGTCTTCCTTCAACCTTTTGAAACTACGTCCAAACTTGTTCAGTACATGATACTGTGTAGGTAAAGTGAAATGATAACTTAGACTTACAGTATGTACCGACTTTACTGCTATTTATTCCGTCTTGCGATTTACCAGAAGCATTTTTTCCATTTCATTGCTATTTGAAGTAGCAGCGTCCCGATTTGATAGGGTTCATTAATCTTGTGTATTACTGTATCAACTAGTTCTGAATTTTTTAACAGTATGAAACTTCGACAATTACTAAGGCAAATTTCTCTTTAACGTTCAAAACAGCTCGCAAGGCTCTGCTCTGAATTCTGTGTTTCAGAGTGATGCCAATACGAAGGTGAACCTTGACCTTTTTGCAGGACTCACTGTGACTGCAACATGTGTTTCAGAGTGATGCCAATACGAAGGTGAACCTTGACCTTTTTTGCAGGACTCACTGTGACTGCAACAACAGTTTTCGGAAGTGTCTGCAGAAGGTGGGGAGCGCTGAGGCCAAGGAGGTGGGGTCTGCCTATTTCTCGACTGGCCTCTTCCAGTGTTACCGCTTAGCCAAGCCAGTCATCGGATGCAAGAAATGGTCTGGGTTAGTAGAGAGAATGTGTCATAATAGTAATAGTAATATTGAAAATGGAATATTCTTCTAGCACACCTTAATGCTTTGCATGTTATGATTTTTTTTTAACCTAAGGTTCCATAAACAATCCTGAGATTTAGTTTTAAATATGAACATTCCACTATCTCTGCTACCACTACTACTGCTGCTATTATTATTAATAATAATAATAATAATAATAATAATTAGGGAAGATTTTAAAGTTTCAGAAGCGATGTTAATACCGCCACGCATATAAAGCCTGTGTTGTACAGATATTTGTTTTGAGGACCATCGTATTTTTTCTGTTAGTCATTCTTTTGGGAGATTCTTATTGTAAAATTATATAAAAACAACTAGTGTAATAGATTGATGTTAAACCCCAATGACTAGGATGCACAACAACTGAACTCGTTGTACACTGACGAAAGATTGGAAAATAAGACTTCCAGTGGTTCTGTTAAAAGTAATTTTGAAAATGTGCCTCTTGTGTAAGAAGTATTGGAGCGACATTGGTAGCTCTTTTATATTTATGCTTCTCCATTTGTCTGCGAAATCATCCAGTTATTCAGTGCCCGGAGAAGAATGAGAATGACTTGAGCATTAAAAATATAACGTTACGTCGAGTTTAGAGGTATTTTAATAACAATAATAATAATGTTGAAGGTGTAGGACCATGAAACTATAGTCAGTAACTTGTAACCTCCTTTCATACCCAAATTAGAAGCTGCCACTTTTTATTCATTTTACTTTTACGACGCGAAATAAGAAATTTTATTTATTTCACAAAGAAACAGACTCTTAAATAAGAAGATACTTTAATCATATTTCAGCAAAGAAACATTATTCTTACCCTCTTAACTATGTTTGTGTCAGAGTAATAACGACTCAGTACCCTCTTAACTCTGTTTGTGTCAGAGTAATAATGACATACCCTCTTAACTCTGTTTGTGTCAGAGTAATAACGACTCAGTACCCTCTTAACTCTCTGTTTGTGTCAGAGTAATAATGATATACCCTCTTAACTCTCTGTTTGTGTCAGAGTAATAATGACATACCCTCTTAACTCTCTGTTTGTGTCAGAGTAATAACGACTCAGTACCCACTTAACTCTCTGTTTGTGTCAGAGTAATAATGATATACCCTCTTAACTCTCTGTTAGTGTCAGAGTAATAACGACTCAGTACCCTCTTAACTCTCTGTTTGTTTGTGTCAGTACCCTCTTAACTCCCTGTTTGTGTCAGAGTAATAATGATATACCCTCTTAACTCTCTGTTTGTGTCAGAGTAATAACGACTCAGTACCCTCTTAACTCCCTGTTTGTGTCAGAGTAATAATGACTCAGTACCCTCTTAACTCTCTGTTTGTGTCGGAGTAATAATGACTCATACCCTCTTAACTCTCTGTTTGTGTCAGAGTAATAACGACTCAATCTTCTCTTTCTGCAGTTTGTTAAACCAAGCGTGCCAGGAATACGAATTCAGCGAGGAGGGTGAACCTAAATGGCAAGTTTTCGACATGAAGATCTTCGAGTAATCGAAGAAGAAGAAGAAGAAGATGATGATGCAAGTGGGAACTGAAAGAGATTAGGAAGGAAATCGGGATAAGTGACATGAGATCATGAAAAAACGTTCTTAAATTAAACAAAGAGGAAGTTTCGTCTTTCGAGGTTGTGTAAAAGTCGACCACTCCCTAGTACTAACGAAGGTTTTTTCAAAATACGAAGTAGGTAAAAAATGCGCCGGAGTTTCTTCGGCGCAGTTGAGTTTTCTATACAGAGTATAATGCTGTATGAGCCGTGGCCCATGAAACTTTCAGCCACGGCCCGGTGGTGGCCTGTCCTATAGCGTTGCCAGACGCAAGATTATGGCTAACTTTAACCTTAAATAAAAACAAAAACTACTGAGGCTAGAGGGCTGCAATTTGGTATGTTTAATGGTTGGAGGGTGGATGATCAACATACCAATTTGCAGCCCTCTAACCTCAGTAGTTTTTAAGATCTGAGGGTGGACAGAAAAAGTGCGGACGGACAGACAAAGCCATCTCAAGTTTTCTTTTACAGAAAACTAAAAAAATTAGTACTAGAAATGTCACTGACGGACGTAGCAAATTATAAGAAGAATTGATAGAAGCAAATCTACTTAACGTAGAGGAAAGATAGTTATTTTATATCTCTCAACTTTTCCGGAAACCACTCTTTAAAAATAATGTAAGGAAATTTTGAAATGATTTATACAGAATTATCGACAATGACAGTTGATAGAACCCACTCGTTTAGTGGGAAATAAAAAAGCTAAATAATTATTGCATGTATAGAAATGTGCGAAAAATGCAAATATAAGATCCACTTTTACCTTTTAAAATGGTCACTGGTATCAAGTAAAACTACAGTCGTAATCATCATATTTTTTCTCATCACAGAAATCTCATAGAAAATACACTCGGGCTAATTTATAGTTTTTGAAGTCGAATGGATTACCTATGACACCCGTTTTGTCGGTGAGAGTTCAAAGAACGTTAAGCTTTTGGTAGAGCACAGTGCTCTATAAATACATTAGTTTTTGCTCCGTTTCCGTAGTAATTAAAATGTCGTACGTCTTAGGCACAGTAAACGAGCGAGTGATATTACGATTTTAATTCACGATATTCATTTTCAAATTTTCAAAACTCGGTTCATGCTACGTAAATGTAAGTTCCCGTACAAAACTAAAATGTCCTCGGCAAACCACAAACAATACACTTGTTCCTTATAAGACCTTCAGTTTGAATATCTGTTATCTTGGCTCTAAAAGATGGAAAAGTACTAGAAATATCAACAGAAATCGAACTGTGGGTACAAGTGCATTGTTTGCAATGAAATCGTTTCTCTAAAGATGCGAGCCTTGCCCTCGACTTTTTGTCACCCAAAGTAACTGTTTCCCGGAAGAAAAATGTATTATCCATTTGTTATACAGTTATAATTAACAAGGTAATGTGATGAAAACTAATAAACACGGTCTCTACCAACTAAATCATTTTACTAGACGTGTGTCAGACTCATTTCAATTCGGCGACCATGACGAAAAATCAACGGGATTGGTAACGCGTCACCACCATCAGGAAGAATATTGCTGTCTTTTTATTCTTTATTTAGAAAATGGCTAACGGAAAACGATTACGTTCACGTGCAATGAACGAGCATGAAGATGATTAAGGACTGTCCCGGAAATATAGACAGAATTGTAATATGGGCCTACAATCAACGCACAAAGTTCAAGGACTGTCCCGGAAATGTAGACAGAATTGTAATATAGGCCTACAATCACCGCACAAAGTTCAGTCAAATTAGAACCCAATGTTTGTACCAAAATATGCATAGTTTATATGAAACGAACTCAGCAAGACCAGAGACAAAGAAAGGGATAGAGATAATCTGATCAGGAAATCATAACAGTTACAAGATGCTTCTATTTTCGTAGGGGAGAGAGATCCACGATACAATTTTTGATACCTAATCGATCAGGCATCGTCAGAAGGTAGAAAATGCTATTCATCCATTTGCTACGAGACATGTCATCAGTTTTCACATTGTATAACCAATGACTGATATCACAAAAGGTGTGTATTTATGAGTTATGAAATGATTCCTTCGTAAGTGAATGTCAGGGTTAGGTTAGATCAGGCTGACTTATACTCTACAGTTTGACAGGAGCCAGGCTAAAATAATTCCGGCTCTCTTTTTGCCAGTCGCTTTTAATAACGTTTCAGCGAGTTGCGAATTTAACAGTACAATCGATTCGGATGGCTAATTGAAGGTAGGCTTAAGTGATGAAAAAAAAAAAAAGGTCAGGCTTATGAAGGTGAATCCATGGCAAGAAACTGACGAATAACCAGCAATGATGACTGTATAAAACTTTGTGTAAGAAGATAATGATAAGATATTTTTATGTATTTGCATAGCGAAGAATATTGTTATTTCTAATAGTCAGTATTAAATGCACCTTTTAAAAGTGAGCATGATGAATAGATATCTCATTGCCGTTTACGACTACAGTATGCATAGCACAACGTCTAGATTAATTAGAAGCGTGTATTCTCGAGCATAGATCATTCTTATTATCGTTAGTCACAGCGCACTTTCACTTCAGGCTTCGTTATGTGCAACATTCTCGCGCTCTCCTCTCCCCTACACTTGTCCAACTGGGGGCGTTCCTTTCACGTGTTCTCTACCTGCTGAACTGGTTACATTTGCCAACCGTCTGGTTGGAAGATATGATAAATGTGGATATATCGGTGTTCTACAGCACAAATATGCCTTAGAGATAAGTCATTCACCATTATGATATCATAAACTAAGTGTTCTGCAGTTGTCAAGAACGTTAACTTATAATTAGTCTGTAACTGCCCCCTTTTTCCCGTGAACATACCACGCCAGTGTGTTTGCAACTTTCCTTGTCAACATTATTTCTCTCTCTCTCTCTCTCTCTCTCTCTCTCTCTCTCACGGAATCGCCGTTGTCAAATCTCTCAAGAATAGATTCCAACGAAGCGTCTATTGTGCGTTTCAAAAACAGTTGTCATTCGTATTTCAAAATTTCGAAAAGTTCGTCTTGTCAGCAAACACTGACCTGCAATATACCTTGAATAATCATCCTTACAGGACAGCGCGATTCCTTGCTACTCCGGTATGGGGCGACTGTAAGCTTATAACGGTGTTGTCTATCAAAGTGACCAATTGTAGATGTAATGAAAACAAAATTAAGTAAGACTTATATTAAGAGTTACTATGTTGACTTCACTGGATTTTTGTTATTGATTTTTTCACTTCTTAAGGATTCTAAAGAAAAGTTTACTGCTGTCAGTTATGTCCAAGTTAAAAAAAAAAAATCTCCCCCTCCTGTTTTAGACGGGGAGCGTGGGACTTTTCTTTTCGGTAGGTTTGACTTGGTATTTAATTAAGGTGTCAACCCGGTCAATATTTTGTGCTGCAACTGTTGTGATTTTCCTGTCACCGGGATTATGGTAAGCTGATCAAAGCTCCTTTAAAATAAAAGTAAAGTTGGACACATTTCAGTAACTCGTTTCTTTTCTTTCCTTCGGTAAAAGGTATCGGTATCGCCACAGTAAGAAAAGGAGGCACTGATAAAAATAAAAATACTAATCTTCATGCATATATATATATATATATATATACACTAAGTCTCCCGTATTCGCGGGGGATGCGTACCACACACCCCACGCGAATTGCTAAAACCTGTGAATACTTGAAACCCCTCTATAAACACTTAGAACTGCCTATTTTGATAGTTTAAACGCACAAAAAAAAACTACAAATGCTTATACCTGACTATTTTAATAGTTTTATCGCAAAAAGTGCATTTAGTCATGAAAACTATATGAAAATACAGTAATTAGTGAAAATTACCGCGAATGGGCGAATTTTCTGCAAGTAATGGGTAGATACGTTCCACAGAGAAATCCACGAATAAGTGAGTCCACGAATATGGAGGGTTTACTGTATATATACATATATATATATATATATATATATATATATATATATATATATATATATATATAATATACATATATATGTGTGTAGTATCATTAATAATACCATTGCAGCATAGTAACTGATACTACTTGGCCACTGCTGCCTTAGGAAGTGCTAGCGGCTTTGGTTTATAATGCACCATATCCCAGAGCAGAGGAGCTTTAAGTAGAGGGCTGTGAACCCTGTTGGGAAGGAGGGTAAACCCCTAAACAGCTGATGAACCTGTCTGTTAAGGACAATGGCACCTGCAGTCTTTATGGGATGTTGGTAAAGATAGTTGCTTCATCCAATAAGAGGTCTCAAGTTTGAATTCCTTCCTGATCAGTCATAAGACCTCCTTCCTGATCAGTCATAAGACCTGTGTGTGTGTGTGTGTCTGTGTGTGTGTAAGAGAGAGAGGGGGTGAGACGTGAATACAAAAAACTAAAGAGACAAACTAACTTTGATGCTTGTACAAGATTTGTGATCACGTTTTTAGGTTGTCTCTATGAATCTCACTTCCATCGCTATTCACAAGTCATGTCTATGAAACCAACTTTCTCTGCAAGTCACAAAAACACACAAACAAATGTCATCAAGAATTTCAAATGAACAACAACACCACTTCTTCATCAGCAACGCTAAAAGTATAGGAAAAATAAATATCCAAGGTAATATAGTCCGTGCAGAGCTGTTCTATAGTTTTACTGAAATAACAAACGGCGTTTCAAATATACTAGCCTTCCTTACCCCCCAATTTGTTGGTAAGGAGGGCTAGTGTAGGGTATTTGAAACGGACAAAGAATAGGACTTGGAGTACCACTTGTTCGACCGTCGTAATATAAGAAACTTTGACAAAACCCTTTTTTTGGGAACGACATTCATCAATAAATATCTCGGCATCACTATATTTGCAGCAAATTTTAGTATAATATTGGTATTAGGCCTAAGCACAGCCCACATTTTAGGAAGAATTAATAACTGCCAATGCAATCCAGTACCGATTACTAATAACAGAGTGAAATAATAGCAAATTTATATGGCAAAATACTTAAGAATACGTGAGGAACGTGAGAGGGCTTTGCCTACAGTAATCAACAACACAGAAATTAATGGCTATCAGGCTGCATTACTGTAACCTAATAATTGCCTCACAATATTAATTAGCGTATATTCATCACGTAGAAATAAGTATTAGGTTAGCTCCGAATGGAAATTGACTTTTCCTGTAGTATTTTGGTTGCTTATCAAGAATTTACCATTACTTATCGCCGCTCGACTGTAATTAACCTCAGAACTTATTTTATTTTTGTTATCGCGCATGCGCAGTGTTATAGGAGAACTTTTGGTGGAAAGTGGGGTTTCCTTCACCGGGGGGCGGCGTCCCCCGGCTAAGTAATACGGCCTAATAGGTTAGGTTAGGTTAGTATAGTTCCTTTTGTAATAGATTTCCTTGACCAGGCCCTTCTTGTACATAAGGCTCCCTAATGACTTTCGTATTCGCGGAACCGTTCCATATAGTCCGTGTGGAGCTATTACTTAGAAATACCATTTATTTAATAAAATTTAATAAAAAATATAAATTATAATAGAGATACTTAGAAAACATCAGGCCGTCAGTCGCAACCTTAGCTAATGTAACCAACATGACAACCGGTTTAGACACTTCAATTTTCGCCATTAATAGGAAACGTTAGACCCATAAAGGAGGTCTTAAGTTACTAAACATATCAAATTCAAAATATATATATAATATAATGACTTACAGACATTAAAATGAGAGCATAGCTTCAAAATACGGACTATGAAACTTAACACACGTGTACAACGATCTAGATATACGATTTGTTTCCAAATATGGCTAGCAAATTAATTTTATTTTCGGTCAGAAATCTATTTAGGTATAATTTTTATAATCTGTTAAAACGAGTAGGCTTTTATTTTTGGAAACAAACACATTTTAAACATTCCAGCACTCATCTCTTAGATTATTCCATTGGCAATTTGTCATCTGCACAACCCAGCTCCCATAGACACTTTTTTTTTTTTTTTACACTCCTTGTAGCTTCTTCCATTGCAATGATAATGCCAATGATAACGAGCAAAAAAGGGCTGGGAGTTTACCTTGCCAGCTATCTTTAAGCATTCCTTTTTTTTCCCGTATAGTCTCAAACCCCTTCTCTCTGCTCTCTGCCAAATGCCTTTTAAAAATCTTGGTGTTGAAACATCTGTAACGTTTTTTTTTTTAATTAGATTCATCACTCACTTTTTACTTCCATGTAGCGGTTGGCCCGCGCATTGAAGTTCTACCTTCCATGAGTACTCGAAATCTCTTCCGAATGGTTTGCATACTATGTGCTACCTTCCTCACTCTAGCTATCTTGTGACTTGTATATTCGCTCGCATGACCGTTGTCTGGTACATTTATTCTCAGATATCCAGGTATGTTAACAACTTCTATTGATTCACCATCAACAGTAACGTTCATTGTTCCATAGAACTGGTTTTGTTTTACTATCAAAACCGTACTCTTGCATACAGTCATTCTAAACTCTCTTTTTGCAAAAACTATCAAACCTTTTTACTAGTTTTTTTTTATCATTTTTCCATAACTACCCTTTACCACGAGCCGTTCACGTTCCATTTATTACCTATTTTCTCGTCCAGAACTTTGCCTTTACACCTATTTTCCGTAACTCGACTTTTTGCAGCACTCCATCCATAAGGGCACTAAATATCTACGGTCTAATAACACCCAATGTCTTAGCATCACGTTTTTGCCAAATGAGTCAATCTCCTGCCTGGATGCTTCAACACACACTTCTTCTTTTATCACGAAGAAATTTTAATTACAGTCAACATATCACCTCCTATGATCATACATCCGCTTCACTCTCACCATTGCACATTTATCAGTTCTATTACAAGATTTTTTTTTTAGGTCCCAGCGCAGCACACTGCTACTTTTTCCTACATTAGCGTTTCACGATGAGCACTTGGTTCCCACTAATTATTTCCTTTCTAAACCTACACTGGTTCAATGATTCTATCGTCTCTCTGGCTTTTCCAATTAAAATCCTAGCGGGCACATTCCCCACATTTAGCACAGCTATGGTTACGTGTATCAATATCACCATCATTCATCTCACTCGTTCTGACATGCTGTAAACACTGGTAAGTAACTCAGTCGCACATTTATAACTGTAACAAAGCATATCACTTGCAATCTCATCAACTGGTGCCTTTCCATTCATTAGCATTATTGAATAAAAGTTAAAACCTAAGAAGAGGTAACGTGAATCAATATTATTGAAAAATGGTGTCTCGTGAAATATAACTGTGCTGTTTCTTTTTCACTGCCTCTTCCTCGATGTCCGCAGTACTTCAAAACAAACGCTCCTTAATTATATAATATTAAAATGTAAAGAACGTCAAAACTATGTAGTATATATCTTACGCAGGCTATGTGAATCAATACTATCGGTCTAACAAACTCTCATAAGGCAACGTTAATTTGATTTAATTACCCAGAGTTGATTTAGAATACAAAATTTACAAGCAAGTGATGTTCATCATGAATGACTCGTTAAGATTTATAGAAGTAGCCTATACAATTAAGTTGATGTTTTTGGTCAGGTAAACCACACGATTTAAATAGAAGCAACACCAAAACGATACAAGTCACACAACCGGGTGGGCGTTTTTTCCACAAATAATTAATGTTCATAATGAATGACTCATTAAGATTCATAGAAACATACAATTAAGTTGATTTTCTGCCAGATACACCACGCGACTCAATTAGAAGCACCACCGAAACGACCCAACCCACACAACCGGGTGGGCGTTTTTCCACAAATAATTAAATAATGAATAATTTAAGACTCTAGAAACATACAATTAAATTGATTTCCTGCCAGATACACCACGCGACGACATAAAATAGAAGCACCACCAAAACGACCCAAGTCCACACAACCGGGTGGGCGTTTTTTTCACAAATAATTAATGTCCATAATGAATGATGCATTAAGATTCGGATAAGATTCACAGAAACATACATTAAGATTCGGATAAGATCCATAGAAACATACAATTAAATTGATTTTCTGCCAGATACACCAGCGACCCAAATAGAAGCACCACCGAAACGACCCAACCCACACAACCGGGTGGGCGTTTTCTCCAAAAATAATTAATGTCCATAATGAATAACTCATTAAGACTCATAGAAACATACAAGTAAATTGATTTCCTGCCAGATAACCACGCGACTCAAATAGAAGCACCACCGAAACCACACAACCCACACAACCGGGTGGAAGTTGTCTAGAGTCAAACAACAACATTCCATGAAGTAGACTTTTACCCACCAAGTGTAAACTACCGAGAGGACATTACGGCGAATCAAAAACCCCATTTCCTGCCCAAAAATGTCGTACAGAGGCGGCGGCAACCGACGATTCATGCGGGGGAAGGGCGACAGATACCGAAACGGTAAGGGGGGAGTGGGTATCCCTTAAGGGTCAGGGGCTGTGCCCTGATTTCTGTGGGTAAGGGATTCAGGGCCACGTACGTTACGTGACTCGTTGGGGGAAGAAAGATGTCGTTGCGTCACTCCGTGAGGATTGTTTGTTGGTCTTTTTTTTAAGGAGAATGGAGTTGAAATTGCTGTTATTTTTCTAGTATCACCACGCCTTTTTGGGCAGAGGTTTTCGATCTGGGCCCAGATGCCCCTTTTGGGTAGCCCAGGGTGAGGTAAAGGGCTACGTAATGCCACGATGTTCCTTCGTTACCTCGGCGAGTAATGGCGTGCCGGAACCGTATATGTCTCCGGCTGCCTCTCACTTGCTTTTTGACTAGTAATGAGCTATTCCAAAGCACCTCATTTAAGGCTACGCCATTCCCGTCATTCCCGTCATTCCCAGAATTCCACCCAGTCTAGATCAGAACGAATTTGGAATGACGGGAATAGATTCCCCCGCAGGCGAAAACGACCCTAAACCTTCGTAATCCTAAGGTATTTCTAAGAGCTTATTATAAAATGAACTGTACTAACCTAACCTAGTGGGCTGTGTAGGAACAGCTTGGATGGAGCCGATTTCCTTTTCGCAAGCTGGTTTCCCGCGTCATTTGATAACGGCAATGTATACTGGATGTGGAATGAGCTGCGAGACTGTTTGCGAAGGGGGTCTTTTTCGGGGGTGATTTCCGTCGTCTGGGATTTTCTGCGGCCCAGCAGCGGCCTGGTCCCAAGGGGGTCTTTTCGGAGGTGATTTCCGTCGTCTGGGATTTTCTGCAGCCCAGCAGCGGCCTGGTTCCAAGGGGGGTCTTTTTCGGAGGTGATTTCCGTCGTCTGGGATTTTCTGCGGCCCAGCAGCGGCCTGGTCCCAAAGGGTGCCAGTTTCAAGAGGTCAGACTTTATGTTGATCATTTTCATATGACCCTTGACCATATTTAAAAGCGTAACCAGCATATGTTAAATGCAGCAAAACTTAACAATAAGGATCAGCTACAAAATCTGTGTTTAAATTTTTGGTATTATTTTACTTATGGACATTGATTTTTCAACATAAAATGTAGATTTTCTGTTGTGTTATGATGTGATTTGAATGATTTTGAGGTTTATTTCATTGCAAATGAATGCTTATAGTTTCGGCAAATGATAGGCTTTATACATAAATAATAAAATTTTCGTCATGAACCCTTGACCCCATATTCAATACTGGCAAAACTGCATTTACTGATTAAGTTTTGCAGTTAAAACATAGACAATAAGGATCAGCTAATTTTATTAATTTTTATAAATTTGCGGGAAGAGTAACCTTCATTTATGAAATAAACCTCAAAATCATTCAAATCACATCAAAACAAAAATAATTTTATGTCAACTACAAAATCTGTTTAAATTTTTTGTGGGGCCACTTATTGTACAGCATTACATAGAATGCTTACCATCCGGGTGGGCTTTACTCCACCTAACGGCCTTGTTTAAAAGTTAAATAGCCATTTTCCAGCAATGCTGAAGCAAATTCATCATGTAAAGACCTCAGGGTTGTATAGTTAGGAAAAATACAAATTACTTTAGTTTGTCATTTTGTATTAGCCTTTTATTTTGTCCGACACTATGGGTTCATCCAAACCTTTTTTCTTTGGAGTAATGACGCAAACTCATTAATTCGAGCCCAGAAGTCTGGCAGTTGAACATCCAATATGTTCAATGGACCAGAGACATAGGACTCCTTCCTCAACCCTTCAAAACCAGAAAGAGATTCCCTGGTGGGAAGAACTTCCAGTCGTTTCAGAGATTTACACAGAATCCACCCTCCAAAGGGTGTGTCCTATGTAAAGACCTTCAGGTTTGTATTTGTGTAGGAACAAATTGCAAATTTTAAAGTAATTTGCATTTTTCCTAAGGTACAAATCTGAAGGTCTTTACATTTACGGCCCACCTCAGCCACCCCTCATTCTGGTACCTAGGCCGAAAGGCAGAGTGGAGTGCAGACCAACGAGTGGGCCGGGCTTCCCTCCTACAGTTTGTTTGAAAGTTAACGGGAGTTCCGGCTCGCGTTCGCAAGGAAAATCCTATGTAAAGACCTTGAGGTTTTGTATGTTAGGAAAAATACAAATTACTTTAAAGTTTGCAATTTTCGTATGTGTATATGTGTATTATAAAATATTTTTTTTTCTTTGCAGAACATGATGACAGAGAAAGCTCCGGAGGCAATAACATGAAGAACCATTACAGAAACTTCACCATTTACAGGCAGAATGATCGGTCAGCTAGAGTACCTGATGTAAGTACAGCATTCTGTACACTTAGATGTATTGAGGCAAGAGTATAAGGCATTATGTTAATTGCATATTACTTATCTGTATTATATACAAACTGTTGCCAGAATTCAAATGAATATGTGTTGTTTTCAGAGTACTGTACAGTATTTGTTATCACTCATTGTTTTGTATCCACCTTAAGTTGCTGTAATTTTTAACAAAGAAAAATTCCAAAGGCACTGAACACTATGATGAGATTTTAGCAACAGCTGAGTCTTGGGATTCTCTTATGTTTCCAGTTCTGAATAGACTGCCCTTTTGGGTCTCTGAGGCTATGACTGTTTCGTTCCTACCATTTCTGGAGTTACCAAAAGTTTCCTCAGATCACACCTTCCTTTTTAATTACGTGTAACACTTATATCTCTACTGGATTCACTTCCCCTTTACTACTGGAATTAGCAGATGGTATATTTCTTAATCTGAGAAGCGGGAATGCCTCTTCTAGCCATGTATGTGCGATACAACTGTTACATCTAGTAAAACACATGTGCACTCACAACACAACTCTAGTGTTTCTGCTTTCAGTTGTGTTCACACAGTACGATAAGTTTTGTCTTATGTCTAGACATGACACGTGGAAAGCAGTTCTGCATTTCAGGCCTTGGTCATGACAACATACAGAACTCCTTTCTGACATGCACTTATTATTGTATACATCAAGTTCTCAAAAATGTGGAGCAGTGCAGATTGATGCTTGAAAGTGAATCTTTAGGCTGTGTGTTCATGACATGACTGGTGCCACTCAAAACTTAGCTTACTACATTTTCATCAGTGACTAGGGCGTACTCCTCCTGGACTGGTGCATGCTATACAGCCTACCACTTATCTAGTTTGCTCTCAGTTGGTGAGGCACACACACAGTGGCAATGACCGACATGAACACCCCTCCCATTCCAAGCTAAAATACGCCTTACCTGAGTTTAAGGAGGTGCACGTATGCAGATTCTTTTAATTCCTCGTAATAGGAATGTTGCCTTCTTGGACTTGGTGTATTGCTGTTGTAGCTATACACACGCCCAAATTTGATGGGTGTCTGGTTAAATCGTGTAAAACTCTCCTAGTCTCTGGCTGCATTGCTCATTAATAACCTTGTTACCTTGGTGTGAAAAAATCTTTATACAAAAATGTTCGTGAATTAAGGATTGAAACTTCTAATATAAATACTACATGCTGTTATTGTTTTTATGTATGCATGTAATTGTCCTGTGTTATTTACTATTTTCATTATAGCAGCTTCAATATTCAGTCAATATAAATGAACTTTTTCTTGTGAATAGTCCAAAAGTGTGTAAATGTTTTGTCATACCTTCCAAACAGTTGAGGACAGTTGAGGTAGCTATTGGGAGTGTTCAGTAACGATTGTTTCAGTTTTAACGCTTGTTGGACCCGTGCTAAGTAGCTGCAAACACAGCAAATTATAGAGGGTAAATACCTAAAAAATTGATTATATCTTAAGGATCATGACCTTCTGCAACCACGTCCAGAGGATGACCAACAAGCTGGTCGAAACATGTCGAAGGTACCTAGAATAGAACCTGAACCCAGACGAACGATTTCTGATTAGATATTATTATTATTATTATTATTATTATTATTATTATTATTATTATTATTGAAGTGGTAAAGTAGACTTGAGTCACATTAAGATATAACTATACTGCTGGTCAGAAGGAATTGCTTTTGAGGGCGTGAAAGCTTTAGAATGACCAGGTTAAAGACGTAGGTTAACTAAGTGGGAAGAGACTAAATGTAACGGCTGTAAAGAGATAAAGAAAAAAAGTGCACCAAGAGCTGCAGAGGGGGACTGCAGATAACCTTTGGTCCCACTTAGTGTGCTGTTGTAAGCAGTACTTGTTAAATGGCTGTTATTGCTGTAGATGAAAATATATTTGGCAAGAGGAAAAAATAAAAAATTCTTTTTTGTGATAATTAAATTAAGTGGTTGTCTCTTTGATAATCTCATACAGTCATCTCCTGCCTATTTGCGGTTCTGGATTTACAGACTCGCCAATTCATGGATTTCTCTATGGAACATATATACACATTCACGGAAAATTCTCTGAGAAATATTCACCAATTACTGTATTTGCATATCATTTCCATGACTAAATGCACTTTTTGTGATAAAACTATTAAAATACTAGGGCATAAGCGTATTAGAGGGTTATTTGTGTTTGAATGATCAAAATAGGCATTTGTAAGTATTTTTAGAGGGGTTTTAAGTATTCGCGGATTTTAGCTATTCGCGGGGCCCTGTGTCCACATCCCCTGTGAATGCTGGAGGTCGACTGTATTTTGTAAGTTAAAAAGTGTATTTAGTTTTAATTCTTCTTTAGAGAATAATGTGCATGTTGAATGTTAAATGTGATTCCATTGATAATTTTCAGGGTCACTGGCGGGGAGATAAAGACAGGCGTGGAGGAGGTAATTTTCGTGGCCACCGCAATAACAGGCAGGGATATACAGATGAAGATGGTGGCAGGAACAATAGGTAAGTAAATTTGCACAGTACAGGTATCTGAAAATTAAGTGCATTGGGAGAATATGGAACTCTTATTTTTGAGGTACTTAGCTGTTAAAGCCGTGGTTAAAAGACGGCCGTGTTTTGTCGTGACAGTACTTTCTAAATTGCTAATGTATATTTTATTGTTTAAAAAGGATTCAGTGTTGAACAGAATGCAGCTGATACTAGTACATTACTTTGTTGTATGGTTATTGAGACCCGTATAACCATTAATTGTCATCATCATTGTCATTCCACCAGGTTTTCCTTTAGAGAGAGTTAGGCATGAAGTGAGCCCTCATTGCTTTATTCTGCGTCTGTTTATTTTCTGCCTGAATTTCCATCCAGTCCAGGTCTTCATCACTGCTCGCTTTTCATTTTCTTCTGGGCCTCCTTGTTGATTTTATCTGTGATGCTTAAATACCCACCACCTATCTTCTCTAATTGTTCTTCTCTTCTTATTGCATACCAGAGCCACTTCAGTCTTGTAAATCAGTTTGTTTCAGCCCCTGGACATCACATCCTTTAGAAAATTTTTAATTTCTTTATGATCTTGTTTGTGTTGTGTGCAATACATGTGCTCATGACATGTTTTACTGTAGTGTGGATGCACCCCTAAGTATACAAAGGATATGCAATCCAAGATGCTTCACATGTGTTGATTCGTAATTTTGGTTCATTTATTACTTTTCAGGCGTGAAGGCATGTACAAGGCCCGTGGCTACAAGAAAGGGAACAGGGACAAACATAACCAGAATTCATTCATCAAAGCTGGATGGAATAAAATCATTGTAAGTTTTAACAGAGTAGCTCCTAAGCTCTTAAGCGCTTATGCTGACCTAAGAGAAATTCAAGTATATGACAGCACATATATATGCTTTTACTTCATTGTGGTTCCTATAAGAATACAGACCTTCGTCTTTTATGTGGATTACCATCTGCTGAAGCTGGGCTCGTTATTGAAGCCTGGTAACGAGATAGTTAATGAATGACAGATGGGTGAGAAGTTCAGGAACTGCCTACCCAATCTCTATGCAATGCCACATTTTCTTTAGCTACCTTGCTTGTGCAGATATGGAGGATTCTCATCATGACTGTTGGAGCTTACCTGAGCATTTCCTTGTTTGAGTGCTTTGGCTCGTTTACAGTTTGTGATCATTGTGAATATGTTAGACGATGGTTCCCGAAATATCCTTCCTTGGGGAGAATGATAAGTAAATGTCCTGGGCAGTAATGAATTTGAGTAGGTTGTGCTACTCATGATGATGATAACCCTTATTCTGTATTTACAGTGAGCTGAGAGCAACAGTGGATGCTCTGTTGCATTGGGGTGGATTTTCTGTTGCTTTCTTCTGATTTTCTGAACACACAGCTTCATGATCTTGTGGCGATCCTGAACCAAGCCTCTTCTGTTATGAAGGTGTCCCTGCCCTTCCCTTGCCTGGTCAGCTTTCTTTCTCTATGTATGGTTCTGTTGCTAGTGGACTTGCCTATCCCACCCTCCTCTGCCCCTGCTAATACTCCTCTGAGACTACCCCATGAGATGGAACTGCTGAAGGCATGTGGCCTTCTTTGGGTAATCTTGAAGATCCTTCCCATTATGCGTTCCTAGATCATTTGGTTTTGTCTAAAGTTCGCTGTTAGGGTCAGTCTTGGTGGACCCCCATAGCCCTCGGCAGACATGGGAGAAGATGGAGAAGCCAGTATTTTGGGGGTGGGAAAGTGCCGCCATGGTATGTCATCCTCCTCCTCCTCTTAGTCATCTTCCTCCTTGTCCTCACATCCTCCCAGCATATGTAGCCTGGAAGGTGTCCTATCATGGGAAGGCTTAGAAGTTTTCATCTGTGTTGCACTTCTGTTAGGAGTACTGGTGATCCCAATACTTGCTCTTACAGTAGGTGGTTTGTTTGTGACTGATCTAAGTTGCATGGATTTGCTGATGCTCAGTGCCTGGTGCACAACTACAATCACTGCCCTTAACCTGCAAACACTTTACAGGAGAGGAAGACCAGACTTAATTCTTCCCATAGTCATGTTTCTACACAAGCACATGAGCCTGTACTTCCATGGACTACAGCCATCATAACTCTGAGAGTTTAGTACATGCAACTTTTGACTTTTCACCAGGTCCCTTTGGGCCCTTATGGTGTAGTTTTACCATTTATTCGAGTCTCCGACCAGCCAATGAAGAATAAGAGGAATTTATTTCTGGTGATAGAAATTCATTTCTCGCTGTAATGTGGTTTGGATTCCACAGTAAGCTGTAGGTCCCGTTGCTAGGCAACCAGTTGGTTCTTAGCCACGTAAAATAAATCTGATCCCTCGGGCCAGCCCTAGGAGAGCTGTTAATCAGCTCAGTGGTCTGGTTAAACTAACGTGTACATAATAATGTCCCATTTATTTAACTTTCTCCATTTTTCCCCTTCATACGACAGCAGATCCCCAGGAATGTTAATCTGTGGTCTCAGCAAACTACTGATTGTGAAAGTAACACATATAGTAGTTTACTGAGACCACAGAGTAACATTCCTGGGGATCAACTGTCTTATGAACGGGAAAAATGGAGAAAGTAAAATGAATGGGACAACTAAATCAAGGGGGCTCAAAGTGAATAATCTACTGCTTCTGTTATTTCTGTATTAATATACCTGTATTTTAAACTACATCCATCATTATCATCCTACTTGGAATTTCTCATATAGTGAATTGGGTTTCATGATATGGCATAAAGTTGTATATCCCTTCTTTATCACAATATCCTGTAGTTGCTCCTTGTACATACAAATGAGTCATTGTGTTTACACATGTACACTTAATTCTTATTAGCAAAAGAACCATTCCCAATTATGGGGGAAAAGTGTAGCTATGGTGAAATTATAGTAGGTAACACTTGCCATAAATACAGTTATGAATGTGTGGCGCATTTATTGTTTGGAGACTACTCTTGACTGGAATAAATTTGTATATTATTATTATACATTACTATATTAAACATAGCTGTTTAGGTTTTCTTTCGAGTAGAAAGAATAAAACTGAGAAGAATTTAATGAAACATTTCCAACAGCAATTTGTTAACAGTTTAGATCACTTAAGATGTACTAATGCATTTTTGGCAATTTCAAACTTGTCATTTTGACCTTTATAAATAACAGAATGAGTAGCAGAGCTTGATTACTGTAATAAGTAAACAGTTAGTGAGCGAGCAGTGAAAAATAGCACAGCACAGCTCTGCTGGAACAGACTAATTTCAAAGGCCTTGTGAGTGAAATGGTTTAATTATTTTCTTGCAGATTAAAGACGCAGGTCCTTTGGACAAAGATGAAGTGATGGGTGCAATACGAAGGGTAGTACAGCAACAGTTTACACCTATAATGGTAAGTCATAGTCTTTCAATATCTATATTTTTGTTTTCATTCTGTTGCTGCACCTGTTTTATGATACAGTGTGGTCCAAGAAATTTTTGCTGGACCAATAAGTTATTTGATGTGATTGAAATCGGAGACATTTGTGTATCGGATACAGCTATTTCAACTGCGTATTGGTAAGGGACTACAAACCATTTATTTGACAGCTATTCGTATATTCCATTTCGTCATTGTAATAAATGTAAACTGTGCTTTTATTTATTGCTTTCCATTATCAATAGTTGTGTGAGTTACTAAGCAATCTTATGCCTTCGAACCTTTATTTTTACTTGAGCCACAATGATGTTGTAGGAAGGATATGAGTGTTTAAGAGTTCA
Source organism: Macrobrachium rosenbergii (assembly GCF_040412425.1). Lineage (NCBI taxonomy): Eukaryota > Metazoa > Arthropoda > Malacostraca > Decapoda > Palaemonidae > Macrobrachium > Macrobrachium rosenbergii. The sequence goes on from NC_089772.1 coordinate 13,165,855, forward strand.
GAGGTCTGGTTAAACAAATCATTTATAACTAACTAACTATGCTTTCACTTTCGTTAAATTTGCAAATAAAGTCTAGTTTTGTATGTCAGTGTTTAATTTCAGTAGGCCTTTGTGTAAGGATAGATACAGGGAGAGAAGTTGACAAAGAGGGAAAGATTCAGAGCTCTTTCCCTGCACTCTCTCCAGTGGAGGAAACATCCATCCAAGAACATGAGTCAGGTAATTCTGCAAGCATAATTAGACGTCTCAGAGAAAGTGGCTGACCAGAAATTTAAAGAGGGAAAGATTCTAGGCTTTTTCCCACTTTCTACAGTGGAGGAAACCTCCATCCAAGAACATGAGGCAGTCAATTCTTCAAGTATAATTAGACGTCTCAGGAAAGACGCAGGAACTTCTCAATTTTCCTAGTTTTCAAGAGGAAATACAAGTACTTGCTTGGAATTGTCAGTTGACCCTACCCTCACCATTTTTTACCTCTGATTCTGTGCACTAAGGGATGGGTTTGTACTTTCTAAGAGTTTATAGCACTTACATCTCACCCGAGTGGTTAATTGATCTGTGCACTGTTTGATATTGGAAAAAATACAAACCATCTACTTTCTTCAGTAAGTGTGGGACTACTCGCAGTATCCAAGAGAATTTATTGGACACTTGGTTCCTGATCAAATATGTCCCCAAGTGCTCTGCTGGATCTGTCGGACCTTGCAAAGGCTAGAACATTCAGCCGCTCAACCCTGCAAAAATTGTAGTTGTGGCTCTGTGTAATTATTGGGTTTGGTATGAACAGACTAAATTTATATACCAAAGCTAGGGACGTTCAAGCTACGAATGAGGGCTCCAAATAATTAAGGAGTATTTTTGGAATATATCAGAGATATCCAATAACATTTGCACATTATTTAGGTGCAGGCATTTCATGGTTGCAGTTGAGAACATCCTCACCACTCACGTCAGTGAAACTAATGAGAACAGAGATGTTTTTATTATTACTATTATATACGTAAAGTATACGGAATTTTAGATCCAGTTGTAGTTTTACAGTAGCTTCACTTACTGTATCTCTTATTCATTTCAGTACGAACCAGAAGGTATTAATCGCGTATTTTATCTGGAAGATAATGCCGCAGCTGTCCAAGCCATCAGGGATATTAGCCGAAGAGTCAGCATATCATCTGGTCAGAAATTGTTAATACAAGTTAACAGGTCTGCACCACCTGTTAGAGCTCTAACTGCAGAACAGGTAAGTAAATGTTGCATTTTTTGTAAAAATGCACTTTTTTGCATTCTCTGGCAGTTCTTGAAATTATGGTAATTGAAGTTTCATTTTTTGGGGGTGATCGTCACCATTAATAATATGGTATTATTCAGTTTTAAAGGATCGCTTACCTATAACTTACATTAATACCTCATCCCGTGTGAAGTCATTCAGACAATTACATCAGTTATCTTTTTCTGCAAGGGAGAGAGAGAGAGGGGGGGAATATTTTTTATACACATGTAATAGCATGTTTGTTTGTTTTGTATAGTTTTAGATTTTTATTCTGTATAATCATATAACGTTTTTTTTTTTTTTTTTGCACAAGAGAGAGAGAGAGAGATTTTTTAATGCATATGTAAAATGTATGTTTATTTGTTTTGTATAGCTTTAGATATTTATTCTATAATTAAATAATTTTATCTTTTTTTCTTAGAGAGAGAGAGAGAGAGAGGAACAAGCACTTGACTTAGTGCTACTTATTTTACTGAGTATGTAACGTTACTTCGTCATTCATGTTTTCATATTTTCTTTGGAATAATAACAACTTTTTCATTGTAAAATTGCATAATTTATCTTATCACAAATATTTTTTGGATAATTTATATTTTTGGGGGGGGAAAGGGGAAAGTTTTCTTGTATTGTAATTTATATTCATTATAGCCTCTGGAGGAAGTAATTTTGGGGGCTTTTTGACAATATTGTATAGAGCAATCATTCAGCTGCAAAATGAAAGAAAATTGAGCAGTCTACCTTGATAACTGTCGGAGCTACGCACCTTTGTATAAAAGGTATAAGGATTTTTTTTTTTTTCCACAAATTACAGGGGTGACTGACACTTTTCTTATGGAAAATATGACACTGCTTTGTCATTCATTTTTGCATATTTTCCTTTCTGTAATTACAACTCTTTGCGTTGCAGTAACTAGGTAATTCCACTGGGTAGACTGTACTATGGATTTACAATGATGACTTTATCACAAATATATTTTGGGGGAAAGTGGAAAATTTTCAAGTATCTCATAATTTCAACTCATTTCGCTTACATGAAGTTATTTTTGGGGGATTTTCTATGCCACTGTGTAGAGCAATCACTCGGCTGCAAAATGAAACAAAACTGTTGGAGCTACACGCCTTTGAACAAAAAAGTTACTAACATTTTTAGCGCATATCATTTGGACAGCCAGTACTTTCTTACGGAAAATACGACGATACTTTGTCATTCATTTTTACATATTTTCCATGCTCTAATTGCAACTTTTTGGAGTGCACTAACTGGGTAATTTACCTTGATGTGCTATGGATGAAAAATGAGACTTTATTGCAAATATTTTTTTGGGGAAAAGTGCAAAATTTTATCTTACTGTAATTTTTACTCGTTATTCGACCTACGTACAAGTTATTTTTGATGGTGGATTATTTATGCCATTGTGTAGAAAAATTATTCGGTCGCAAAATGAAACAGAATTGTACAGTCTACCTTGAAAATTGTCGGAGCTAAACATCTTCGAACAAAAAAAGGTTGAAACATATATATGCTTACCACTTGAGTCACTGCCACTTCCCACAAACGTAGCTGTTTGTAAGAACCGTAAGCGGAAGGGTTAGTATCATGATGCTTTTAAATTGCTTGTTAATATGATTAAAAAATTTGATAGTTGCTGTTAAATCCTCTTGAAACTATGTATATATAGGTTCATGTTATGTATGGATTATCCTGGTTTCTTGATTTATAGGCCTGGATTAACAGGACCTTGTTATACTGTATAATTATGCCAATACTGTAAGCAGCGTGCACACACACACACACACACACACTCTCTCTCTCCAAGAAATTTTGGAGATACTGGCCAATTTCACAATGCACAAACTTATATTCTCTTTCAGCGTGAAAAAGTGACTTCAGTAATGAGTGAACGCTACTGTGTGGAGTTGAAACGACTGGATTTGAAAAATTTCCATAATGATGCAGGTATGCTTATGTTTTACAATTCTAGTTCCGTTTGTAGTTTTTGTCCTTATCACCTTCTTTGGAATTGAAAGTAGGAATGCGATTAGTTTATATTGTGACGGAAGACCAGTGAAAAATGCAAGAGGTAAGGGAATTATATTTATTCAAGTAGATTAACAGCACTGATGTAAGTATCAAAAACACACAAGCCGTCAGGTGCGGATTTACATTGAGGCTAATGAGGCCGCAGCCTCAGGGCCCGGGTACTGAGGGGCCCCCCGATGAGGCGATGATTAAAAAATGTAAGTGATGCCACCGATTATCTGTGACTACTTATCTACGACATCGGCAATACTCGTCTCATATGTAAATTATACGATCAAATATATGAATTGTTCAGTCTAATATTTTCATTGTTTTTCTGTTGCTCAACTTTGTAATGGAATTACCTCGTTTTTAATACAGTATGATACAGCATAATAGATCAATCGTTTCAATACAAAAGCAGAACCTGCCGAAACATGACACTAACTACTACTGTTCATATCGAAACATGTACTAAAACAAAATATGATAAATGTGTACGTGTCTGTTAAAAAGGCCCCTGACCTGAAGTAGCCTCGGGCCCCAAGTACTGCTAGTCCGTGCCTGCAAGCCGTGCATGTAAACCAGGACTTTGGATGATGTAATAGTTTGGAATCAGTTTATACTTGCACAAAACTATCACTATTACACACATCCTAGTCTGCTTGTAAGTTTTTATATAAAAAAGTAAAAATATAAAAGTGAAGTCATTGATGGACAGCATGTGTTGGTATCTTTGTACTTCACTTGTACCATCCATCATCATTGGTATCACTTTTGATAACCACAGGGAACATAGCTGGTCAGCCTCAACTGCTTAAAGTGCCTGTAATATAAAATACATAAATATTGATAAATAAAATACTGTACATGTAATTACAAATGTTCATTTAAAATATACACATATTTAGTGATGTTTTTGTAGTTGGGTTGTATGCATAATTAGATATGTATATATTTGTATATAAATACAAGTGGTATAAAGGAGTATGTGTATATTTCAGACGTTAGAAAACTTAAACAAAATATATTTATGGATAGTGGGCGAGTTTCTTGAGCATTTGTGTTGGAAATTTATCAGTAAGTTAATTGATAAAAAGTTGACAGTACAATTAAAACTTCTTTTATCAGTAACTGCAATTATAAGTTTCAATATCTAAGAAGGCTCTGGTTTCATAAGGGTCATTAATAGTAAATGGAAACTGGAAGTGGCTACTCGGGACACATGTACAGTATTCTGGAGGTAACAGACCCCTGTTTTTATGTCTTGCAGGAGTCAAGTAAGTGCCAGTTCATAATTCTTTCACGGGAAGGGCTCTGTTTACTAATGGCCTTCATTGTTTCATTTTGTTTGTGCTTTCAACTTCATTATCCATAATCAGATTAAGTATCAATTTCATAACTTTCTGTTTCTTGTTGCTTTTTCAGGAAGCATTATCATGAAGTTCTTCCATCTTGTCTTTTGTTTTAGTTTTAGTCTTGTTTGAATAGTGAGTTGTAAATTTCTGAGTACAAACCATTGCATCGCATGTTGGTCTTTAAAATTGTAGTCATACACCGGAATGCTTTGCTGCAGGACAAACCTTCAGAATGAAGCCACCACCTGGATTATGACATTGCCACATCTGAGAGACGGTTTTTTTTCTTGCCTCCTCCTTAAGAAGCAATTCAGGCATCTTATTGATCTTTTTATTATACAAAAACACATTTTTTATGAGCAAGTCATTATTAAAAGGTACTGAGCCGTCCTCCCATCCCCACACTCATTTATTCCCCGTAAGGGCACAACAAAATGAGCACAGATGCAACTGGGATGAGTTCTCCCAAGAATGAGGCATCGTCTTACCTATGTGCAATATGAACATGTTTGTATTATGAAGATATTGCATGTGATCAGATCCATGTAAAACATGATTTTTTATATATTTTCAGGACTGGTGGCAGCAGACATTTTCTGCCCCCTTTGTCGATTGCCAAATATGAAAATTATAGTGGATGTTATAGTTGGTCATATTCCTCTGGTTGAAGAAATTGATTTTAGTTCCAATAAGTTGTACTCCCTTGAAGAAACAAATCGGCTCGTAGGGTCGTGCCCAAACTTGAAGAGACTAATTCTATCTAACAATAAGGTAAGCTTGATTGTATTGATTATTTTCAGCTGTTGGAATTTATAAAAAAATCCAGAGCAAACACTGTGTCACTTAATGCAATATGATGCACAGAGACCCCTTTGGTGTTGAATTCACTGTACCTTGGAAATAATTTATTACCAAATAGAATTGTAACTGTTATGTGCATCTACCGTAGTTAGGACTCAAACCTATGCCTTTTTGAAATTCACTTGGACCTGGGCCAAGAACCAAGTAGTGGTTTAGAACTTTAGTTTTATGAGTAGTCAATCCCCTGTCCTCCATGTATTCACTAAATCTTGTATACTTTCTACATACAGGAAATTTGGTTATCATAGCCAGCATAGTATTATGGGTCAGTTTTTTATAACAACTTTTAGAACAAGAATTTTTGTATTTCAGTTGGCCAATATTGAAACTTTAAGCCATCTTCAAGGCATGAACATTATGGACATCTCACTGGAGGGAAATGGATTGTGCAACAAATTCCGCGACACTGAATCATACATCAGGCAGGTTCCCATTATATTTATATTGAATCCTGATTGAGAATTTTAATGTAGTTTTATAAACTGATTGAAAATTGCTTTGGATGAAATTCATGGATGAGGATGACTGGCAATTGCTCTGCCTAGTATTTCCTCATGAATATTCCTTAGTTCACACAGGAAACTAAACTTTTATTTTATATATGTTATTATACCAGATAGATAATGAAAAAATTATTTTTGAGACATGGTGATTGTGGTGGGTGAGACCACTTCTGTTATGGAAGTTCTCAACTCACTATCACCCACATCTTGATTCTGTCTGTGCAAGCAGCGTCGAGTTAGTCTTCTGAAATCCATCGCGTGTCACCTTTTTCATTAAATCAGAGTTGGTGTAACATTTTAGGCATTTAATCATCATAATAAAGAGTAATCTATTCAACAGACAAGCCTTTTGTTTTACAAATTTAGGTCAGTTAGAAAAACTGAGTACCGAGTCCATACCTGTGAGTGAATAAAGAGGTGATTATGCAGGGTGGGGTCTACTGCTTTAAGCAAGGTCTGTGTCGTATCTGCAGCATTATTCATCACCGGATGTAGCTGTTGCTTTCGTTTCACCCTCCGTTTAATGGCTTAGTCTAAGTACGGTGTACTGTGGTGTTTTCCAGTTGTTTGCTTCTAAAGGATAAGAATGGTCATCTTTACTGTAAAGTTGTGGTTATTGGATAAAATCTTTTCCTTTTGTGAATGTTATGCAACTGAAGATTACCCGACTGGCAACATTGGTATATTCTTTTTCCTTCATTATTTCTTGTTTAGGATATGTAGCATATGTTCTAGTTCATTGTGCCTTTGTTCCAAAATTAATGCATATATATTTCAGTTTGTTTACCTTTGCTCTAAACATTTTGCTTTTGTGAAATGTCTTAGTGTTGGCATGATTGTCTCGGCCAAAATCTGCAATTTTTTCGAGGTGTGTGTTCAGATATTGATGTATTACTTCACTTTTTTTTAATGTGTTAAAAAATTCTATCTCTTATGGTTGTGTTCATTGAAGGAAGGAGGTTGGAGTTAGTCTAGTCCTGTTATCCCTGAATCTGAAGTTGGACTACACAACTATTGGACTTGTAAGACTTCTCAATAACGGTGTATTTAAGTGGCCGTATACTGTTTATCAGTTATACAAAAAGTGCAGCTGGGGACTTAGGTTTTGAGTTCTCTCTCTCCCAGCATAGTCACCGCTTATATTGCTTATAAGTATGGAAAGAGTACTCAGTTTTTTCTGGGTTATCAAATGTTATGGCATAATTATGTATGTATTTATGGAGTGTAAAATATCTATTGTGTTATATACCGCCCCATTTTTTATTTGACTAATTCTTTTAGTGTGATGATACAGCTTTTATTAAGAGATAATTTATATTTCCTGGGCTCTGTCGGAAGAGCGAAAGTTATGTACAACAGTTTTTTTACTTCTTTTTAAACTTACCAGACAAACAATGGTCTAAGTCCATAAAATGGAGCTAAACATCTATATATAATTATTTTTCATTTGGGAAGAATGGAATTGCCCAAAATGTAGTTCATAGAACAATTTTGATAACTGATATTTACAGTTAGCATTTTATAAATTAGTTACTACCTCTACAGTTTTTAACTCGTTTCATTTTAAGGATTGAATGTAGGATTTGCAAATGTTTAGTCATCTATAATGTCACAAAACCATGCAAGTTAGGAGATAAAGGGAGCTCATTTGGAACATTTTGACTGGTTGCTTGTGAAAAGTTAATTTTGAAAATCATTCACCGAACAGTTTTAATTTTGAAAATCATTCAACGAGCAGTTTAAATTGCTAAGGTCTGTCATGAAGGACTTTGCTATTCTGTTTGACAGGCACTGAGTAATAACCATTTGCATAAAAAGATAAATTTTCATATTCATTGTAGGCAAAGCTGTTTTTGAATTTGTACTACAAGTTGACAATATACTTCATATGCTATTTAGTAGGAATTTAAGAGGCAGAGTAAAGACTAGAGTTTGTTTTCTTATGTAATGTGATCGGTAGACTTGAGATAGGTAGAGCAGCCAAACTACAGTTCAGTTGCTAGAAGAAAAAAAGGGAAAACTAAGTAATGTGAAAAAACAGTGATAGGTAAAAGCTTTAGATTAAAGATTAGAATGCCTTATCATTAGGTGGAATTTGAGTTTGAAGGTTACATACACTCTTTGGTAGTGAGATCTTTTCATTTGTTATATGACCTGGAAATAGGTGATGACTTACTTTCAAGACCTTTTTGGGTTGTTCCATAAGTCAGTAATTTATGTGGTAGTTGTACTTTGCTGTTGTGGGTTGGTACTTAATCAGTAACTTGATCATTTGAAACAAAAGTATAATTCAAATATATTCAGAGACTGCTAAGTCCCACATAAATGTGTAAGAGATGCTGGACGATATAATGTCCGACTTCAAGTATTAAGGAGTAAAATTTTATCGCTTACTTTAGACGTCTGCGTCCAGGTAGCAAGTATTTATATAGGAAACAATTGGCCGGTTTTCTTTTTTAGGTTTTACAAATTCTATTGGAACACCTGTAACAACTTAAAGCCCAGATTGATTTTAATGTAGCATTTGATTTTGTTAACCTTACATGTCTAAATGCTGTAGTGTATGCAGTTGATCTCTTAGTTCCATAGATTGGTGTTCATTCTTGCCCTCATAGAAAATAGTGTAGTATAACAACTCATGTTGCAGCAATTAATTTGGGTGTTACCTGACTTCAGGCTTCATTTCTCACAGCACTTGAAAAATATTTTGTCTGTTGTTGCCACAACTTTTTGTTGCTCTTAATGCCTTACATATCTGTTAGAGATTATGATGTAATACCACCTTTTGCACATCTGTTGTTCTGTCATTGTGTGATTATTTTGTCAGAAGATGACTTCTAACAACTTTTATCACTACAGAGGTCTCAAAGTGAGGATTTCTTTATGTCTAACAAATAATGTTGAATACAACCATTATAGGAAACCACGTTTAGCCACTATCGATAATCTTGATATCTGTGCTGCTTGAGTGGTGATGATGATGTAGATAGTTTTTACTACACGTTTTGCAAAATATCTGTCTACCAGTTTTGTTGTAATTTTGTTATTTGTACTGCTAGGGTTTCACTCATCTCAGAGCTAGAAGTCTTTTGTTGATACTTGTAGGTTCAACAATAGAGAGTATAGTTGTCATTATTTTCACCTGCTTGCTGTACTGCATATTTCTTTAGGTATGCCATCTTTTTTCACATAGTGGCGTCCTATTCTGCGCAAGCTTGTTCCATAAGTAGTAGTAATAATCTGAATTTTTTGTAATTTGTATTCATTAGAAGTTTGTTAAAATATGGCAGTATAGAAAATATCAGTTTTGACCTCCTATCCTGAACAGTGCAGCTTGGATATCAGGTTTAATATTATCTGTATCTCGGTGATTATATTAAGATATTGCTTGACCAGACCACTTGAGTTTTAAATCTTATCTCAAAAAAGGCTGACCCAATGGTTTTTTCTTCAAGGGTGTTTTTTCCATGATGAAGTTGCAAGTTTACAAGGTCTACTAGATTATAAAATGTATTTACATTCGTGAGAATCTCTTCGAAAAAAAAATCCAATTTTGGTGATGTTTCACATATACAGTGCAGCACATTATATGCAATACAAATTTCCACATACTTCTAATTAAACCTCATACTTTATTTTGTACATTTTGATAGTTAAAAATTATTTAAAGATGAACATTTGTAATATAAAATGTACAAGTAATTGTACAAAAGGTTATTCCATTCACCATTTCTTATAATTTAGTATTATCTTTATTATTAACATTTAAAATTTTCCCGTTTCGTGTTTTTCATTTGTTGATATTTGAAATAAAAAATTTTTAACAGAATCCATCAGTAACAGAGTTTGAAACATTAAAATATATTCTTTCGAATTTACAAAACAAAAGAAAAATTGCAGAAAATGCAATGATTTAAGTAAAAGCAACTCTATTATTTCCTATGATAAATGGAAAAAATTATATACATCCACTACAGTCACTGACCAATTCAGAAACTAAATTGTTGAAAAGTAATGTAATTACTTTTCAGTAATTACATTAACTGGTGCAGTGTCATCTTGTTCGGTGTATTAATTTTTTTTTAATGGAGTTTCTCCAGTAGGCTTAAACTCCATTTCCTCATGCGTAATTAACCCAAAATGAGCATGAAGCAGAATGATGTGTATGGGTTTTGGCCCCCACTTGACATAGGGTTAGGATGTCAGGCAACTTTTGACTATTTCCTCTTTTCCAAGAGGGATATTTTCATCTGTAATGTTTCCATTTTATGAAGCCTTGTTCCTTTTGGAATGCCTCGTAAAATATCAGAGGGTAGAGAAGACTCATAGCGAGTCTATGACGCTGACTTGTAACTTATCTTCCAAAGACTTGAATGGTGGGATTCATTGATATTTCAACTTCTTCCCTTAAGGGTTTCCTCACATCCTCTTAGACTTGTACAGAAAATCCAAGGGCGTTTGAGTGCAATTCTGTCATTTTGTAGCTAATTCTTTATTATAGAAGCAATAGCAGTCTGTCCTGTTTTGGACATACATAATGTGAACAGTTCCTTTTCAATCTTTTAGTCTTGATTTTTGTTACAGTATCACAGAATAAGGTTAAACCAATGTTGCATATAATCGACAGCACTGTGTTGGCTAAGGACACACCACTTATAATATTTCCCCGCCTTGTTTTTTACTAGCTCAGCAAAAGACTATCGACACCAAACCCATGACCAACAGATTTAAAAAAAAAAATGGATTATACCTTCTTCCATTGGATAAGCTCACCAAATGACAATGGTGGTATTTCTGGTACTCACATCCTTATAAAAACTGCTGTTTCCGTTTATGAATGTTGTATGTGAGTTTCATTAATGTAAACTACCTCACTCAATTTTGGCTGCTTTAAATGCTGGCTGTGTATATTTGCGAAAGTTTTCCAGGAAGTTGTTCATTGGATGCCTACAGATCTCTTTTGAAAAATTATGCAACCCTTTAAGTCTAGTACAGTAATGTGTTGCATGTCTATGTGTCATATTACTTCAGACTCATAAGAAAATTCAGTATTTTTCAACTGCTTTGGTATGTGTACAAATACATTATTGTTCACATTAACCAATATACAGTGTTTCACTGTGATTTTTACTCTACATTTTTAATGAAAGAACTCAATTCCTCTCTGGTCAGCTGACTGTAACATCATTGTGTTGGTATTACCAGATGTCTGGGGTTGAAGTCTCAACCTTTTACATTTTCATTTATCTCACCATAATTTTTGCTCCTCCAAGTAAATGTAAAGTTGCTAAATTGGCTTAACACACCAGTGCTTTATTTTGCCTTTTATATTTGTGACCTCTGTTGTAGTGCCAAAAATCATTTGGAACAAGAGAGGAATTAGAAAGCAAAATAGTAAAAATGCATGTGTTGGGTCAGTAGGACTGTTTGTTACCAACTATGCACTGCGTTTTGTCAGTGTTGCTAAAAGCTTACTTATGTTATCACCTTAAACCATTATGTGATAAAATATATGGTACTGAAGAAACAACCATTATAAGGCAACACTGTTCCTTATCTTTCCTTGCAAACTGTAATCAAGTTGGCAAGATTATTTAGAAAGGTATTAAATATTGGAATAGTACCATTGCATTTTTTTCAGTTATCAACCTAGATTTATTTGGTTATATATATATATATATATACATACATATATACACAGGCAGTCCCTGCTCACTGGCGGCATCGGTTAATGGCGATCTGGTTTTACAGCACTTGTCTAGTGACGCCTTTAACTGGACTTTCGGCGCCAATCTCCGGTTAGCAGTGCCAATATCCGTTAACATTGCGGTTAAGCAGGTTATTAGTGCTATTATCGCTGATTTCTGGTTAGCAGCGATTTTCAGTTAGTGGCACTCGGCCGGGAACCATACCCCCGCTGTTAACGGCGACTACTGTGTGTGTATGTGTATATATATATATATATATATATATATATATATATATATATATATATATATATATATATATATATATATATATATATATATATATATATATATATAAAACTTTGCTAGAAGATCTGTGGTATGGTATGTAAAATCTGACCAGAAGTAGGGTAAAGGCTTGCAGTAAATTACATATCTAGTAAAACTCAAGTTATTAGCTTTCAGAGTTTGCAGATCTTGGGCAACTCCCATTTTTTTTAGCGTAAAATTAGTCGTACATTTCCTGACCTACAAAGACCTTTGAATAAAGGGGCCAAGGCTATGTAGAAAGCACCTAAAAGATGAGGCTAGGAAAACTTTTAATTTAAACTGATATTTGTCATATCAAATGTGAATTATTCTTCGTTAATGGCGGGGAATCTATCCCATTTATTTTTTCAGTTTTCATTGAAATTCATAGAAAGAAATTTTATATAGAATTAGCATGGTTATATAGAGGACATAAATCATCAATGTCTTTCTAAGAATAATTGCATTTAAAGGGAAAAAATCCTATATAGCTTCTGTTTCCTGATTTTTATGTATACTATAATTTGTCTTATGGGTATCTTGCCATCGCAATCAGATGTTTCATCATACAGTGACTCGTTTCCTCCGTATTGGCTCTAGTGATTGATGAAAGATGAGAGAAACTAATGAAGTTTATTATTGTTAGGCAAAATTTTCATGTTCTAAACTGGAGCTTTATTTTTCCTTGTTCCTCGTCTACGTTTCTTCACCTACCCCATACGAAATTAAGTAAATGGAAATTTAAACTGCACCATCTCTTCTGGCACTGTTGTTTTGTTGGTTTTATAGATATTTTCTGAGATGAAGTTTTCCGGTTTTGTTGGGACCCATCAGTGATGACGCATAGTTTTTTAATTGTATTATCAGAACAGGGAATGCTGTTCCACACTTACACCCTTTGTAGAGAAATACTTAATTTTTACTGTTAACGATGCTGAATTGCGAACCTCGCTAATGGGTTCATTACAGTTGATGTTTTTGTGTGTTGCACATTTATTTTCTCAGTGTTTATTTGTGATATCTGTTGCCCAAGTAATTTTCATTATATTTATTTATTTACAAGCTCTTGTTAATCTGTATGCTAAGAATTTATGAAAAGCCTTCCTCTGTAATTTGTTTCGGTGAATAATGAGGTGGTGTAAAGTTGTGTCATATTTTATGTGCTGTGTATATTTTCTGTATTTGCATTAAATTCGATTTATTTGTTATATGTCATCATATCCTTGGTATATGTAATGATTGTCTTTAGGCGCAAGCACACAGTTTTAGTAATTTTCACTTGTGAGTTGTGTTTCACTGTGTTGTATGTTATATGTATTTTAATTTGATTAGATTATTTTTGGCCATGTCATTATACTTGGAATTTTTCATGATTGTCCTTCATTGATCTATTGTCTCATCCATTTGTAATGTGTCTCATTGGTTTGATTTAATATTAGTCTTGTAGACGTGGCTTGAACAATGTAAGATTACCTACTATATTTTATAATTTTGGGTAAGTGATACGTCCTGTTGTATAGAAACTTCTTGTAACTGAGTTAGTGTTTTAGTAATTGTCAAGTTTTTAACATTTCCAAAGATTTCGTCACGTGAAAAAATATATTTTCGATCTTTATTCAGAGATAATGGCGGTTATTTTACCTCCTTTTGTTAACAGTTTTTTGTAATTATTTTTAACTGCTTGTTATTTGGTTTAGGATTTTTATTGAGTAGGTAATTTATATGTTATTTTATGACCTTTAATCATTCTGTAAGACTTTAAGAAATATGTTGTTATAAGTTTCAGTTATTTTGAAGCTAGTTTCACCATAAACGTCTGTTTCAGTAGGGATTATCGCCTCATTGAAAGATATTTTTAGGTGTTTAGGGTTAAGTGTAGCATGATAGTAGATATTTTTCTTATGCGGCAAGTATTTCCTAATGTAAGAGTTCAAGTCTTAGATTTATGTCAATCTTCAGTTTAATTTTTTAGTGGATTATTGTAATGAATTATATTAGTATTCCTTGCTTGGCAATATAAGAGAAATGTCTGCTAAAGTGTTGTAATGCATGGAAAATTTAGTTGATAAGTAAATAAAAAAAAGTATAAAAAAAAAATAAATAAAAAAAGTAAAAAAAAAAATAAAAAAATAAAAAACAAAAGCAAAAAAAAAAAAAAGGTTACTTAATTGATGTGTTCAGGAAAATATTGTTTGCAAGTTTTTATGTTATGATTTTGCTCAGTTGTAAGTATCAGACTTTTAAGTATATAATTTCAAAAGCAGAGCTCCTCAGAAAGATATACAGAATGAGTATGGTACTTGTAATTAGTAAAATTTTAATGTAAAAGTAAAGTAGTGAATTTAAAACTCTTGGATGTTGTGTAACAGTTGTAATTTTCTATTGATAAAGCACCATATTTTCAGTTTTGATATGGTAATTGAGTGGATGAGGAGGAGAAGGAGTGGTAACAAGCTTTTGGAGCACCTGAGATGGGAGGAGAAGGGGCAGGAGAAGGAAGAGCGTGGTGCTCCGTCTCTAAACAGGAATGCAGTAAAGAAAATTAGGGTGACAATACACGTTCCTGAAGTAGTGACGGTGGAGGAGGAGGAGGAGAGAGGAGGAGGAGGAGGAGGAGAAGGAAGTGGAAGAGGAAAGAGAGGAAGAAGAAAAAAAGAAGAGTTTTGGAGGATGAAAAGTAGAATCAGGAGGAGTACTTATTACAGGAGCAGGAGAGTGAAACACAACGCTGGTGACCTTAGGAGAGATAAGCGTTGATTCATGATGAATTCCTATTTTCCTTGTTTTATTTTTTCACATTTCATAAAAAACTAAGGTTTATTATGAATGAATACAGAATTTCCATAATTTAATGTTACAGTTTTATTTTGGAAATTTAATTTTCTTTACAATACACATGCACTAGGCTAATGACAATTTTTTGTCTGAACACATTTTTTAAGGACACCTAAAAAGAAAAAAAAATACTTTAGGTTAAGAAAAATGTTAGTTGTAAGGATTTTAGGTTTAAGGATGTATTACAAAGTTTGGAAAGAAGCATAACAAAGAGCTTTCAAGCGGAAAAATTGTTCTTAAAACCTGCAGCTCCCATCAGCAGTAAAAGACTGGGAATACTGCCTGTTCTGGTTTTGACTGTAGTCAATGCTCTCTAATTTGTGTAGGTGTTATAAATACTCTATCTTATATAACTTTTCAAACTTCTTTTTGCTTGAACTAAGTGTACTGTTGATGCCTTTTCATATCCATCAACTCAAATATTTTCAATTTAAGAAGAATAATATATATATGCATAAAAATATATATAGTATGTAGCATGTAATATATAATTTCTGTATATATATGTGTGTGTGTTTGTGGGTGGGTGTTTTTGTGTGTGTGTTTGTGTGCGTGTGTTTATATATATACATATATACAGTATATATTAATAATAAGAAAGAAAAACTTTGTCAGACAATTCTGTTTTGGGTGTGCATGCAACTTGATTACTGTAGAAGGTTTAAATGGCCATCTTTTCCAAACTAAGGACATTAACCCTAAGGATTTTGGAACACTCAGGATCAGCTGAGACCAAAATTGGCAGTGGCTATCAACCAGCTCCTTGCGAAGAGAAAGAAGCTAGAACAGCTGAAGAATGGTGCTTCGTTTTTTACCGAGATGTCTCTGAGCTTTTGACTGTTATAATTAAGTTCCACAAGCCTGTGGAATTGCACCCAAGAAAGGGAGGTTTGGGTTCTGTACACCCTGACTTTGTGTGACCAGAAGGTAACCTCAAGGTAACTTCATTCTGTTCCTTAACTGAAACTTTATGTGGAAATCCAGTGTGACCAGGGATTATGTGGAAATCCGGCGTGACCAGAGACAAGAGTTTGAAGTTATGGATTCCGTTTTGCATGCCTGTAGTGGAGCTTATTTAATTCTGAGAAATATATTGAACAACAGATGGAAAATGCAGAAAACAAAGGTCCAGTAGAACGGGAAGACAAGAAGTAAGGATAAGTAAGACAAGATTTTAATTGGAAAGTAGAACAGATTACCTTGAAGGTTAGGATGTAGTTGCTTGAAGATGGGAGCTCATGTATAGAGGATTACAAAGCTTCACCAGAAAGAACACATTCAGAAGGAGAAAGGAAATCATCAGATGAAGTGTCTCGCTGAAACTACTCAACTTAAATAAAAATCTGAACACGACAGCTTGAATGGCTGAGGTCATCAGCAAGTGGATGTTGGGGCAGAGCTGGAGAAGAATTTTTGTCTAGGGAAAGAAGAGATAATGAAGATGGCAAAATAGATTGGGAGAAAAAAAATAAGACAGTCCTTCAAACCAAGAATGAAAAGGAACTGCAAAACTTGAAGATGGAAGTATACAGGAGGAAGTGAGAATGCTGTAACTATGAATTTTGTTACTTTGTGAAAAGGCCACCATATACCTACAACATTTCTGTGTCATAGGATATTTTCATTTTTTGTGAATTTTCTTTTATGAATTTCCATCGAAAGGGTGTAATAATGAAATGTGAATATTTTTATATATACATATATGACAAGTATCTTATTTCGTTCTCTTTGTGGACAAAACTATGTTGTTATTCAAGTTGTATAGTGAATCATTCAAAGTGTAGTTAGGAAATGAAAATATATTTTATGAGTAGAAAATTAAAGCTTTATTCATCATCTTGTATTTGGTGGTTAATAGTATTATTCATTTCAAGTAGTGTAACCAGACTTTTGAGTCAGAATATTCAACTCTTAGAAGGCTGACCTATATTTAGTGGTATTTGAATGTAAATTAGTGGTACTTTTTCTCAAATTTCAATTTTTTATTTTGACATGGATCTTTGTTTTATTGTTTTGTATATCAGCGTATGCAAGCAAATTCAAGCATGTCGTCACAAGCAGCTTGCAAAGTGTAGTTGCTGTTCATCACGTAATCAATTAGTTTGTTCATTTTGATTATTAGAAGAAAAGATATAAATTTCTGGTTGGATTACAAGGAATAGTGATTTGAAATAAGCATTGTTACAAATTAGATTTTTGGGCATTAAGCATGTGTAAAAGGGCGTCAGCGTGCCCATGTTTTTCAGGTAAAATACGGAGTAAAGTAAGATAGATAGGAAACGTAAAAGGTGGGAAAACAACAGAACATCATGCAAATAAATATTTAAATTGTTTTTTAATAAAAGCAAATTTCGAAAATATTTTGTAAAATTATTCTTTTTAACATTTCAGCACATCACGCTGGATAAATGAGTAAAAATGTAAAACATTAGTTTAAGGTTATTCCAGCAATATTTAACAGCAGTTTGTAAATTGCAGTGAAGGTCTTGGTAACCTAAGATACTGTATGTAAGATTACAATTCAGTTTTGGCAGTCAGTTAGAAATAAATAGAAATTTTCAACTTTTTAAAAAATGTTATAGTTTTTACTCTACTGTAAAGGAGTACTGTGCTAACAAGAATACGCTCTTGTTAAATGCTGTTAGAATTGTGGCAAAATTCTGCTATGATTACCATTAATCCGGCAGTAACTATATATCAGATTTTCTGTTTGTTTAAACTATTTCTTACAAGTCATTGATACTTGGTCATTGATGAGCGCGAATCAGTTTCCAGTTGTAGTATGTATAGGGCAACTTTAACAATAAAGGACAAAAATTCTAAAGAAATTTGTCAGGTATATCAACATTCTCACTGTTATCGGAAGGTAGTTAAAAACGAATCTTTGGTGCCGGGCACATTATAGTTTAAGGTTTGTTAAAATACTATGTAATAATGAAAAGAAGTTTTTGTGATATTCGTGGATACGTGAGGCCAGTTGAGCTAATCGTACTTGATATTATTAGACAAAATATCCTTACTATTAGGTGAAGTTTAAATATATTTATATTACTATGGTCTTCTTTTAAGCATTTTTCTGAGGGTTTTATCAGCATGTTATTTTTAGAAATATGTGTGAGGTCTGCGTGATGTTCTCTTGTTCCAATGAACTTCCTACCCTTAGCATTAAGTATTGTTATTTTGTGAAGAAGCTTCTCGAATGCAAGCTGTTTTGAAGTGAATTATTTCAGTATTATGTGACCTGTTTATTCAAAAATATGAAGAATGGTTCATAGAACTTGGACTTAACTGATGTTCCTTGTTATTGGTAATTTTATATCTTCTGAGGAAAGTAATGTTCATTGGTTAGGCTGTTATCCCCATATTGAGTACGCATATCATGTTGGAACATTGTAAATTAAATGTAAAGTAATTATTCAACTGCAGTTGGTATTTTCAACAGGTCTGAAATATTTAATGTCGTGGTTACTTTAGTATAAGATTAATTTTAAGGTTTAATTTTAAGTATATGCTGTGTATTTTTAACAATTATAGAGGAAGGCTATTAACCTTGGGTGTCTTTTGTTCATAATTTCTGTTTTTTTCTGGTTTTTATATGACTAATTCTATCACTGATGCAAAATAGTAAAACACCTAATGGTATTAAATAGAAAATGTTTATAGAGATTTCAGTCATGCTTATCAGATTTAGGAAATTGATAAAAGTAACAAAACTTTTAACTTTGTTTGCATTTCTATAGCTTTTTGTTTGAATTGTTAAAAAATTTATTTTCCTCATAGGCATAAGACTTGTCTGACAGTGCCATTGGGGATGGGTAGCTATGGCTAGTTGTTGCAACACAGTATTTAATTTTATTTTCCCTTTTATTCAGTAAGTTTCTGCTTAAGACTTTTTTTTTTCTGATTGCATTTAAAATTATTATCCCTTTTATTCCAAGCTTCAGATATCTATGTTTGTGTTGAGTAAGTTAATGCTTCAGAAATATTTTGAGTTGTGTCAAAATTATCTATTTTAATGCTTCAGATATCCATTTTTATTTTTAGCGTAGTAAGTCACTTTCCTTCTTGAAAATTAGTTTCTTCATCTTCTGTCAAAATCAGTATGGGCCAGTTGTTTACAGGTCACCACTCCATCTACACAAGCACTTATAACTATGTTTCAGTATCTCCATTTGTTCTATGGTGTGATTTTATTTTGCTAACCGGGAACTGAGGACTTGATGATTTCTGGGTCCTTCACAATGCAATTATAAAGCTGTCCTAATTCAGATGTGTAGGGAGGGTATAAATTAGTCAAGAAATAATGTCATAGATCCTTGTTTGTTTGAAACGGTATATTCCACAGAAGAATAGTACTGCAGACTTTTAAAAAAATGTGGAAGTAAATGGAAGTAAGAAGGAACAGGGTAGCCAGATGTGGTAACATTGTAGGCTTTAGTATTTCTTAGTACCAAACGGAGGCACAGGCAAGCTTTTGGGAATTCATAATGTTTTCCATTATCAGACACTTATGTTTTCTAAAAATGAAAACATGACCAATTAAATTGAAATAAAAACTGGAAACCAGTGCTTTTGGACCAGAAACAGAGGAAACCTACCTCATTTTAAACATGAAAGAGGCGAGGAAGTCAGTTCATGATTCATATAGGTATAGGCATCAGAAAGGCTTTATTAAAGAATATAAAAAAAAAAAAAAAAAAGTGTTGCGAGAGATTATATAGATTTAGAAACAGCGAAAAAACATTTTTGGTAAATTAAATTATAGAAGAGACTACTTGAAAACCTTGGTAGTTGAAGCATACATATTAATCACAATGCATTAAGGATAGTTGTTTACCTATGTTAGGTTGTATTTCAAAGTTGGAGTGGAGGACCTTGAAATGAAACACCCGAGGAAAAATTGTTTGCAAGTTACCTAATGTGAAATATGGAATTTCCATGTGACAGCATACATTTAATATGATGAGCTAGGTAATGCAGTACAGGCAGTCCCTGGTTATCGGTGGGGTCCTGTTCCCAACGGCGTGACGATAGCTGAAAATCGCCGATAACCGAAAATCACCGATAACAGCACTTATTTGTGCCGATAACCAAATATCAGTGCTGCTGCTAAGTAGGGATCGGCGCCGATAACTGGAGATCGACGCATATCAGTGCCGAAAATCCGGTTATTATCGTTACTAGACATGTGCTGTAAAACCAGATCGCCGATAACAATGACTGCCTGTATCAACTTTCATAAAAAAATTAGTGTTTAATTGTTCATTGGATTGTAGATGTATGTTATATATGGCTGTATAGTAACTTGGAGATACAGTATTCAAAGTCTGAAAATTATGAATCCATACAGACATGTTTATATATTCATAAAACGCATTTTATTCAATTAGGAGCTACTTAGCAGTCATCAGACAGTTAAGGTGAATGCTGAAGATCTACTTTATCTTATATACAAAAATTATATTACATCTAAGTGACAGTAGAGCTTTGGAAATTGATTTATGAGCCTAATATCCTGACCCTGTTTTGATTACAATGGTCAGTCCTCAGGTAGTGCTGCAGCTTTTGTTAAATAATGTGTCACATTCTTTATATAAATTTAAAGATTATGAAACTTCTTAAATTGGTTAATATTGCTATTTGTTTCTTTGATTACTGTGGAGTGGTTTGAATTGCAATTGAAATATAATGAGACAATCATATGCACCAGTTTCGTCAAAATACGCGTACCGCAAATTAAATCTATCGCCTGTTCCTCATAACACCCTCCTCAGCATAAGGTACCCTGTTTGTTGGATTTTCCTAGACTTGGTAAATGACAAAAACTCGTTTAGAAGATGATTTGAAACCTTAAATAAAAGGTCTTTTAAGACTAAAACGCCCATTGTATTAGAGAAATTTTGAAGAAATGGTCAAAGAAATAGACGCTGTCTGGTGCAGGTGGCCCTGTCTATATAAGTAGATTACTTTTCATCATACTCAGTTGCAAAGGGAATATCGTATTCCAAACTGCACATTATACAAAAATAAAAGGGTTGTGTTCCAAGGAGTGTAACTTACCCACCCTGTCATCCTGTGTCAGTGATTTTTGTGCCCTTACATATAGTTGAATACTATCTTTTTTACATTGTATACCGGGCAAAACAAATATGGAAAAATTAGATTGTGGAAGTAAGAAATAAAATATGAAAATATTCCCCACTCACCATGGTCTGTGTGTAATCCAGGTAATGTCCCTTTTCTCTTAGAGTCGGGCAACTATCCTTCATCACTACAAACAATCAATTGCAATGATTTGTTGAGGAGGATAGGACTGCTGGGGTTTTTGGGGGTGACCCAGAAGAGTTGGTATGTTTCTCATCTTAACTACCTCCTCCATGAGGTTAATGACATCTTAAGAACTGTGAGGATGGCATAAAAATTGTGCTTGACATTTTGGAGTTTCTGCCTTTACATCCTTAGAAATATTGTGTTCCACTGCATGCTCATGCTCGAATGCCATCATCTCCTTGATCCGCTCAGCAGCATGTTCTTCTTCTGCCTCACTGAACCTGACCACATAAGACAACCTTATTATTCCCTTACAGATGCCCCCAACAAAAAGGAAGCTATGAAACTGTGGACAGGTTCAGAGTAGAAGGCTAGTCTTTATCCTGAGTATTACTGACACAGTTGATAGCATCTCATAATGTTGAAGTTCCTCCAGTTCTCCTTGGCCATCCTGTCGGAGCCAGTGTTAAGGAACTGGACTGAGGTCTTTATTATCATGTACTCTCTAGTAGTCCTTGTACATGAAGATAATCTCTTGTTCATAGGGTAGTTTTATTAGACAGTAATGGTACCTCAGTATTGTCAAACCAATTTTTCTAGGTCAGTGTGTGACATAACATTATGTTGAAGGAGAATGAACCTATTTAGAATATAATTCTGTCTTGTGCACTGCTCAAGGTTGAGTGAAACCTAGTTAACTATGTAGCTTTACAGTCAAACTTACCAGGTACCTAAGCTACTACTTGACAGATCCCTTCAGTACCAGTTGGTAAATTAGAAGTGGCTTACTCTTCATATTTCCTTTAGCTCTGGGAAGCATTGCAAGGGTGATATGAGTCTTAGCAACTCGAAACTTGGTGCAATCTTCCCTGCCCAGGTGATAAATGTCTGGTTAGACATCGTCTTCCACAAGAGGCCCTTCTGTCCATGTTCAAAGCTTGTTTAGCTCTGTAATGGCTCTGTGACCATTGTGATGAATCTGTGGCTTCAGAATCCCGGGGAACATCTTTGCAGTGTCGTTCTTGGCACTTGCTGCTTCCTGAATGTCGTTAAAAAAAAATTATTGGCTTGCGGCTTAAATCTTTTCTACCAGCCGTGACCAGCAGCATATGTTCCCCCTGTAATCTGGTTCTGTGTACTATCCTTTAGATCAACAAACAAAGATAAAGCTCCATCGTATTTGGGTCGTTATGCTTGCTTGTCTCTTTTCAAATCATGGATCTAGATGAATAGAAGTGTCTCCTTCTCCTAAGAGACTGGGTCGTTCATCTTTGTAATCTTCTTGGCATCATTCTGAAAGTTAGTTACACTATGCTTGGGAGATGCCCTTAACACAACTAAAACTTGAAGACAATCTTATAGTACACTTATTAATCTTCAGAGTGCAGTTTTTCATGAATAACTCAAATATTCCCAATAGAACAGTTCTTTAGTATCAAAATAGGTGTAGGGCAGGGGATCCTCGCTATGATTGCTTGATAGTGACTGACACAGCGCTAGCTACGATTCCAAGGAAACCTGTGCTCAGACCACATGAATAATGGTGATCACATGGTCATTGGTCAACTAGCATTACTGAATCCATTATCATTAGAAAAATAGCTGGCTCTGTAGAAATCAAATAGTTTACCTACACATTGAAGCACATTAATTCAGTGTGATAATTTACAAAAAAATATCTCACTGAAGTCATTTTGCTGCACTGAATCTTGTCTGTAGTGAGGTCCCATTCCTTAGTTTAATGAATACAGTCAAAGGAGTATCAGAAAAACAATTCGCTTTCCTAATTTTAACCGACAGCCAATGACAGCTGTTGGATAATAATTGATCCAAATACAATTTTATCTTGAATTGCTTACAGCGAGCTTTGCACAGTAAATGGTGCTCCTGGATCTGTAAAGTGCCTTTGTGACTTGCAACTGCAAATTTTTACCTTCACTGTTTTTCTTTTACCATTTCTTTAACTTTTCCTCCCTTGCTTTCCACTACCTTTAACTTCAGTTCAATTGTCTCCTCATTTAAAAAGAAAACACTACAAGTTATTGGTTCGACTTGATTGGAGCGAAGAATTTTAACTCACTGGTATGGTTTGAATGCCAAGTTTACTCATGTAAAGCTCTATCTTGTGTAAAAGTTAACCCATGATATTTGGCCGAGATGTCGATAATTTGTGATACGCTTGTGTACAGATGACTCCTAATTTTCTGTGCTAATAAATTTACTCATGTAATTTTGGCCACACCTGAGATAAGTGTCAAATTACAGTACAGTAATAGTAATGTAGAGTATTCATGTGTGTGTTTGTGTGTGTGAGAGAGAGAGAGAGAGAGAATGTAGGTTATGCAAACAGACTGATGTTCTTATGATTCTGTAAGTTACAGTAGCTTATGCTAATACAAAACTACACAAGTAGCAATAAACCTAGAATGATAGTATCATTAATCTACAGAGTGTGTGTGTGTATGTGTTGTGACAGAGAGAGAGAGAGAGAGATTCAGGTTGTTGGCTAGGCAGATAGATATTCCATATGATTGCCAAAGTTTAAGTAGCTTCTGACATGTTTTGGGTAGTGTAATGTTTGAGTAAATATTCGTGCATCAAACCACATAGCTGCATTGTTGTTGTAAAGTGTTGTGATTATGTTTACGATTAAAATATCTACCATTGGCATCCTGGGGAGCGTGAATAAGCCAGTATTTGCAGTATTTGAATAACTACTTTGGAGTGTGTCTTTTGCTCTTGGATTTAGTTAAATGTTGATTAAAGGGAATGTGAGTAGTTGTCCTCTTGTTGGTGGCTCAAGATTTGGTGAATACGTTATCTCCTAAACACGAACCTCTGCATACCCATCATGACCAGTTCTCAGTCTCATCGAACTGTTACTGGTGAATACATGAGTATATGTGGTAATTAATACAATTTAAGTTTAGCTAAGATCTCCCTAATGTTATCCAAATAGATTAGTTACATCCTTTTGCTAATATCATGTTACATTGTTCACTGTATTTTCAAATATAATGAGTCTCACAGGTCATATTTATACCTGCTTTATTCACTGTGCTGTGCTGAATTTGAATGGGATGGGGGATATGAAAAGTTCAGGAAATTCCGTAGTAAAAAGAATATACTGTATTCTACAAGAATGATTTGGAGTTCCTGGCAATGTCTGATTCAAAGTCCTATGAGAAATTCCAAGGTTCTCACCATTATTTCATTCTCTGACTTAAGAGGGAAGTACTGCAGTGCATGTTTGAAAGTACTAAAACAGTCGATACATGGTCTCTTTACTTTCAGCAAACAGTATGGCTTCATGCTGCAAATGCAGCGTCTAGAAAGGACCATAAAATTGATATGTTATGGATTTTAATCAATTGAGCCTCATGATGACTTGCCATCATCAGATGCTGAATTCTTGGATAAAAGCTGATTGGTCTGTATAAGACTGCAAACAAGATTTGCTCTTAGGGATTTTGCCGCAGCAACTTTAAAAGAAGTGGTGTTAATTGAAGATGGAATCAAGAACCATTGTGATTTATTTGGGTTGATGCAGAGGAATGGAAAAAAGGTTTCTGGTGGAGAGTGTGCATTAACCACCGAGAAAGAAACGGTAAAGAAAGGAGCTGAAACCCTTTTGCTCTCATGCGTTGTTTGTAGGTAGAAAATACTCTTCTTTGACGGATACTTGTGCTCTGCTCAAGTGGAATACAAGTTTGAAATGTTCAGAGTTTTGATAGACTTGTTATACTGTATGTAGGTTGGATTGTGTGTTTTTTTTTTTTTTTTTTTTGCTTCAGTTAACAGTAAGGACCTAGAGGTATGCCAGGAAGTTAAGTTTTGGATAAGGAACTCAGTGTGTTGTTCTCTGAACTACTTTTTTATGAAGAAAATAAGTTTTTAAGCATTTTCCTCTCCCATTGAATGGAATAGCCATTATTTGTGAGAAGACATTTCATATAGTTTACAATTCTCATTTTAATTGTAATTTTGCCATCACACACACACACACACACACACACCACTTTTGGAAATGGTATCAGTTGCTATTATGTTTAATGCCATGAATATGGCAAGTCTCTAGTTCCAGATGACGATGAAAGAAGCACTTCAGCATAAATGGAGGAGAACAGCTGCGTAGTGCGTGGTGGTTACTAGACATATCTTTACGTCATTCATTTAGCTGTTAATTTCATGATTTTCTCAGTTCTTTTGGCACTGTTTAATTTATTCTCAGACATAAATTTTTCCCAGTTTGTAGTATTCTATATCTTTCATCTAGTTATGTTTAATTTAGTCATGGACTTCTCAAATGTCAAGTGTTGATTTCATTTTCCTTTTATTTGGAGGTTAAGATTCTAAATCAGGTTTTTTTTTTTGAAGAATGTTGAAGTTTTGAAAAAGGTTTGTTCATCATAACTACCATATACCTTTGTACCTTTGAAGAGTAAGATATTATTTTAAAGTAATCTTACCTTTTCTGGTCAAGTTGCAAATTGACAGTAGTTAATGAACTAAATTTTGCCTATGTAATTAAGATTTTCATATCCTCAGCTTTTGTGTATCTTTTTGTCACTCAGTTTGCAAGACACTGCCAGGATGTGACTTGGCTCCATTTTCAGAAATTGAACTTACTCTTATTATTCCAGTGCTGTACGGAAATGGTTCCCCAAGGTCCTATATTTGGTAAGATATTAGTCCGTATAATCAGTGTTTTCTAAACACAGGCAGTCCCTGCTTACCGGCGACATCGGTTAACGACATTTCGGTGTTACGGTGCTTGGATAGCGACGTTGTTAACCAGAATTTCTGCGTTAGTAAGCAGTTTATCGTTGTTGGTAAGCTGTTTATCGGCGCCAGTAGCCGGTTATCAGCACCGTTAAGCGGTTTATTATTGCTGGTTTTCGGTTATCGGCGATTTTCAGTTAGTGGCGCTCAGCCCGGAACAGAACCCCGCCATTAACCGGGGACTGCCTGTATAGTAATCTGAAGGGAGTTAATTACCCATCTGTTAACTATCTTTTTGATCAATTTATCTGTTATTACTTTCAATATGAAAGGAAGAACTTTTTGGTTTAGTAGGCTTGAAGAACTCATTGGTTTAGTATTGTTATGGTTTAAGTTTAATAATTTTATTTTTATTTATAATGTGAATAAAATCTTCAATATCCAATCTTTTAGATTCGGAAGCATTGCATTTCTTGTGATAGAAGTTTAGTATAAATTTAAGTATAGAACATATGATATAACAAAATTTCAAACCATTGCCTTACTAGTACCTATTTTGAATAGTATCCTGTACACCAGATCTCACAAGATTTAATAGGGGAGAAAGTATTTGTGATGACATCTGGGCGATGACTATCCTTCAAGCGAGCGTAAGCTCCTCCGTACTCACCTGCCCCCCTTCTCAGTGCACCTTGCTTGTCTCACCATATGAAGTATCAAGGGTCTTTTTTGCAACATCCATTCTGGTCCTTGCTGCAGCGCTTTACAAATTTTTTTTTTTTTATTCAGTGCCTCTACCCTCCTCACGGGACTGTTCAACTTTCATCTGTTGTGACGAATTGGCCCAGGACAATCATGATTTTGGTCATACTTCACTTGAAACCAGGAGATTAAGGTTGGACTACTCATATCTGTATCCATAGTTTCTAAGCACCTGGTATGTTTTGAATTAAGAGAAAGTTCTGTCACAACTTAACCATGATCTCAGTATAGCTTGAAGAATCTGAGTGTGTTTATATTCAGGTGATTCTTATGAGACAGGTATAAATTAGATAGAGCAGTTATGTACCTCCTGTTGTAGTTGTTCTTTATGGGATATAGGCCCTTCCAGAAGTGTGGAAATAATCACCTGAAGGTAATATTGCAGCAGTGACATGGATTATGGCTGTGGATACACCCCACAAGAAATTAGAAACCTTGAACTTATTCTTTTTTGAGCTGAATGAACAAAGTGACAATGACAAGATATAGATTATTATTCAGGAGAGGAACCCTATTCATATGGAACAAGCCCACAGGGGCCATTGACTTGAAATTCAAGCTTCCAAAGAATACGGTGTTCATGAGGAAGAAGTAAGAGGAGGTAAAGGGGAATACAGAAAGAAAAGATCTTGCTTATTAAAAAAGAAAAAATAAATTGATAAATAGATAAAGTTATATTAAAATGCAAGGAGAATATTATTAGGGTAGTAACGCATTGCACCTTTGCTTGAGCTTTGGAAGTTCAATTGCATGACACCCGCAGGGAGACTGTTCCACAGTCCAATAGAATGAAGGATTAAGGACCTCTGGAACTGAGATTTCTACAGCGAGACACATTTACTGCGTGTTGGTGCTGCTGTTCAGCAAAGCTGGTTGCTCTTAGGAGGAAATGGGCTCAGGGCTCAATTGAGAATAGGAAAGATCTCTGTTAAAATACAGCTTGAGAAAAATTGACAAATGAGACCATCCATCGATGGTCCAAGTCATAATTGCTAATATTAGGAAACAGAAACCTACCACCATGAACCACTCTTATCTAAAAGAGATAATTCTCTGGCAAAAGCAGACATCCATACTGAAGAAGTGTATTCTTGTAAAGGAAGGACAAATGACCTAAAACAGGTTGCACTGATTTTATCACCGTTGTAAATATATGAGGCCTTTCGTACAATGCCTAACTTTCGTGCGGCATTTATTGACACTTTCATTAGATGAATTTTAAAGAAAGCAGCTCTCTTAATGGCTAAGCAAACTTGTAGGAGGTTGGTGACAGTTTTAAGTATTTCCCTAGACAAGTAGTCATTACCCACTTGGAATCACATGTGCTTCCTGTTTTGTCTTGAATGATTACCTGGTTGAGATATCAAAGTAATAGGCTAATAATGCTATGGTTTGTATTGTTTAAAGTATAAAATCTTTTCGTAAAATAGTTTTGATATTAATAATCTGGGAATTAGGATGGACAGGAGCTTCCTAGGCCAATTGGATTTGAAGTTGATGATGACGATACCAGCACAATGCCAAAGATCTTAACGTCGTATTTTGCGGTTCCTGGTGTTAAAGATCTAGTGCTTCAGTTTATTGAGCAGTATTATCAGGTAGGTTTGTCATTGTTCAGTATGGTTATCCATGTTTTCCTACACATTTTCTATTCAGAAAGAACTAAAGTCAATTATTTGTGTATGATTGTGGTTGTATATATTGTTTGCAGCCCTTCATCCTTCTGCTGCTGTCAGACTGGAGAGTAAACCAGCACTCTCTCAGTTTACCTCCTTTCTCTTTCTTTTTTTCTTTGTCATAGGTACTCAAAGATTTAAATTGTGTATTAGCCTTTGTTTTGGTAAAGCATAAAGTTCCTGTGTGTTTTATGTTAATTGTGTTAATTTTGTTCCTTGTGTTGCTAGGTTACTTGTGTTTTGATATCTACGTTCTAGACGAAGTTCTGCAGTTTTATTCTCATGTTAATCCTTTGAAGTTTGTTTTAGAGCTTTTTATCTACGTTCTAGATGAAGTTCTGCAGTGTTTTATTCTCATGTTAATCTTTTGAAGTTTGTTTTAGAGCTTTTTATCTACGTTCTAGATGAAGTTCTGCATTGTTTAATTCTCATGTTAATCTTTTGAACTTTGTTTTAGAGCTTTTTATCTACGTTCTAGATGAAGTTCTGCAGTTTGTTTTATTCTCATGTTAATGAAGTTCTCATGTTAATCCTTTGAACTTTGTTTTGAACTTTTATTTGTTTTATGAGTTCTTTTTATCTATGTTCTTGAACTTTGTTTGGAGTTTTTTCTGCAGTGTTTTATTCTCATGTTAATCTTTTGAACTTTGTTTTAGAGCTTTTTGACAACTCATAAGTTGAAATGTCAATAACTGGACCTATTGTTTTTCATGACTTGCCCTTTTGGTAACCTGTATTACTGGGAGTCTAATAGACAAAAGACTTTGTTGGTTATGTCTACAAATTCTGAATGCAGATGTCAATGATTTCTATTATTTTAAATAAGTGAAGAAAAAACATCACATAAAAGTAAGTGGTCTAATGAGGGTTAGCATGCAAGACTCGAAAATGTTAAACAACTCAAGACTACCAGCATGGGCAGTAGTGAACAACTCCTTGAGTTTGAACCAGATAGATGTTAGATTTTAGGAGGTACAGGGCTATGTTTGGGAGACATTGTGATTTCCTTCCTCCCAAAACAAATGTAACTTTCCAAATATATATATATATATATATATATATTTATTTATTTGGGAAAATGAGACTTGTGATAGTCTTTCATGATATGCTTTGCAGATTAATTCTCTCCAGGATTTTTGGCCTTCTCAGACGTGAAGGGACATCAGAGAGTGGCAGTTTGAATTTTTTTTCAGAATATTTGGATCCAAGGTTACTGGCCACTTCTACATCCATCATGACTTAACCGTCAGACTATTACAGTTTTCTGATTGTGAACCTGACGTTGATTTCTCTTGCAAGGGTAGAAATTGATGTGGTTGTTTATAAACTGCCATTGGACTGCTTGCTGATTGATTGTCCAGTGTCGTGGATCTGAAAATGAGCTCTCTTGCTTGGGTTAATGAGTATAGTCATTTCTTCTTTCCTGTAGACTCTATTGTAGACTCCTACCTGGAGAAAAATGCATTTTGGGATGGGATTTTGAGGTATAGAGGTATTGGACATACTAAAGGTAGAATCTTTTCTTATTTTTCTAATAAAACAGTTTTCTTAATAATGAAAACCTCGTGAATGTGTGGATTCAAATTATTCTTTGTATGATTGGTAAATATAGTTGAGTGAGTGGAATATGTTATTTGATTAACCTTAAGTTTGTTTTCATTGTCAATTATTATTGTTGTTATATTTCTGCCTGTTAAGCATTTTGGCTTATTCTGTCTAATTTAATTTAAAAGCCCTTACTGAGTCATATGATATCCGAGAATGTTGCTCCAGCAGTGTAGTGATTTATCTTCTAATGATAATAATTACTGTTGTTTATTGGTCTTTTTGTGTGTTGTTTGTCAGTTTTGTTGGAGCACCGAAGTTCTTTTGAAAATTTGTCACCCAAATAAGTACTGTATTTAGTGATTTTTGACTAAGAGTGCAGATTTTGTAACTAATCTTTAGTAAATAACTCTTGAGCCAACGAGGAACTAGATTTTTGGAAATGATATAACACTTATTTAGTAACCTTATTGTCATGAAAATATAATTGTTAAAAAGAAACTACCCTTTATGAGAATGGTAATATGGAAGGCACATTACAAAGTGTTGCAGGTTTTGAAATATTAGTTGATGTTAATAGTGTTTCATCCGAAATTTTGTTTATGTTTTAGATATTTGATAGTGAAGACCGGACACCGCTTGCTGCTGCATACACAGAAGATGCCACCTTTTCTTTAGCTTGCACATTTCCCGAGTCCGGACCTGGAGCTCGGTAAGAAATTTGATTACTCGTAGGCGAACATAATCCAGAATGAGTTTGTCAAATCCTAGGCAGTAAATTTCTTATCCCTGTGATTTTCATAAGGATCTTTGATTTAGTGTTGATTGTGTTGCGTACATTAACCTGTACAGTTTTTTATTTTTATTCTAGTTATCTCATTAGCTATAATCATTCTTATAAAACTTAATTTATTTAGTAAATGGATAAAAGATTGAGGTTCTTGCCATGTGGACACTGTCTGCATTTCTTACTTTGCCAATATCCTGAAACTTTATGAATCATTAAAAGCACCTGTGTATAAAGTTAAAGATATTTGGAAAATATACAAATTTACCTTTGTGTACTACTTTAGTTGTTTATTGTACTTTGCTGGGACAGTATATATGGAATATAAAAAAATTCAGGTACACGCACGTTTATGTGAACGAGAGTCGAAATCTAAAGAAGAACTTAAACTCAGACAAGCGAATGCAGAATCTTCACAGAGGTCGGAGCAACATTATAGCTCTGCTTTCCAAGCTTCCATTCACAACTCATGATCCAAACTCCTTTACTGTGGATGTCCCTGTTGCAGAGGTAAGTAGGAAGTTGGCTTTATTTTGCTGTCAGTTCTTTCAAAGTTTAATCGTAAAATTTGTACTCATTTTCAAAAATAAAAATAGGTTAAAAATGCCATAGTGCAGGGCTGTATAGCCTAAATTCATAACTCATTCCTTCTCGCATATGTTCATTTTTTAATGAAATATGGCCGCCAGTTTGTCACTTATTTGGCATTCTTTTCCATCCTTGATTTGCTAATGTCTCTTGCACTTCATTCAGTAATTTTTAAGTGCTTTGTGGTGAACAGTGCTCATTCTTTTTTTCTTATGTGCACTTTTGGCGTGCAGTTCTTAATGACTTCTTAAAAATACGTCTGCAGTCTTATTCCTTTTCCTGTATTCTCCCTCAAGTTTAGCAGCAAACTGGAAGCTTTTTCTTATGTGCTTGTATGTTGGCAGTCATTGTTATGCTATGCCAATTATATGAGCCTTTTTTACGGCCCCCTGCCCCTTGTTTTTCCAACCTCTTGGGTTCTGGTTGTTGCAGAAGCAAATTTGCCAATGATTTCAGAGTTTTTGCTGTATTTCTGCTTGTTGGTTATATCAGGAAAATTTTGCAACTATGATGAACAAATGAAATATGGCCTTTGCTTCAGATTTCAAATGAAGAGACGAGAGACGTCTCCAGCTTGATTCATTCTCTTTCTAATAATTTTAGGCATTTGTCACCATTTATGATACAATGTACGGTGATTCCTTTGGAGTTGAACAAACCAAGACCCCTCCCATGAAAATATAGCCCCTGAATGCTGATATCTTGGAATGAGTAAAGGCCTCTGCACTAAATTTCTGGACTTTCTTCTTATAATTCACTTTGTTTCTTGCTTGTTTTTGCTTTTTGAACTTCTCACATTCTTCTTTCAATTATGGAAAGGTCCTAAGGAGCCTTAAAAGATTGACATTATAATAGAAAACTGCAACTAATTCCTTCTCCTCTAACCTTTACCATGGTAAAAGATAATGCCTCTCATATTACCAAAGATTCTGTGAACACTTCTCAAAGCTCCTAAATGTCAGATGGATTATTGCTGATGGTCGGAGCATAGGATTTAATTTTTTCATTTGTCAAAGTGAGATTTTTGGTGTTCATCTCCATCTAGACTGGCCAGACCCCATGTTAAATACATCACCACCTCTTGTTCTGATTGTTCAGCCAGGCACAAGGTTAACAAGCCCTGAAAAATAGGCTCAAATGTTCAGATAACTGACCAGGACCTTTTATTTGGTTTTAAGGTATGACTGTCGACTGCTTTTGCAACTAGATGATCTGATACTAGTTCCTTGTGGAGCCTTTTCCAAGATTCATTGTCTAGTTGGAAATATCTGAGAACCACAGGTTTTTCTCCCCCCTTGTATGATACTTATGCTGCTTGTTTGGTCAGATTGGTGATCACATGAATTGAATTAGAATTACCATCCCTGTTTGCATATGATCATCTCTCTTTTGAGTTTGGAAATTTGTATTCTCACCTGGTTATGAAAGCTATTAAATAATTTGTGAAAGGAGTGATGTCAGAAAACAATTCATGGCAGTTTTGCTAAATTGATAAATGATAGAGAATTAGATTCCTTATTCATTATGAAAAGAAAATAACCAGTGTTGTCAGTCATCGGCCTGTATCATAGCCTCTGCTATGGCCTTTCACATTCTTGAGTAGTTGCTTGTAAAATGTAGTTTAACCAAACCTCTGAGCTTTTTGCAAATTATGAAGAGAAAATAGGAAATGCATGACTCATTTGGTGTATCCATAAAAATAAGATTTTGATGCCCATCCTACTTTAGATTGACTATAGATTCACTGTCCTATCTGGAGGATCACATCTTAGAGGATTTGAATGCAAACAAAAAAAAAAAGAGAATGCTGTTTTCATTGATTTACTGGAAGACTGTGATATCATATAGAGATACTCAGTATTAAAAACATTATACAAAATTAACATGTGGACATTTTCCAATTTTATTATATACTGTCAGACCAACTGTACCTCTCAAGTATGAATTGATGATATTTATTTGAAGACTTCTCATTTTAAAATGATTTGGATGTATACTGAACAGCATCAAACGTAAGACTTCCTGAACATCATCAGCCGTGCTATAGTAAAAATAGACAGCCTAACTAATAGGCTTCCAATTCTCCATAGAAAAGACAACAGGTTATGTTCTAGAAAAAATATAAAATAAAGAAGAATTAATCAGTGGGCGTAAAATTAGACATCATCCTATACCCACAAGTCAAACAGCAAAGCTCTTAGGCAAACTCTTTGAAACACACCTGAACTGGAAGGCGGTGTAACCTGTATGAAAGCCAAATGCAAAAATGCATTAAATTTGATAGAGGAATTATAAGTATTTTAGCTCTACTATTTTTGTATGTCTGAATTGTAAACTTATGAGCATTCTTAGAATCTATTGGTCATTTTATCGAGATAGTTACATATTATTATTAGTCATAGTGACCTCTTAGTTTCTACATTTCTTCACATTTTTTGGTTACACTTAACACTTCAAGTTGTGAACCCAGATGAGAAATAAATGCAGAACCTGCTTGTGTTACGGGATTCAACCCGTGCACAGTAGTAAGAGTGAAAGTACTAGCAGTAGGTGTATCCAAAAATGTGAGGATATGAAGTTCAGAGTCATTGCAGCTGACAGTTTTACATGTGAACATTCTGTTGTGGAAGTTTGCATGGGTATTTTAGGTAATTGTATTAATTGAGATTCCTTTTGGACTTTTAGTTCTGCTTCAAAGCTCCTTGTACCCTTCATTTCCTTGGGAAGCAGTTGTATGACCTTGGAATGGTTGCCTATGTCTGAGATTTTGTCATACCTTTTTTGCTTTGGGTCGTTATATCTTTTCCTGCCCAAGGTTTTAGGTGGAATATGCCTCTGTAGTTGGGCTGTGCTTTTAATTTTAATAATGTTTTAATTGAGATATTGTTCTGTACAGGTCAGTAGGTCATGTTATGACCAAACTTTTAATGTGTGAAATACTCTCAGCTCTGGATATAAAATTGATTAACCCTTAATATTTATACACTGCACAAATATCATTGACATAACTTGCATACTTACTTTGATAGACTGACCATAGCATCAGTTAGCTTTGTGTAATTGTGGATGAAATTTTGTTAATGTACTATGAGTGAATTTTTTTATATACATTTTATCAAGAAATTATTGGATATTTAACCTTACTTTTTTATATGTATTACAGTACTGTTTTCACTTTTCATTTTGCAGGCAAACCTAATACATGTGACCCTTACGGGAGTATTCCGCCAGCTTTCTGACAGAGCACCGTTGGTTCGTTCTTTTAGCCGCACCTTCATTGTCGTTCCACAGGGCAATGGCTATTGTATTTGCAATGAAAAACTCTTTATTACGACAGCAACTGTCGAACAAATAAAGGTACAGTATGTGTTTTTTCTCTTTGTTAGCATTAGTCTTCTAGGTAACTCATTTTATGTACACTGTTTCTTCCCTCATTATAATGCATTTCATTAATTCCCTCGTACTCCCAGCCTGGTGCAATGGGTCGGGTATTAGAAAATAAGGACCCAAACCTGGTTTAAAATTGAGATGCTTGTTCTCACTCTGTCAGTTAGATACATAGATAGAAATTTGTCTTGGAACTATAAGAAATTTAAGGTGAAATGGCATGTTTTCTCATCCACAAAATTGGATCTTGATTGGTTGAGCTGGGTGATTAAGGTAAATACAGTATCTGGTTTTCAACTCACTGTTAGGGATACCTTGGTGATAAATCATAGGGTAATAATATGAAATGTAGTGGGAATATTTTGCCTTTGATATCTTTATTTACAATTGTGTTTCTTCTAAGTGTGATGAACTTATTTAATGCCAAATATAGCTACTGAAGGAAGCAAAGCTTTACAATAATACGTCACCTTTTTTCTTTCATTCTTTCCGAGACTTACATTGAATAAACGCTTTAAAAATGATGCTTAGCAGTACTAGAACTTTCAGTAAGAACTTCTGTGGAGCCACAGGGACAAATATTAAAATGACAAGTTCAGCATAACTGAAACGTTACGAATATCACGTGTGCAAGCCACCTTTGATTCCATTGATGAATTCCAGTGTTTCCATGTGGCCGAACACTGGATTTATTACAGCCAAGCATCGTATAAATAAGGTTATTTTTATATTTTTAAGCTTTTAAATGATTTTATACATTGCATAACTTCATATATTTTTTACATTTGTCATGTGATTTGGTGCTTGTTTATTGATTTTTTTTAAGGCTTTTCAACATTTTTTGCTTAGACATAAAGTTGCAAAAAGTGTCCTTTCATTTTTCCTTGATTATTTTTTAACAAAACTACCATGAAGTAAAAAAAGTCGACAAACAAAACCATGACACGAGATACTGCTGAAGTTTGATTTCAGACGAGAACTTCCCTAACAAAGAATGTTGTAATCGTAGTGTACTGAATATTACCTTTGTGCATCATTTGTCCTAGGGTTATGTATGTAATGCTTTTGTGGTAAGGTTTTTATGGATATGAGTTGATTTTAGTATTGTCATAAAACATTAATGTGTTTTGTTATAGTTCTCACGTTTTTCACGACCTTTTGACATTCATAATTGTATTTTGGTGGTCGTTGGTGATTAGAATATTTCCTTTAAAGATAGAATTCGTGTTCATACACGACACGGCTGTGTGCCTTCATTTCTTAATCAGTATTTTTTTTTTTTTTTTTACTTCCAGAAGTCATTTAAGAGTCCTGTCCCAGAGTCTCCAGAGAAAGATAGTACACCACAGAGAGGAGGTGTGGCATCCCCATCACTGGCAACTGAACCTCAGCTATCACCTGCTCAAATGTCTTCAATTGTTAAATTTTGTGAAGCTTCTGGGATGCTTCCTGAGTATTCTAGAATGTAAGTATCTCTCTCTCTCTCTCTCTCTCTCTCTCTCTCTCTGTGAAGCTTCTGGGATGCTTTCTGAGAATTCTGGGATCTCTCTCTTCTCTCTCTTCTCTCTCTCTCTCTCTCTCTCTCTCTCTCTCTCTCTCTCTCTCTGTGTGTGTGGAGCTACTCAGATGTTTCCCAGTATTCTAGAATGTAAGTCTCTCTCTCTCTCTCTCTCTCTCTCTCTCTCTCTCTCTCTCTCTCTCTCTCTCTCTCTCTCTCTCTCTCTCAGTATTATTTAATGTGTACTCCCACCAGGAGATGGATATAGCTGGATTGTACAAAGCTAATTGTCATTTGAAGTAAGTAAGTGAACAGGTTAAACCTTCAGAAATATGGTAAAAATGTACAGTTTGTATGTACAAAAATAGGGTAAACATGTAAAATATTTGCACATGAACTTGATAACACGGTAACGATTTCCGTGAAAAGTAAACTGATAATTTTCACCACAACTATTTGTGATCTAAAAGAGATTATTTTACAGGTGTTTGGAGCAAAATAACTGGGACTTTAACAAAGCAGGAGAATTATTCACCCAGTTGAAGACAGAGAACAAGATTCCTCCAGAATACTTTTCTCAGTCCCCATAGTAATTAGCATTGTAACCGGGATGTCTTCTTGCAGTGTCTAAGTTATTGAATTATCAGATATAATTTTTTGTTTATTTGTATATTTGCATTCCGCATGGGTTTATTTTTTCCCGTAAATTTTGAGCAAAATGTAACTTGCAAATATTTTGTTAGTTATGGACTAAAGAATGTACTATTTATTTGAAATTGTATTTGGTGAGCTGTGATCTATGTCAGTGATATAAATTGATTATTATTTCTTTTACACTTTCTAAAAGGGGGTCAGTGTCACATTTAAAAATATATATGCATAGTACTAAGGTTGTATAGAGAAATAAAGATTTAATGAGAACTGGAATATTCCTTTGTTTATGTCGTTGCCACAGTTGGATAAGTATTCAGTGCATTTTCACTGTTTTGGTGTGGTTAAAAATCAGCCAGCCAATTAGATTTAAGTCGTAACAGGAGCTAGTAGAGTTTGTTGCCTTTCCTGTAGTGGTGATTACGTAATTGAACATTGTATAATTTTACTTAATCTATAGTTGAAATATGCTTTGATGTCAATTTGCATGTCAATAAAGTCTTGGTGTGTAATTTCGGACGGAGCTATCCAGGGAATATGACCTTCTTGTGGGCAAGTTGTACAAAACTACAACACACTTAGTGCTCAGTGGAGGGATTCATTCATTCTTGTGAAAGTTGGTACAAAATGTTAACCGTATACAAGTGCTCTTCAGAATATTACTTATTAAAAAACTATTGAAAACTTTGGTATTGAGTTCCTTTTTTTCTTTCTCATTTGAATTTTCATTATAATTACTAAAGTAAAACCTTACTTTTACTATTCATGAATAGTTATTTGAGGAAATCATTTTTATTCCTTGTATGGTATCCCAACTTTTTCCTAATGAATGTTATTCAATTTCTTGGTACAAAGCTGAAATCATGCATCATTTCAAACACAAGCAGACCTGGTTGCTCTTCATTCTTCCCTTTTTACACAGAATATTCTCTTAACCCGTAGACTTTCATAGGCCTTGCTGAATGATTTGATATATGAGGGGTGAAAATTTGAGCAAGATAACATTTTAGGCATTAAGCAGTCCCATAAGTAGAGGCCAAAGGGAACAGTAGAACGTACCTGGGATAAAAGTAATGCTGTTTAGGACCTTCAGTACCATTTAAAGTTTGCCACGTCAGGCAATGACTGCATATGGTACCTTCCCACAAAGTTCTCTAATTTAAATATTTCTATGTACATATAAGTGGATTGTTCTTGTAGGTAAAAAGTGTACAAAAATGAGTCAGAGTAAAATTTAATAAAGTTGATATTAAGGCAGTTATTATGATAATATAGTAGTTAAGGAATATACTTCACAATAAGGTCATGACTTGACAACTTAATTGTAAAGCTGGTAGCTCTTCACAAACTTAACTCTTAGTCATTTGCCAGTGTTTAGTTATGTTATTAATTAAATCTGAACTGTGGCCTTGTTTAGACTGGAGTAGGTGGAACTTTCATCGTGTTTTACATTTATATTCATTTATATTCTTACTGATCTCATCTGTATGTGTTTACTTAAGAGATAAGCTACAGAAGGTTCTTCGTATATGGTTGCATTCACTGTGACATCTTTTTTTTTTCATTCTTACACTGTACTGGTGTGAAAAGGCGAATTCTGATTTGATAATGATGTTCTTTTGAGTAGGGTTGGTTGACACGCTTCACAGTACAAAAGATGTGTCTTTACACGTCATTTCAAAGAATATCACGAAACGATTGATTAATAAAAAAAAATAAATCTTGTTTTGTTTATTAACTTTTTGCTGAATTTAATAATTTTTCAGATTATGATAGCCATGTTTTCTACTACAGTTCTTGCCAGCATACTGATGTCAAGTGTACTTAAAAATAATTCCATGTTCTGTACTAATGGGTTATGTTAATTTTGCCGATATATTGGTGAAATGTTCATGTGGACAATGCTTATACTAAGTGTTTAATTTTTCCAGGTTTCTAGAAATAAATGTAAATTTTAAATGGCTCTAGATGAAAAGGTGATACAGTACAAGGGATTTTGATTAATTTTGTTGTTCCAGCATTCATAAATGCATTGCCATTTATGGAATCTTGTAAGCAGTGGTTATTTCTGTTTATGGGTGTTAGATCTCAACTGAAGTTGATATAATAATTTTTATGTTGTTTTATGTATGTGCATCACCATTTTCACTGTTGTAACCCAAAATCTTTACATCTATCTCATATTACCTGTGAAAATGGATATATTTGCATTTTATCATGGTAGGACAAAAGTAGCAAGCAATAACTATAGCTCTTGCAGAGGTTGCAATATGACTGTAAATGTTTTCAAGTCAATTGAATGCAAATGAAGATTGTCGTCTTTCTCAGTTATAAATGGATGACATTTGTTAAAGAAAGTTCTCACTAGGCTTTGTTAGAAATTTCAGTCCCATTGTCTCATTGATAACTGTACAAAATATGAGTACCCACAGTCCAGAATTTAAATGATAGAGGTCCTCGGAGACTTCTGTACTTTATGCCACGTACAACTGAAGTTATGAACAGGTTCACTGTTAGAGTATATAAAGGGAGTTTTTCCTTGTTTTGCATTTTTGCTGTATAAAGAAAATGAAAGGAACTGAAGCAAATCTCTAATAGAAAATAACTGTGTCTAGTCAATAACAAAAGCTAAAGTTCTGTAAGCAAAATATTGTGAGCTATTGTACATTAAGAAAATGAAAAGTGTTGAAAAGATATAACCAAAGCAAGGACGTTAGAACGGGAAACGAATATCAGTAAGCAAAGTTTGCCAATGGTATATGTACCATTAGTTCAACAGTTATGAATAAAGGTAATGTGCACACAAGAAAACAATCACTCATCCATTTTATAGTTTAATTTCATCATGAATGTTTACTTCTGATCAAAGGTGGTAGACCACATGTCAGGTTATAGTTATAAGAGGGGAAGGGGTGGATGAAAAATAAGTGAACTTTCCTAGTAGGGCTCTGCGTAACACATTATTTTTTTACTGTTGCATGGTCTGTGACATTCATGTGCAGTGATTGTCTTCCATTAATCTTGTTTTTACTGATTAAAATGATCATTCTGCTTCATTTTTGGGTTTTTCAAAATTTTACCTGTTTTCATTTTCCATATGTATGTTTTGACTTTTATTTCTAGCTTGTGAGTGGTTTCAAGTATTGTTTTTGCAGTGGCTGTGCAAATAATTATATGTAAGATTTTGATTATATGCTTATTAATCTTCTTTGGCCCAGTGAAATCATGGGCGTGAAGTGGGTGATGTGGGTAAAGAACTTAATATTTTGTGTATAAAATATGTGCATTGGCGACTGGTATGCAATCCGTTATTGCTGACCCAAATACTGCTTGTTCCATCTGTTATCAGTCTGCCTTTGTACAGGTTTAATCTTATTATTTCTGAGTTACTGTGTTGTATATGTCTGCATTTTTCTGGTGTTCTGTGATAGTCTTATCAGAAGCATAATTACTTGATATTCCTGTATATGTTTGTATGCTGAAAGTTTTTTCAGTTAACACTTGTTCTGTAGGGCACCCAGTGTTCTGCTTTTAGATGTATGGAATCCTGTCAAACTGGTAGAACTTTTTATTTTTGGCTGTTAGACTGCTTAAATATCTGATTCTGGTACCAGCCACAATATCCCTAAAATTGGAGGTGCAACCCTTGGTTGGGGGAAGTGTTATGGTATGTGTAATCTTCAGTCTTGATAACCAGACAAGGACTAGTTAATCTACTCAACGCAACAGTTATCATGTTACTCATAGTCATGAATCTCAATTGTATTGGTCTTGTCATATATTAAAAAAAATCCTTATTTGTAACTGGCTCCTTAATCTCCCATATGCATAAACACAAGGATTGAATCACTTGAATTCTCATAGATTTTGCCATCCTTCCTCAGACTGAGGAGTTAGGATATATAACAAGAGGAGGTTCAAGGCATTTGCACAATGTATCTTAAGATGTGGAATGCAAAATAAGTATGAAAGATTGAAAGAACTCTCCTTTATCGGTCATAAACCTTCACCTTCCATGGGAGTATGACCTTCAAATGAAGAAATACACTCCTTTCTTTGCACCTTAATCCGATGTGGAGAAATCTTTGAGGACACCATCTTTTTGTAGCAGAAGAATGTGACGACAGCATATCTGGCAACAATTAAGAATGCTTTCTGAATCAGTGTTCAAGACTTTGAACTTATCCAACTCTTTGTGCTTGCTTTGTTTCTCAAGTTTTTGCAAAAGGCTTGATGATGGTTCTTCTATATTTGTATCTCATTGATGGAATTCAAAGTTCTCCAGGACTTCAAAAAACACCCAGAACAGTAGATTGTGTTTGGTGTGCCACTACAGTTTTCCTATTTTCCTTGTTTTGTGTAATTCAACACTTGCCAACCTGTACATAACCAACCCAAGTGCCATGACCTCGGTAACTGTCTTGTTTATGAGTTTGCAATGTGAAACAGTTATCTTCATAACTTGTATGAACACAAACTATTTTGGGTAGAGTACACTACTGGTTAAACTAATTTAATGATGACTCTAGAGTTCATTTTCCACACCCCCCCCTAGTGGCTTGCATCTTGTTAGTTTAAGACAGAGCAAAAAGTGACTGTTGTAATACAGTATTATAAACCACCTTTGACCAGGCATAATGGCATCAGGAAAATTAGCATTAAAACTTTTAGTGCACAGATAGACATTCAGTTATTGTCACATTCAATTATGTGAATGACAATGAAAGCCTGAACTTAGTTGACTTATAATGTTATATGAACAGGTCTAAGTTATAAAGAACTATGTTTATATCTTTTCCCTAACAACAGGTTGTAATTTACCTGCATCCATTGTGGCTTTTGTCTCAGACACCAACTAAATTAAGTTCATTAACCAAATAATTCTCATCTATACATGCCATTACACTGGATGAATATAACTGCATATAATGGTCAGAAAGCCATGGCCTATGCTGTCAATTTTTGCTTTTTCACTTTGATCAATGGCATAACTCATTTTAATTTTTAAGAACTGTTTTGAAAGCTCTGCCAGCGATAGCAGTTCCAAGTCATCAAATGCATAACATATTCTTATACATTTTTGTATTTTTTTTTTGTAAATATAAGAGAGATTAGGTAATATCGAAGAAAGCTGTTTAAAGGAATTGTTTGTAATCAAAGCATATCTGCAGACAAGTGTTTAGAATTGTGTTTGGTCAATTAACTGTAAAATTTTGGTTTGCTTTCACACTTGACACCATAAAAGAAAATTTTTGCAAAGAGACTGGTAATGAGAATTTTGTTTATATTGTATCTCTTGTGTGAATTAGAATATTTTCATGATATTTTTGTACTTGAGATGAAAAGGCTAAGTTATGGAATCACTAATTTTTTCGTGTCCACTGGTTACCGTGATTTATTTCACTTTCTTTCAATTGCTAAATAAATCACATAAATTGATTTATGTATCACCTTTTATTTATGAATGTACTTAAAATATCTCACATCCTTGAGATGTTTAGTTGAGAAGTTGAGATTTTACCTGTGTAAAAGGATCTGTAAAGCCAACATAGATTTTGTTCAGGCTTCCTGATAAACTTAACTAAATACCAGAGTAACATTTTATTGTTCACTGTACATACGGTTGCTTATTAATTGTATTTTCTATTCAGTGCTGTTTAGAAATTAAAAGTACCATCTCCAATCGGACATGTTTCTTCGGGGCGCACAATTTCAACACGTTTTTGCTCCTTGCAGATTTTCAGGATTATGTGACAAATTACATTTTTTTTTTAAAGAGAGGTAGTACAGCATTTAAGATTTGCTTCTACTTAG
Organism: Macrobrachium rosenbergii; assembly: GCF_040412425.1. Taxonomy (NCBI): domain Eukaryota; kingdom Metazoa; phylum Arthropoda; class Malacostraca; order Decapoda; family Palaemonidae; genus Macrobrachium; species Macrobrachium rosenbergii. The sequence continues at coordinate 13,208,398 of NC_089772.1, forward strand.
GTGACGTTGCTGATGCCAAATTCTGGTTCTTTGCATTTGTATTCTTCCATATATTGTGTATAAGATTGGAAGGTTGTGCATTATTCACTTCTTGGGGATCAAGAATATTGAAAGATTTCAACCATGTCTCCCACATACCGTACTGACCATGATTAGTATTGTAAAGAATTGGTTTCTAAGGAAATTAAATGGAGATTTTTCCTGTTGCAGAAATCGAGGATAGGGATTAAAGTAATTTTTAGAGTGACCATTTTTCATGCTTGTCTTGTGGTAATTTTTTTCTTCCTTAGTTATTAATATCGAATTTTGTAATGTTTTGCAATGTCATGACAGTAATTGTAACTTTGCAAATTGTGTTAAAATGCCTCCAGAAATATTTTTTTGCAGGGGAGGGATGAGAAATGAATGATGCAAATAGCTTGCTTAGCAAAGAAAGGTTTAAGTTGACTGTCCGATCACAGCAGTAGTGTAGAATGTGGTCACATAATGCACTGCTGCCTAGTAACGTATATCCAGATATTCTTTTATTTAACGGGGCATCACAGTAATTAAATGGTGGGGTTCTAGCCAGTAAGAGAAAATTGAAAGTAATGTGGTTTTTAGTTCTAATTGTCACTAAACAATGTAGGTTTAAGTGAAAGCCGTGAATGGTCTATAGCCTGCGTAGTGAGTTGAACAGTTACTTCCATTTCTGATGTGTGTGTGTGGGGTCATTAGAAGGATTGTTTTTCCCTAATGCATATGCTAAAGATGTTTTATTAGGACACTGAATTTCTAGTTCCAAGTATACAGTGTGATATTTTTGGGGGGATTATGGGAACAAGCCATTAACAAGAGATGAAAATTTTTGTCATGTTAATGGGAATGGCCAACCATTCACTAACGAGCTTGTTTACCATATTGATTTTTCAGTGTAGATGACCTGTACATAGTTTTTTGTTTCATTTTCAAAAATTGCATTGTATTTCAGTAGCATAGATTGGAAAAGCAGTTGAAACGTATTTTTTCAGATATATTTGTAATTCTGTAAATAAATTCATTTATACTACTAAGTTGTTTTGTTCCTTGTCAATGCTGCAGATGTATCCCAAAATCCTTATCAAGTGATAGTAAAAGGAAAGTACCATGTCAGAATTAATTGATCAAAAGCATGGAATTAGCCTCAGTCATCACTAAAATCTTACTTTCTCCAGTGTGTTGGTATATCAGAGAATTAAGACTTCCAGTCCCGTCAGCAAAGATTAGAAAGGAATTACTGTTCATAAACATAACGCCATAAATGCGATTATAAAGTATAAAAAAATTGGAAAACATTTTGAAAATTAAACAAGATCACCAAGACACCATAACACTGGACGAAATCACATTGTATTCAAAGTATCAGATAAACTAGATAAAATACTCTGAACAACACATCCAATTTTATTTGATACTTTTGTGAACATGAACAAGAAACCGATTTTGAAGAGATGGGACCTGAAATAAATGAGAAAAGACAAGATTATCTATGCACAATATACATAAATTCGAAGGGTCTCAGATTGAAAGATTTAAACCCAGAAAGCCTGGATAAATAGGAAGGTTGGAATATATAAGAAAGGGCACCTAATGTATGTTTTCATCGACTCATAGATTGGCAATAGCAACAAAATGAAATTTGGTAGACATATGCCCACGAATTATTCATTTGGTAAGGTTCCATATCATTGTGGTCTTGGGGATTGGGTGGGGGTTTGTAAAGGTAAAGACGGGAAGAATTGGGATTGGTGAAGGAAGTGTCGTCTGGGTAGAGACTCAAGAGTCCATGGCGGTTTTGGTAGATAGGTTGTGGTTGTTGCGGCGTCCAAGCCTGTTTCACTGGTTGTAAGTTTGTTTTTGGATTACTCCCCTGTGCTGAAGTCTAATGGGGTGAGTTTTTGTTTATCCATTTTGTTGTTTTGAACTAGAATTTATCTGGGCAGTTTTTGGTTAAGAAGATGACAACTAAAATCTCGACTGATATTATTAAACCCTTTAAGGACGACGGAGATGTAATTGCTTGATAAAAAAGGTAAAATTGGTCGCTAGGCTTCGGAAAGCGAATGATGTGGCTGCATTTATTACCTTGTTGGTAGAGCTAAGCATTAGGCTAGCTCCACGTCGGGCATTTCCTTTGAAATGGAGTTGTCCTATGGTATTTCATTTTGGCTGCTTATCAAGAATTTACCGTCATTTTTTGTCGGTCGACTGTAATTAACGCGTAATTAACCCCAGAACTGATTATGTTTTTGTATGCTGGCCATCCTGGAATGCTATCGCGCATGCGCAGTGTATAGGCGAACTTTTGGTAAAACGTGGTTTCCTTTACTAGGGGGTTTGGGGGCAGAGGCCCCCCCCCGGCTAAGTAACACAGCCTTAATAGGTTAGGGTACGGTAGGTTAGTATGGTTCCTTTTATCATAGATTTCCTTAGTCAGTGCCCTATTGAACATAAGGCTCCCTAATGACGTTCGTGTTTGTGGAACCGTTCCATACAGTCCATGTGGACTTATTAGTAAGAAATACCCCATTGTTTTTAGAAGGTGATGCATTAACTTTGTACTTGGAAATGAAGGAAGATGACCAAAGTGATAGTGAAAAGGTTGAAGAATTATTGAAAGAAGCCTTTTCAGATGAAGCTTTTGTAGCATTTGGGAAATCACTGATTCATAGTGGATGGGGAAGCACGCGGACGTTTTTGCAAATGAATTAAGAAGGTTGGCAGGGTTAGCCTAGCTGGGTTTAAGGGGATGGGTTGGAATGCATGGCAATGTTATCATTTGTGAATGGTATGCCTAGTCAAGTCATTGCATCATTGCAGAAGCTACCAGGTAGTACAGGGAATGGCAATGAGTGAAATTATAAATAGATTGAGATTATTGACTTTTTTAATACATTGTGATATTGCTGCTGACCCAAGTCTGTTTGTGGTAAAGCAATAGTTGGGGTCAAATGAATTCAGTAGGCGAAGTTTTGGTGAATTCATGGGTCAGTGTTATGGGTGTGGAGGGCCACATACGCTGCATTATTATAAAGACCGAAAACGAGTTGTGTGCTTCTGGTGTTATAAGGTGGGTCATATTTCAACTCAGTGTGATTCGGGAAACGAGAGGAGGTGTTGGGAGAGAGAGAGAGAGAGAAAGTAGAAGGGGTGTTGGGAGGAGTGAGAGAGAGAGAGAGAGAGTTTATTGGTTGTCATTCAGTTTTCCCAGGCAGTGCTGAGTTGGTCAGCTATTATATTTATACATATATATGTGTTTGTATATGTGTATATATATATGTATATACTGTATATATATATAGGTGACCACAATTATATTTATACATAAAAAAATGGTCCGATATCAGATTCAGTCTATTAGGAAATAAATTAGAAGGGTCGGCATACTGTTCAAAGGTATTTATTGTTTGTAACTTAAAATTAACATACAATAGCTCTTCAGCATATTGACGATCACAGGAACTGATAAAAAAATAAGTTATTAGGTATTAGCTCAAACTGCTGTCGCGTACCTCATGACCTCGTCCTTTGCAAAAAGGCTAAAAAAAAATTTCTTTTCTGATGTTCTTTTAGACAATGAATGCTCTCCAAGGTTCCACTGCTCAAGTAAAATTTGTTCCATATTCCAAACCAGGAACAAAAACGGCTGTGATATTTTTGTTAGCAGAATGATAACGACAATTTTATGTAGGGTTTCAAACAGTTGACAATGGAACATCCAAAGTTACAGCAGAACGTTGAATTTCTCATCTGCGTTCGTGAAGAAGGTCTTTGAATCTAATTACTGACGAGTCTGGTGCTTTAGCCGCGGTGTGGTTTTGGTGAAATGATAATGAAATGCAGACGAAGTGAGTCTGGTTGAAGTAACTGAAGTAACTGGGATGATTAGCCTGGCCAGCGCCCAATTTTAAACCCTGCGAAAAGAAAGAACCGGTTGTTAATATTATTATATTCATCATTATTATTTCTATTAACATTTATAGAATAATGATTTTTTATTTAGAAACAGCTAGAACTAAGAAGACGGGAGTGAAGACGAGCGTGCTTTAGATAAATAAATAATTTCAAAAAAGTTATTTTGAGTGTACCCTCAAACAAGGCATTGTAGAATGCCCGTAGAAGGTATTAGGACATCCCATGGTTTAAGAAAATAATTTGTATGGTCACTACGTAGTGTAAGAAAACAAACTGCAGATACCCAACATTCACAGATGGCGACATAAGTGCTCCAGTCAAGCGAGCAAAGCATAACTAAAAGGGCCCATCTCACCTGATGACAGTTCACGCACACATGACCTAAATCTGGATCTTCAGTTTGTCAATACTAGTCCATGATTAACTCTTCTGCCAGATAATTCAGTCAGGGCAGGCGCTGCTCTCCTGTTTCTTTGGCCGACAGCCGGTGGCATACAGGTCCCAATGCCTAGGACACATGGCCAGTGTGTTGCTAGGCTCACTGTATAACCTCCCCTGCCCGAGGGCTGGTACCTATTCTCCTACTCACCCTCGAGTTTTCAGACCGCTAGGTTAGCGGGCCACCTGGTTTATGCAATGGCACCATCCAAGCCGCCAATGAGCGGCGGGATTTGAACCCGGTCCTCTCGACTGGTGGGCGAGAACTTTACCACTGCACCACCACGGTGGGTATAGAATAATATAATGAATTATATTCTATCATAGATTCTTGCATATTTGTGACACCTCTCTGGTATTCGATTGCAATGGACGTACCGTCTATCAAAATCCAAGCCTGCTTAACCCATTAATCACAACTATACAAAAATATAGTACGATCTTCCCAGTTTAACATTTACAAAATCTTGGGTCGTACGATGACCTAAAAGGGTACTAATTTAGAGGCCAGAAGTTTTGGAGCGTGTAAGATTATTTTAAATATACCGCGATCAATTTACTCACCACTCTCCACCAATACCCCTATACTAATCATTATATTAGAAAGTTTCATCACAGCTAAATCATCCCCACCATGTTCAGTCCCATAGGGGTTAGTGCCATCAGTGCACCTCATGCAGTGCCCTGTAGGCATTACTTAAGGTTCTTTGCGGCGTGCCTTCAGTCCCTAGCTGCAACCCCTTTCGTTCCTTTTACTGTACCCCTCTCCATATTCTCTTTCTTCCATCTTACTTTCCACCCTCTCCTAACGATTGATTCATAGTGCAACTGCGAGGTTTTCCTCCTGTTAAACCTTTCAAACCTAAACTCAATTTCCGTTTCAGCGCTAAATGACCTCATAGGTCTCAGTGCTTTTGGCCTAAATTCTATATTCAATTCAATTCAGCCCACCATGTTAGGCCAATTGATGTCTTACCTGACGTGTTGGCGAATGAAATTGACGTAGTTGGGCACATTGACATACACTCCAGGCATCTCACCAGTGGCGCAACCGATGCCCCAGGCAACGAGTCCAACGACAGTCCAGCCCTTCTGGGTAGGGCACACAAGAGGTGCTCCACCGTCACCCTGTGAACACAAAATGTGGATTACTGTAGTGTAGTTGGGGATATGACAGAAACTCAGGTCTGAAGCGAAGCAAACAGAATATAGCTTTGTAACTCCTATGGTTGTGTATAGTATCGCTGAGATACTATGTAAATTTAGGGGAAAAAAGATTTGAATTAATTTCTCGTTATCATTAATCAAGTGTACCATTTCAAAACAATAATTGGATATACTTTCCCAAATGGGGCTATCAAAAATAACCTCAAAATCTAATTATGACGCTTAGGTCACGAAGCGTTCTCAAACTATATGCATGCAAGCACTGAGTAGCTAACAATGTTACAGAGCTACTGGTCACATACTGCACTAAAATGGAAGACTGCAGCATCTGCAAAAACACAAAACTGAGAAAAATGGTAGATACTCCTTTGCCTTACTACTGATTTTGCAGATACTGCAAATGGGACCCCCTAAAAGCTCGTGGAAAGCGTTGAAGAATCACTCTGAAACTGCAGTAACTTGTGTGTTAATGTTTCACGAGCCCGACAGGTGGCAAATCTCAACGTCGAAAACTGTGCAGGTACCGCAGTTTTCCATTTCAGTGCAGTATAAACGGACAGCTCTGAATACAGGACACGGCAAAGAGCGGAGCTGATGAAAGACTCGAGAAGAAGGACTTACCGTGCAGGCATCTTTCCCAGCAACGCCTCCGGCGCAAATGAAGGAATTTATGTCCAGTCTGAATTCGGCTCCTAGGCGAGACCTCTGGAGCTTATTCTGACACACGAAAGGATCCACCATCGGCACATCAACCTCCTTCAGAATATTTTGGAAGGATGCACCGTCGGAAAAGGCGTCCTTGCCCCATCCGCTCACCCAGCAACTGAATGATAATGATAGAAAATAACATTAGCTTCGTTATTTAACAACTTCCATTAGATGAGTGTCATATTATTTGATCTGAATTCGAATTTTAGACCACGTGAGTTGAACACCCATCATCACGATTCACTGGAATTCAACTCGCCAAAGAAAATGAGGTGAAGGCTGCAAAGTCAAGTTTCTGTGCTCAGTATTTGTTATCATATATTTAATTAACTCTGGCGTATAAATCTAGTTTAGGAACAACACTCATGGGTTGTGTGTTTATATACAATATTAAGCAGTCTTTCATAATAAAGCGCAGAAAAGCTGTGGTTTGTTAAACACCCAGCAGTTAGAATGTGAATAAAACAGTGACCGTTGTCTTCCGTTTTCTCTAGATCCCACCCTTGTTAGTCGAGATGGACTGAAAAATATACATGCGTTCGTGTCAGGAAAATGCATAAACATTCTGTTCTGGGCAATGCCCTGAGTGCCTTCTCTGATGAATGGTGAGATACAAGATGATGCACTTGTTTAAACGGCAATAGATTTACAAATAGCCTACTTGGACAGGGAATCAGTTAGGTGGCAGAAAGTCTGTATGAATAGGTTGATGACAGTACAGGGTCTGTGTCGTTTTGCTGTGGTTCTACCGCCGCCAGCCAGTCTGCTACTCCCTTGTGTGGTGTTATTTCTCATAATCATCAACAAAGATAAACAGGGTTAGGAGTTAGAATCTTACCTCTGGGTTGTAGTGAAGAAAAGTTGGCCTTGTTCAGGAAGGCAGGCAGTTCTGATGTGTGGGAAGGCGTTCGTGTTGACTGGCTGGGCCAGATGCAGCAGAGCAACGTCGTTGGCAAGGGACCTGGCGTTGTACTGTGGATGAATGACAACGCGGTCCACTGGGACTTCCAGATGAGGGAGTTGTGGGTGATCTTGTGGGCTTCGCACGTCGTGCTCACCCAGTCTAACTTTCACCCTGGCAAAGGAAAAAATATCGCTACAGTGAATGTCGGTTGGTATATGGTATATAGCTTTATACGTACCCATTCTGCCCTAAAATGGAAAACTGCAAAATTTTCGAAATTGAGATATGCCACCTATTGGGCTCGTGAAACACTAATGCACAAGTTACTGCAGTTTCAGAATGATTCTTCACTGCTTTATTTAGGGGGTTCCATTGGTAGTATCTGCAAAATCAGTAGCAAGGCCAGGGAAAACTGCAGTATCTAGCATTTTTCTGAGTGTTGTATCTTTGCAGATACTGCAGTTTTATATTTTAGGGCAGTATTAGTCAATACCAATTATTCATGCAATTGCTGCAGTTCTAGAATGTTGTTGTCCTCTCATACTCAAGTAGCTTTTTGGTACAAATTGGCCCAAGAGTTCTTCTTTCTTGGGTTTGACAAAGTAAAGATAAATGCGAGGAGATTGGTGAATAACGGGCCAAGATTGAAAACACCGAGTCCTAAGTTGAGCAAAAATGGAGGATGATAGAGAGTCATGAACTGGCGAATTGCAGGGAAATTCTGATAATGCAAATCACCAGCTAAAGTGATTCGGATTTCTCTGCTTCGACAGCGACAACAGTTAGATTTTACAGGGAACGTCAATAGAACTTCAAAGAACAGAATAGAATACAGAATTTAGGCCAATGGCCAAGCGCTGGGACCTGCGAGGTCATTAACTGAAAGGGAAATTGACTGTAAGAGGGTCTGAAAGGTGTAACAGGAGGAAAACCTCAAAGCAGTTGTACGAAGAAACAAGTGTTAGAGAGAGTGGAAAGTCAGATGGAAGAAAGAAAATATGAACGGAAATACAGTAAATGGAATGAAAAGGTTGCAGCTAGGGGCCGAAGGGACGCTGCAATAGAACTTTAAAGGCATAACAAACTTGGTATGCCTAGGGGGCGAGTAGTGTTGGTTTAGATAAAAAATAAAAAAAAGTTCGCGAATCAATATTTGATATAAAACTGCTGCGGAAGATGTGTGACAAAAAGGTTGTAAATGAATGTAACATAAAAGGAGATGGGTGAAGAGAGCCATGCAGTGTGAAAAGTACCGAGGCTAATTCGTGTATAGGAGCGACTGGACGATGTCATGAAAAATGTGAAACGTGTGAAATGTGCAGATGGAAGAGCGAATGGCCTGTAAAATGATCCAATAGCTGTTTTAATATTCATATACACAGAATAAGAAAAGAACAAGTTAATGTTCACGTAAGTACATGAGATAAGAGGAGATTGGGGTTCGCAGGTGGGAACGCTGTTCGATGATTCTCAAAACAACGTGTAAAATCTGGTGAAAGTTTGACAGGCAACGGAAGTGCATGGTACCCAGGAAATGAGATAAGTAGGCTTATTAGCGTGAGGAGGTTACATTACTAGTATTTTGGAGAACTTATTACTGGTGATGGTAAAATGAGAGCAATGATGATCACTGGGCAGGTGAGGTCAGAGTCATATAACATAGGAGATGAGTGTCGAATTGATTGATTATAGCTACTAAAACTGGCGTCACAACACCTAGATTATTAACGCCGAGATGAGTGTCGAAGGAAGGAATCAAAAGTTCGATTTAATTTTTGTTGTTAAATGTAAAAAAAAAAAAGTGGAAGCGGTAATGATGAACTTAAAGAACCATTCTGCTGTTTAATGTAGAGATGGTGGCTCGGAGTGCTTTGAAGTAAGTTGGTCATGAGAGGGGGAGACTGTTCGATAAAAAAAAAGGGTATTAATCTGAATTATCGAGAGAGAGAGAGAGAGAGCGCGTTAAAAAGCGACCAGAATGTTAAAGTTCAAAAGGTCCTATAAACTGAAGCACAAGAATGTGGGAAAGACGCAGTATATATCGAATGAAGCTCGGCATTCTTTTTAGATTTCACAGTAGGAAAATAAAGCGTGCAAGTACCAGTGAAAGGCAAAAACCTGGACTCGAGAAACTTGTCGATCTCGTTCACCTTGAATTTCTAGTCTGGGATAATCGGGTTCGATACAAGAAGTCGTGAGGGAATCATATATTTAGGTATTATTTAAGTCAGGACCCACTAAGAGTCCAGATTTAAGTAAACGCATTAGAAATAGGAAAATTTCCGTTGGAGAATGCTAAAGCCACTGCATTGAAATGAAGTATAAGTTGGCATTATTTCTTCGACTTGTGGCTGCATGGAAGGAAGATATGGATCTAGGAAACCGTATCCTGCCTTGTGTGGGAGGTTTGTTGGTTGAGTCTAGGCCTGGTGAGCAGGCCTGAGTCTAGCCGTGGTCTAAAACACTTACTAAACAGTTGTAAATTAGAGAAGTTCCATTACTGTAAACACTGTCATTATAAGAGAGACTATACAAAAAAATATAATCGTAGACAGTCGCTGAGAAGCAGCCACTACTGGAAAGATTCATGACATATGACGAAAAAGGCGAATATATATATATATATATATATATATATATATATATATATATATATATATATATATATATATATATATATATATATATATATATATATATATATATATACTTACTGATTTGTGTTGAGTTTGTGAGCAGCTGTAAGAACCCATTCGGGGGAGATAAGGACACCTCCACCCAGATAGTTGTTGCTCAGACCTAAGACGACGGCCATCCATGGGTACTCGCCGAAGTCAGCCTGAATTCGCAAGAGAGAGAAAAAACGTTAAACGTATACTTCCTTCGATGTCCTTGCTAGCACACACACACACACATTTATATATATATATATATATATATATATATATATATATATATATATATATATATATATATATATATATATATAACATATCGTATGATGCATAGAAAAAGAAATCTCTCGTGTGTCCGACTTCTTTCGAAAGTTGAGGAAGCCAGATTATTCAAATCTCCACATTTGAGGACTAGATTGTATCTTCAACGTTCGATTATAAGCTAATATAAAATGAACTGAGAAATATGGACGGAACCTCATTCTCCCAGGCCAAGACCCCCTTAAAAAGGTACTTAGACTTTGATGCAACGTTTTCTGAAATAGAAATCATACGGAAGTATTTGTCTTAAAAAATACATTATCACGAATATATTACATCACAAGTCATACTCTCGCTTACCTCAGCAAACTTGGAACGGCCAAGTGGGATGGGGCTAGACACTCCACACGATCCACCACCAACCTGGACGGGGTTAGGCACTACTGGGTTAGGCCTGGGACCACCAGGTGTGGGGACGTTTCCAGATCCAGGACAGCAGAGCTTCTGCTCGACATCCACGCAGACTCCTCCCTGAGGCTGTAGAGAAATTCAACTGTCAGTTTTCATTTCGAGAGTTGGCTTAGCTCGGCCTACTAGGATTCTTCTTCAGTCGGTTCTTTGAACGTTTGAAATTGCGTGAAAATCATTTTGATGTTTCTTATATCAAAGTATCGCTATACTAAAACCAAGGAGGCTGTCAGACTACACATTGTAAGCTAGACGTGATGCATAGTAAGGCTAATTTAGAATATAATACTTAGCAACGACAACAAGATTATTTAAGAACAGTGATGTCTACCAGTCCAAACTCTTACTCTACTTGCTGTCTCAAACGAGTTGTTTATTTATATTTTTTTTAGCATTACCTGGAACCGTGGGTGATTCTTAAAGCACCCGTTTTTCAATGAGGTAAAATTGAGATTTAAAGAAGCATACTCACTCTGTGGGCAATTCTGAGAAGAGATGCAATTGGCTGGTTGGGGCAAGCCTGGTTGACCGGCAAACAGAAACAGTCAGGGGAGTTCGTGTTTTGTGGGTTTCCTGAAAATACCACCGACATAAGTAACGAACATTCACGCACTGAATTTCACAAGAGACCAGTCTTGACCGACTTTATAAGCGAGTGCATGTGAATTATGAAATGAGAAAATTATGCCACGAATGTATGAATGCACAGAAATATATAAATATATATATATTACAGGCAGATAGCGAACTGCGATAGTAAGTGTGAAACTATAGGCAGACAAATTAAACACAGTTCCGTATAACCAAAGAAGACTAGTAAGAAATGGGTCATAGCACTCACCAAACTGGCCGCCGGGTACGGGCGGCACTCCGATATCACTGGAAATGAGGCCCAGCCGAGTTGCTTCGTCATTTTGACAGTGGACATCTGAGAAGATTGTGGCGAACGCCAGCAAAGAAACTAACAACCTGCAAAGGCAAAGAGAGAAAATGCTATAACAAAAGGATTAACTCCTCACTCTTTTGGGATGTAATTCTGCATCTGGCAACAGCGGTTAAATGCGCGTCACTGTAGTCCTGAGTTCTTGTCTTCCGGGGGGTTCGAGCCCACGAAATGATGAACTCATTATCAACTAAAAAAAAAAGAAAAATCTCCCTTCGGGTAACATATATGAAAATATATTATTTCCGAGGTAGAGCTAATTGGATATTAAAGGACGTTTGTAGCTAAATGCTTGTGAATGAATCACGGTCATGTGATAAAATTCATTCATGTATACATACACACACACACACACACATATATATATATATATATATATATATATATATATATATATATATATATATATATATATATATATATATATATATATATATATATATATATATATATATATATATATATATATATATATATATATATATATATATTATGTCCCTTTTTCGGACTGACAAAGTCGGCACAATAGTTTTCCTTTTACAGAAAACTAAAAAATGAATTCCCAGAAAGCAACAGACCTCATTGAACAAAACTAAAGAAATATAAATGTTTTCTTGGAATATTATTATGCTTGGCAAAAGTAGTCACGATTCTTTCGGCCGAGTCTCAATTATCTCCAGAAAACGAGTTCTTGGTATCTTCTTCTTTTTTCTACTTTTATGTATTTGCGCATCAGCCGATACGGTAACTAGTTCTTACTGTCAGAACTAGTTTTCAGTTACTTACTTTCCTGTTATCGTCGATGGTATTAGCGCGAGCGATTAGTGACGTCTGTTGACAAATGCCCCACGTTGTAGAATCCCCGTAGGGAGTTATGTCGTCAGTGTATTTCACGGGGTGCACTGTAGGCATTACTAAAGGTTCTTTGCAGCGTCCCTTCGGCCCCGAGATGCAACCCCCTTTCATTCCTTTTACTGTACCTCCACTCATATTTCTTGCTGTCCAACCTCTCCTAACAATTGAGGTTTTTCCTCTTGTCACACCTTTCAAACCTACCTACTCTCAATTTCCTCTCCAGCGCTGAATGACCTTATAGGTCCCAGTGCCTGGCCTAAACATTCCATTCCATTTCACAATGTAGTTCGCTGCGGTAACCGGTTCAATGCTGTCCGAACCAGTTTCCCGTACTGCTATTCGTCTATGCTTCGACTAGGACTTGTTATGCGTATTTGGGACGCTCGTGTAACGCATTTGGTAACTTTCTGCAAGAACTTGATTATATTGACCCGTGTTTTATACATAAGCGCCATCTCTCACGTCCAAGTGCTACAGCCTGCGACAGTGAACCATCTTCCTCTAAATCTATTCGGGATATTTAGAAGGTTTTAATGAGTCGCATTTCGACGTGTGATCATATATATATTATATATATATTATATATATATATATATATATATATATATTCTCTCTCACTAGATTCATGATCAAGGTTACCTGGTGGAGTTCAAAGCTAGTTTTTCTTACGGTTCCTTTGGCAAGCATCCAGGCACGCAAACTGCTTGCACGTAATTATCGGCATCATCGTTATTGCTTTTGTTGCTGGAGCTACGACGTCATTTGCCGTTACTGATGCATCGTTAACCTGATTGTCCTTTAACCCATTGTCTCGCGAGGAAACAAGTTAAAAATACGCCGAAGTTTCTTCGGCGCAGTCGAGTTTTCTGTACAGCGTATAACCAAGGCCACCGAAAATAGGTATACCTTTCGGTGGTCTCGGTATAATGCTGTATGAGCAGCGGCCCATGAAACTTTAACCGCGGCACGGTGGTGGCCTGTCCCATATCGTTGCCAGAAGCATGATTATGGCGAACTTTAACTTTAAATAAAATGAAAACTACTGAGGAGGCTAGAGGGCTGCAATTTGGTATGTTTGATGATTGGAGGGCGGATGACCAACATACCAATTTTCAGCCCTCTAGCCTCAGTAGTTTTTAAGATCTGAGGGCGGACAGACAAAGCCGGCACAATAGTTTTCTTTTACAGGAAACTAAAAAGCCACTGTTTATTGCTGTCGTGTTAACTGCGTTAAGTAAAAATATTCGGTGAGAAGACCTAATTATGCAAATGAACACAAGCCAGGAGACATCATTGCTGAGGTTTAGTTCCCCGTCAAAGAAAACTATTGAGTGGCTGTTTGTCAGTCCGTCCGCGCTTTTCTGTCCGCCCTCGGATCTTAGAAACTACCGAGGCTAGAGGGCTGCAAATTGGTGTGGTGGTCATCCACGCTCCAGTCATCAAACGTACCAAATTTTAGCCCTCTAGCCTCAGTAGTTTTTATTCTATTTAAGGTTTAAAGTTAGCCATGATCGTGCCCGCCAGCAACACTTGCCACCACCGGGCTGTGGCTGAAAGTTTCATGGACCGCGGCTGAGAGTTTCATGGCGGTAAGTTTCAATGGTCGGGAAACCAAGATCTCTAGCAGGAAATTCTCGCAGTGAGGGAGAAAAAAGGTGACATTCTCAACAACTGCACAAATTCATGGAGCCCTGAAATGAATGTCAATCAGAAATAGACTGAAAACTTCACATCAAGTTTTGTTTCCGTCATTTTTTTTTAAGTTCCCCACGGACGCCATTTTATTCAAGGTCCTTGATTTTCCTAAGAATTCTCTATCCGGTAACTACTCGCTTATTTAGAGGTCGAATTTTTTCTCAGGCGAGCAAGCGCGCGCGCGAGAGAGAGAGAAGTTCTGGTGGAATGTACGAAAGAGCCCTAATTCATATATATATATATATATATATATATATATATATATATATATATATATATATATATATATATATATATATATATATATATATATGAAACATACAAAACTATGTCATTAGCCAATAACAGCTGTCGCTACACGAAACGACAGGACCCCAGTAGGTAAAATTCTCGGGTAAAATCCTGGGAAACCCGTGACCAAGGACTAGTCCTTCCAGACTCCCTGAAGAAAGGTTCCAGACAGCGCTGATATTCATTTACCTTTGCTCTGTTCGTTCGTTAATTGTAAAATGGAAGGAATTTTGTCTTCGCACACATATATGTATATATATATACACGTATATTATATATATATATGTATTAATTTTATCTCTTACACAATTGTTCTGTGCATTAATACAATTGCTACCTGGGCCTCATTGAAATCGGATGGTATCTGCAGGAGATTTTTATTCAGGAAGAGTTACGGGTAGACTTGACAGTGAGGACTCTTGTTAGTCCTGGAAAGCTTGTAACTTTTCTTGAATATATACAGGTACATCTCTGCTAGATACCATTCAGCTTCAATGAGGTGCTGTTAGTAATATATATATATATATATATATATATATATATATATATATATATATATATATATATATATATATATATATATAATCTAAGTGTGAATATTATGAATCAATAACATGTGATCCTGTCTTAGTTCCCGTATGGGGGCAGTGCCGTCAGTGCAACTCGTGCGGTGTACTGTAGGCATCACTAAAGGTTCTTTGCAGCGTCCCTTCGGCCCTTAGCATTATCCATTACTTTTATTTTACCTCCTTTCATATTCTCTTTCTTCCATCTTACACTCCACCCTCTGATTCGTCCTGTTTCACCTTTCAAACCTTTTACTGTCAATTTCCATTTCAGCGGTGAATGACCTTATAGGTCCCAGTGCTTGGCCTTTGTCCTAAATTGTATATTCAGTTCAATTCAGTTCACAAGGATAAAGATGAAGATATGACACCAAGGCGAGTGGTTTTTGCTGTCACATCACCAGACTTAACCCTCTGATATTTTGCAGTGTAGGACCACAAGAGTTCATGGGCTGCAGAGAAATCTCCCTCAGATGACTAAGCTAACTGTAGACCCATATTTTCCCACCGAAGAAACATGACAAATCAAAAGCCTCCATCAAGGACACCGGGTTGTTTGATCTCTAGACCTGGGAGTGGAGGGAAATATTTCATTAATATTTACATTTAATTCCAGCATCGGCCTAAAGTCAGCGTGAGACTGGTGGGAATTGCGGAAAGATAGATGAGAAACATTACAAATATTTTATGTGTAAAGTATCTGACTTGTGAGGGTCACGTGCAAATTCCTGAGGTCATATGGACACAAGACTCTCTCAGCATGTCCAAATTAGTTTCTGTTTGAAAGGCACTGCGATCTACAGGCGAAACTTGACTCATTCGTAAGAATAAATAGATAGCAGGAGGATTTGCTTTCCCTTGGGTAGAAGCCGCCATGCTAATGTGGTAATATTCAAAACTGCCCTTGGGGCTGGGAAAGTTATGGCAGAGTTCGCAAAAGTTGAAGGATTTCAGCACTAAGAAATGTCTGACTTCAACTGAGAGAGAGAGAGAGAGAGAGAGAGAGAGAGAGAGAGAGAGAGAGAGAGAGAGAGAGAGAGAGAGAGATTAACTACTACGAATAGGTAACTCTCGCTAGAAACCATATTCGTTTAGTGCCAAACATCTTTCGTATTTTCTGAAACAAAGCGAAGATAAAAGCAAACTTCTTCTTATTCATTTACCAGCATAAACGAGGTCAAACCTTCTCTAAATGTGTCCCTAGACCGAACCGAGACGCAAGGTCTAATTCTTTAGACCAAGTCGTCGTTCCAAATTCTTCCAGTCGCTCTCGTATCTTTCTCTCAGGATGGAATTCTCTGGGGTCTCGTTCGTACACCGGTAAAACCAAGGCCACCCAGATGGGAGGTAAAAATCCCCCAAAAGCAGCTGCCCGGTGTACGAACTCGTTTCTGGCCCGCCCTCCGGCGCCTTCGACTCTTCCCATGAAGCCGGCTGTTATGAAGGCTTGCGATGAATATTAGTCTCCGTATTTCATTGGTTTTCGCGATATGCCGTGAGGTATGACTGCTTGAAAATTGGCTTTGATATTTCACGTTCGTTATTCTTGTTAAATGGTGCGTTTGGCGTCGTATCATCATCATCTAAACGAATACTGACGACGAATAACGCAGCCTTCCGTGACCGCGAACCCCACCAACTGCATACGCGTCTTTCTGTCCACTAAAATACTCTGTTATCGTGATAATGTTAATAAGTAGAAATGTTAGTATTAGATTATTATCAATGTAAATGAATTCTCATTTGAAATTTAGTGCCTTTTCCCAGCGTATATAACGTATGAACTAAATAAAGAAATGACCCATTTTTAAAAAAAAAGTGTAAATAGACATTTTCTCCCGACAGATGTCCCTCTAGGAATCAGCATGGACGTATCTCCATGTTAAGTAGATGGCAAAAATGCGCCGAAGCTTCTTCGGTGCAATCGAGTTTTCTGTACAGCGTATATAATGCTATATGAAACTCCCAGCCGCTGCCCATGAAACTTTCACCCAAGGGCCGGTGGTGGCCTGTGTCGTTGGCATCTGTAGCGGTGCCAGACGGACGGACAGACAAATAGCTATCTCAGTGGTTTTCCCTGACGGAAAACTAAGACGTGTACTTTTTAGCTTTCGTTAAATTTAATTCGCTCCTAAAAGATCGGAAGTAATGAATCAGCTTTCGTTTTTTCTGACAATCTCGGTACTTCCCTTAATTCAGACATCACCGATGGATTTCATTAATATCTCATTAACATTTTTGACTGATGGTCTTTGAGGTACTGACTGACATAATTGAGGTTGATTCATCTTCAGGAATTCGTCACAAATCCAACAACGAGAAATTCAAACCATATGCGCCCGAACCGTAGACTTGGAAAACACATAATCTCAGTCTGTGATTTTTTCCACAAATTCTCACTGGCTCATGATCGGTTACTGCCGCAGTGTGGGGTCTGCTGCGGTTGAAACCAACATTCTTTGGAAGCTTAAAGAATTTCAAGTGAGTGGCCCCTTTGGTGTGATTGTTCTGTGTGAATAGGTTTCATCTACTGAAATAATAATAATAATAACTAACCGCGTCAGGTAAATCAGAATATGCACTCCTCGTCAGGGCCGACGCTGGCAGAGGTATGCACTGAGGGCATATGCCAACAGCGCCTAGTACTGAAAGACGGTACCCCATCCAAGCATCGTGCATAAACAGCGTTGTTTAACTTCCCTGATAGATAATCGAGTAATATTGAAAAATTCACTCAACACATAAACCGCCCGATTTTTGCGTCGTTCTCATTTATTTCACTCATTCCGTAGATATCGTCCATTGACATTAGACGATCGCCAGATTACTAAATAATGTCTATTAGTATTTATTATAAGTGCATAAACTTACACACGCATTCGTTTGACCTAGAATTTATCAGAACACTATACAATGTTGTTCCTAAAAATTAACCAAGCATGAACAAGTCAGCATAACTTACAGTGACACTTTTTAATTACCAAATACATTTAGTATCAGTGAGGGAAAAATCAGAGTAAATGAAAAATGTATTCCTCTGTTGAACTGTTGAAGTTAACTACGAAAAAGTAAACGAATTTGATGTACTTTTACGCAATATATATATATATATATATATATATATATATATATATATATATATATATATATATATATATATATATATATATATGATAACAACTCCTTTGATTTGAACTGAACATACCTCATGATGGCGCACTGCTACGGACTAATGGTTCCACTCGCGTAGTCGACAACACCTACAAGGCTCAGGTACCCTGTTCTCCCAGGTAAATATACTTGTACCCGCGAGGTGACCAGTTCATCATTTCCGTCACCTATTTTTACGGGATTTCTGCTGCACGCCCTTTAACCCCAGCTTAAGTTTGGCGTCATGCTTTTGTAATTTTTAGCTGCTTACAGTACGTGATTCGAAGCTAGCGCGAATGGTTCAGAAGCTTTTAATTACGTAAATGGCGGTTTTGGTAACTTTCCCGAGTTGCCTCGGAAAACCTGAAATCACTGTGACGTCATTGTGTCTGCGGAACTCAGGTGCGTTGAACGTTTCATATATATATATATATATATATATATATATATATATATATATATATATATATATATATATATATATATATATATATATATATATATCTGTGTATATATATATATCTAAAGGAAGTCCGCTTGCCGCTAAATATTCTGTCAAAAAAACAGAATCGGTATTTCTGGAAGGTAGATATTTCTGAATTTGGAACCACCCCGGAAGGCAACACCGGGGGATTCTCTAGGAAAATATCTCAGCGAGACATTGACCCCCCCCCTCCCCTCCCCCCTCCTGGAACACCAGAAAAGAGTATTTCCCACAACGAACGTCACCACAGCAAAATTTGAATACTACGTGATGACAAAGAACTAACCCCGTGATTGAATCTAATGTACTTTATTATTATTATTATTATTATTATTATTATTATTATATTATTATTATTATTATTATTATTATTACTGGAGAAACAAATCCACAGTTATGTATCGTATATTTGCCTATATTTAAAGATAAATCTGCACAGAAGGTTTTCGGGAAACTTTTGTTTCCAGAAAGCCTTCTGCACAGATTTATCTTTAAATGTATGTGCATATACATAACTGTGGATTTGTTTCTCCATTTCAAGACTCATGCTAATATTAATATTTTTAATTATTATTATTATTATCATTTGTCTTTTTTGTAGTTTTGGCTTAGTTCATCAGAATCAGTCGAGCAAAACTTTGAAAGAGATTTGGGTTGAAGGATGATACGATTCAATCTCTTTAATACACAACATTCGTTCATCTCTACTCTTTGTGTGTATATATATATATATATATATATATATATATATATATATATATATATATATATATATATATATATATATATATATATATATATATATATATATATATATATATATATATATATATATATATATATATATATATATATATATATATATATATATATATATGTTTCGAAAAGAACAACTCTCTCTTCCTCTCTCTAAGGCGACTCTTTAATATTACTGTTAATAAAAAAAAAAAATATCCTTTTACAAGGAATAAGATCTGCATAACGGTCAACATAAAAGTCACCCTGAAGACCACTTGGCGAATATTTCCAGTCGTCTAAGAAAAAAATCCCCCTTTAGAGAGAGAGAGAGAGAGAGAGAGAGAGAGAGAGAGAGAGAGAGAGAGAGAGAGAGAGAGAGAGAGAGAGAGAGAGAGAGAGAGAGGAACAAGCTACTTAATCAATATGCTGATAGCACAAAGGATACTTATTCTTCTTTGTTCTACACTAAAACTAAGTCAAATTTGAGATTATACCAGACTTTCACTTTATCTTCTTGAACGAGTGATGCTACAATTCGGTGTCGGCATTACAAAAAGATATTGTCCTCGACTATGACCATTGTACTATATGACATCAAATAAAGTCAGTGTCTATAAAAAAATAATGTTTTCGACGAAGAGTTAATGAGCTACAGGCTAAATTTAACAAACTGGTTTGATGAGAGTTGCATTGCATTGTCGCCGTCAGAACTTGATTATTGTATCGGGTTAGTGCTGTCAGTGCAGCTCATGCGGAGCACTGTAGGCAGTACTTGAGGTTCTTTGCAGCCTGCCTTTAGGCCCCTAGCTGCAACTCCTTTCGTTCCTTTTACTGTACCTCCTTCCATATTCTCTTTCTTCCATCACACTTTCCACCCTCTCCTAACAATTGATTCAGGATGCAACTGAGAGGTTTTCCTCCTGTTACACCTTTCAAACCTTTTACCCTCAATTTCCTTTTCAGGGCTGAATGACCTCACAGATCCCAGTGCTTGGCCTTTGGTCTAAATTATATATTCAATTCAATTCAGTTGATTATTGCAAGTCCTTACTAGAATCTGAAGATCAAAGGACCCCAGCTATCATAATCTCTAGAGCTACGACAAAAAGAGTAAATTTCTTGCGGATTTTTAACTGACCTGTGACCTGTTGCCTTAGAAAATATAGGTCAAGGTCGAGGGGAAAATGTCTAGTGGAAAGTGATCACTGTTTCCAAACGCACGATTCATCAGCTTCATAGGGAAAGGAGATATAATAATAATAATAATAATAATAATAATAATAATAATAATAATAATAATAATAATAATAATAATAATAATAATAATAATTATACCTGAAACAAAATACTTCATTTTACTCTTTACCAATGAGAGTCACTTGATAATTGATTTGTTCAGATAATCATCATTATATTCTGTTTCTTCGGCGCAGTCGAGTTTTCTGTACGGCAGCTACAGCGTATAATCAAGGCCACCGAAAATAGGTCTATCTTTCGGTGGTCTCGGTATAGCGGTGTATGAGCCGCGGCCCATGAAACTTTAGCTACGGCCCTGTGGTGGCATGTCCTATATCGTTGCCAGAAGCATGATTATGGCTAACTTTAACCTTAAATAAAATAAAAACTACTGAGGATAGAGGGCTGCAATTTGGTATGTTTGATGACTGGAGGGTGGATGATCAACATGCCAATTTGCAGCCCTCTAGCCACAGCAGTTTTTAAGATCTGAGAGCGGACGGAAAAAATGCGGACAGAAAAAAGTGCGGAAGGACAGACAAAACCGGCACAATAGTTTTCTTTGACAGAAAACTAAAAAAAGAAAAAAAAAGGAGAGGAGGTTTCCAAAGTCAGAGCACAGTAGTCGTAAACCACTCACCTCTAGGAAAACTTTTGTGGAATTGTCCCGGTGAACTAAAAGCTTCGAACGGAGAATTTAACTCCCCCCCCCTCTCCCCAGTCTCTCTCTCTCTCTCTCTCTCTCTCTCTCTCTCTCTCTCTCTCTCTCTCTCTCGTGCGCGCGCTTTTCAGGAAAATGCCTTTGAAACGCTGACCTTACCACTTCTCTCTACCTGGAAACCGTCTGATTTGCTTACCCAGAATCCTTCATATTTTCTTGCATATTTAGAGCTAAGACCTGTTGTATGTACTGCCTTGCGCTTGATATATTTTTAGTTTTCTTTAAAGGAAAACTATTGTGCCGGCTTAGTTTTCCGTCCGCACTTTTTTCTGTCCGCCCTCAGCTCTTAAAAACTACTGAGGCTAGAGGGCTGCAGATTGGTATGTTGATCATCCACCCTCCAGTCATCAAACATACCAAATTGCAGCCCTCTAGCCTCAGCAGTTTTTATTTTATTGAAGGTTAAAGTTTGCCATAATCATGCTTCTGGCAACGATATAGGATATGCCACCACCGGGTCGTAGTTAAAGTTTCGTGGGCCACGACTCATACAGCATTATACCGAGACCACCGAAAGATGGATCTATTTTCGGTGGCCTTGATTTTAAGCTGTAGCGGCTGTACAGGAAACTCGACTGCGCCGAAGAAACTTTGGGGGAATTTTTACTTATTTGTATTTTTGTCTTAGTTCATTGTTTTTCGAAACCCCCTGGAGTATATCGGTGAGAATCGACACTAGAACAGGGAAACGAATAGAAGGAATTGCTAATGAACAAACTTGTTTTCGAACGAAAGACGGAAATAGATTGATGTTGTCTGAAGAGAATATATAATTAATGAGACGAACATTATTGATTGTAGAGAACAGGAGGAAGGCTTTTCTGGATGATGCAAGAATCGAAAGGAGGCGATTGTTGATTATGAAAGGAGGCCGATAAAAGGATTGAAAATAGGAAGAAGTAAGTGGTGATCACGACATCGGTTGGCTAACTTGGAGTTTTTTTTTATGGTATTTCGGCACGAAGGTAAAGTTACCGTGGAATGGATAAGACGTAACTTCAGATAATAAAATAATATAGGACAGCAAAACTATAGCATAAAATAATGAAAATTAATTCATACTATACTTACATTTAAAAGCAAAAGAAATCTGCGAGAGAGAGAGAGATAGAGAGAGAGCATTTCCAATGCACAGAGATTATTCTTCGTTTTACATTTGTGCAACCGTTAAACAACCTCGGCAGTGAGTAAAATGCAAGAAAAACTCAGAGAAACGAAAGAAAAACTCTACTGATTAAAAGAAAACAAACGAACATAACAATTACTAGAAGTGATGTGAAAAAACGCAGCTGTCCAAAATGGTGAACTGACGTTTAAGGGAGGGAGAGAGTCAGTCACCTGGTGACAGTTAATATTTAAATTTCACGTAATTTGAGCTCACGTGCCTTCGTTTGTGATAATGGCGTTTCTAAAAGAAGAGTGAGCTCTGGATTCAGTTGTTCACCTGAGAACCAAAACTAGGAAATACCAAAGAGGATTATAACAGGTCAAGGTCTTGGGAAGGAAAGAGTAGCCACAATCCACGAGTTATTCAAGAAACGGAGATATGTCAACGCTGTAAAGCGATTGGGGCCCCCTCCCCTTTTGATCAAGCACGCTGTATAGGGAGACTATAGGTGTGTGGGGAAGAGTAATGGGGATTTAGACGAGAGAGGCTTGTGAATCGAATGTTTTTCACTGTATGTGAGAGTCTTAGAGTACAGGGCAAACGCTGTTTGTGAAACAACGCACTGGGGAAAAGCTCTTGACAGAATTGATATATTATTCGGTGCGAGTTACTAGTTTTCACAGTAAAAGTTAGGCCTGTGAGAATTTCATAGTAGGGAGAGTGTCTGGTTTGCTGTAAAAATAAGTTTTCTGAAAAAGTCGTGGAAGAGAAAAGAAGTTTTCGTGGAAGTGCGGAAATGAGGTTTAGATGCTGAATGGGAGTAGAGGAAAAATGGAACGTTGTTGTGATGAACTACTTATATATTACATAACGGTGTGCGGTGAAGACTGGAGAGGAGAGAACAGTTACAGACAACAAAGATGTGGAGGTGAAAAGATGGGTCAAGGCCTTGAGACTTCTGCATGGGCACTTCGAGGGACTGAAGAAGACAAGAAATTGCTGGTGAAAACGATGAACAATTTGGAAGTTTCAGGAGGAAGGAAGAGAGGCAGGCCAAGACTAGTCTGACCAGATATGCAGGTGTTGCGAAAGGACACAGGACCTAGGAAGTGCCAGAATGCATGTAAGACGGAGCTGAATGGTGCAATCGTTGTAATTCATCCACAGCCTGCCGTTGAACCCTCTCTGTAGGTGTGTAAGGACATGATGTTCAAAATTTCTGCAGTGCGTTTCATTCTGAGTTGCAGTTAGACCAACCTAACCAGTCAACCGGTCCTGAGTGATTTGTGGCAGTGTCATATCTGGGTATTTCATGCCTTCACCCAGGGTATTTGCTCCTTTTAAAGTCGTCACTTAAGAGTCTTTGCGGCGTGCCTTCGGCTCCTAGCTGCGACCCCTTTCGTTCCTTTTACCGTACCTCCTTTCATATTCTCTTTCTGACATCTTACTTTCCACCACCCTCTCCTAACAATTGATTCATAGTGCAACTGCTTTGGGTTTTTTTTTCCTGTTACACCTTTTAAACTTTTACTGTCAATTTCCGTTTCAGCGCTGAATGACCACATTGGTCCCAGTGCTTGGCCTTTGGCTTAAATTCTAAATTCAATTCGATATACGATTATCACAGTATAAAGAACTGCTACTTTCCTATTCCTTGTGCATTTCTTCTTGTGCTTGCAATGTCGACATGAATAGGATGTGAAATCTTAGAATTTGTTTCGGTATAATCGATATTTCAGTCGCATTGTTTCGTAAAATGTGAATTTAGCAACGCCATTTCACCTCAAACCTACCCCTGAGTTTGCATTGCTTGTCAGCAAAGGCGAGATAAGGTTGTGACAATGCATGTGTAAGTAAAAAGCTGGAAAATCAAGTACAGGACCCGTACCATTCATGACAGACCCGATAAAAAGAAATCTATCTAGGCCGTGGCCAGAAGTAACATTATGATGCAGAAGTCGTATTTATTCATTCGATGTACTCGGACTCACAAGTAGAGTTCTGTTTTGCTCCGAATGTGATTTTTTATCCGTAGCAGATAAAAAATAAGTGATACAAGATGATACAAAGATGCGCAAGTCAGTCGTTTCAGACAGAGAACTAAACTCAATAAAAATTTTGTTTACCACAGGGTATAAATGTAACAACGAAAGCCCTCGTTCACGAAAAATTTCACACAGTTATCAAGGACTTAATAATTGAATTTTATCTGATGAATTCTTGACAGACTCCTCAGATATCCATATATGTGACTGTCGAAAGCATCGATTAAACACTGATGTGTTTTGAGATATTGGAAATAAAGTACTTTTAGAATGTGACCAAAAACCATTTGGGCTTTAAAACCTGAAAGAGGGTCAGTAAAAGCTGCACAATGTCGATTTTTCCGTGATTTTCATGTAGTTTCTGTAGATAAATTTAGCATGCTTTTTCATAGTCATGCTATGATCCATATGGTTTAATGGCCGTGCTCTGGTATTGACCTTTATATTGCAAAACCCCGTAGGGGGGTTAGTGTCGCCAGTGCACCTCATGCGGTGCGCTGTATGCTTTCCTTAAGGTTCTTTGCAGCGTCCCTAAGGGCCCCTAGCTGCAACCCCTTTCGTTCCTTTTACTGTACCTCCTTTCACATTCTCATTCTTCCATCTTACTTTCCACCTTCTCCTAATAATTGATGCACATTGCAACTGCTTAGAGGTTTTCCTCCTGTTACACCTTTCAAACCTTTTACTGTCAAGTTCCGTTTCAGCGCTGAATGACCTCATAGGTCCCGGTGCTTGGCCTTTGGCCCAAATTTCATATTCAGTTCAGTTCAATTCAAAAGTGAACATGTGAACATGTTTCTCGGAAGTATCTTGTAGGAATCGTTCGTTGCATCAGAATTGTGTAATTGTACTCTGTTGAATTGTCTGTTACTTTGGCGCGAAACGATGACTTGCAACAGGGCGTCCTTTTTACAGTGATCAGTGGGCAAAGAAGTATCAGACCTAGTTAATTAATGAGAAAAACAGCGTCGGATATCACTAAAAATCGGGAAACTCAAAGGCTCCCATATAACATTATAACCAGAGACCTGACGACCTTACACATTCAGAGCAAGACTTTTCAACTCTTCTTGGGAAGGACTCGTACCAGATATTGCATGAGATACTGGTCTAATCCGGCAAAAACCGAATATGTATACAAAAAATAACGATTACTTTGGCAACAGCACGGTTTTCCCACATGGCTACGGCCTTGAGCACGACTTGACTCACTGGAAGAAGCTTTGAGTGGATTCGCCTTCGTTTCCCCAGCAACGACAGAAGAAGAAGAAGAAGCGGATTTTAATTTTCTTAAGGATACTTACAGAAATGAATTGTGAGAGCTCGCGTGAAATTTCCTCACGAATCAGTAACAAAAACACTTGTGTTTTTTTTGAAATGGTCTATTTCCACCCTTGCACCCTCCTACTTGAAAGTGCTTTTTGGTTTGGTTCTGTTCTGGTCTGACAGCAGGAGTTCTGGGAAAATGACGTGTTGATACTGCTTGGGATTTCCGTGTGAATTAGGTTACTTTCCGCGAGTTACTGGGCTTAGAGCTTTTTATTGACCATGAAAACAATAATTGTCTGTTACTCAAAGTATGACATATATACACACACCATAATGAAGCCTCGTACCCCTCTTGTAGATTGTTTTTCAGGAGGGTCAGTACAGTGAATCTGAATCTTCTCTGTGTACAAAAGATTAGTTTTACAAAGGGAAAGAAGGAAGCCTCTAGGGAGGTACAAGGTCCGTGCGGAAACGAAGTTGCCTCAGATGCATGTTTGTGAATGAAAACACGTAAACTTTGAATGTGGTAGTTTAGGTTAATCTCCGCACCATTATTATCATCATTTTTGTCATTTGTCATTATTTACCGCTTGGGAAAAATGTGCATTCCATATTCAGACTCTTACAGTTTGAAACCGCATTGATTTGTGTATGAATAGATCGCACCAGTGTTTATATACAGTTGCTCAGAGTAGGTATTTGGGTGCAAACTCTTCGGGGATTTCCCCAAGGCCAAGATTTCGTTTGCATTCTAATTACATCAGCGCTGATTCGAGACCGGACGCTGTTGTTTTGGTGATTATTTTTAAAAACATTGTTACACATGATGGCTTTACGTCTTTCTAGACGCCTGCGCTGAATCCCTGATAGGCAAGGAGAGTTTCGGCCCCCTAGCTGCGACCCCTTTCGTTCCCTTTACCGTACCTCCTTTCATATTCTCTTTCTTCCAGCTGACTTTCCAACCTCTCCTAACAAGTGATTCATAGTGCAACTGCTTTGAGGTTTTCCTCCCGTTACACCTTTCAAATTACTGTCAATTTAATAACAGTTAACCATGTGTTATGCGATTGTCCAAAATATAGCCGACATCGATTATCAACTTTTGGAAATTTGATCAGAGTCTGCAACATTTTCAATTGACCCAATTTTAATATTCACGAGGAAGTGTACATTAATCGATAAAGTATAGAAAGTAATTTATGAAGATATAGAAGCCCACTGGGCAATAATATAAAAAAAATCCGAATTTTAAAAATGTTAAGTTATTCTGATTTTTATCATTACAGCACTCAGTTTCATTTATTTTATATCTTTGTGGTGCAGATGGAAACGTGAGTAAATGTATTTAATGTGTGCAAGTGTTCTAGTGTGGAAGCATATGCCTTTTTGCATATTTTTAAGGCTTCATTATTCATTCATCATTTAGTCCCAGTGCTTACACAAACAAAGCCACTCCAACATCTTCTAAAAAACATAACACGAACTGTCGGCCTAACCGCTCAAGTCTCCTTGCTGCTGGCAGAAAGGGAGCTGGGGATTTGGTACGATACATATACACGTGCTACCGGGGTCTAAGCGATGTCAGGCAGGGCAGCCGATCGAGGCTACGACCTACCCCAACGCCAAATCATAGTCTTCAAAAGAAGGCATCGTGCTTACCCCATACGAAAAATGGGAAAAAGCACGTTAAACGAAGAAGATTTAGTCCCAGTGCTTAGCCTATGGCTTAGACCTCCTGGGATTCCATTTCATTTTAATCCTTCGGGCCAGCCCTGTGAGTGCTGTTAATCAGCTCAGTGGTCTAGGTAAACTATTTTAGTAATAATAATCCGTTTCGGCGATGAAAGACCTCATAGGTCCCAGTGCTTGACCTTTTGCCTAAGTTATATATTCATTTCAATTCAATTCAGGGAGCGTTACCACTTTAAACTACGCTTTCACCTAGAAGTCACAATAGTGACTACGATGTACGATGAGGAATATACCCTGTTGAACGATTGATTATTACTTTCTTCGACTGCATTCTGGCCTCTTGAAAAAACAGTGGCTTCTGGGGAGCATTTTTTTCTATTAGAGGAAAAGACTCATTATGAAAATGTCTGGGAAAACATTAGATCTTGGGGATTAACAGGAACTTGCAAACTCGGAAGGATACGAGTTTTGAGCAACCAAGAAATTCTCGGGTATTTCGTACCTGCTTTGAAACTGGACAGTTCTGAATTATCATCTTGTATCATATATGTGTTAAACACTAAGGAGCCGCGTGTCCTTTCTCCACTAATAGATACATTCACGTATATGTATATATATACATACATATTATATATGTATAATTTTAATGAGTCTTGAAGGGTAAGTTAAAAAAAAGACAGCATTGTTATTTTTCGTATATTCCATGCTATATTGTTACATACGCAGGAGCGCATAACAGGAGGCAGCCAGTGAGTTACATTACACAATAGGCTTCGCAGGTTAACCCCAAGAGTTTCAAAAGAATGAAATGGGAATCACGAAGGCAAAAGTTACGTAAAACAGATTTATCATGGACAGGTGGCGCCGTTTAAACTTGAGTCTGGAAGCATTTTGAATTCAAAGTCTTCATTCCACGTATTCACTGTAGATGATAAACAAAGAGCTTGACGAAGGACGCCAATCGCACAAAAGCTATTGAAAACCAAAGAAGGAATGTTTCAAGTGAACGCGAAATCATCGAAGACCCGTATGGGGGTAGCGCCGTCAGTGCACTTGGCGGGGTGCACCGTAGGCATTACTAAAGGTTCTTTGCAGCGTGCCTTCGGCCCCTAGCTGCAACCCCTTTCATTCCTTTTACTGTACCTCCGTTCATATTACCTTCCTTCCATCTTGCTGTCCACCCTCTCCTAACAATTGCGAGATTTTCCTCCTGTTACACCTTTCAAACCTATAACCCACCCTCAATTTCCAGCACTGAATGACCTCATAGGTCCCAGTGCTTGGTCTTTGGCCTAAACTTGTATTCCATTCCGTTCCAGAATCATCAGAGCAATAAGGGAAGAGGTTATTAAATGTTTTTGATTTTTTATTATCTTAATATATCTATACTGGAAATATCAACTGCGAGGCTGTCGAAAGGCCAGTCAAGGTCGACTGGCAAAACTCGCTGATGTAATTAGCCAGTCAATCGAATGTGCTGCGTCTTCTTCTTATTTTTTCTCTACGAACTCAACGAGGAAGGTATTACAGTAGTCTTTTACATACCGGAGGAAATTTCCAACTTCTCTAAATGCACTTCGTTAACGATAACGATCAAAGAAGCGGATAAGAAAATGGTGGATGTGAAGTGTTGCTATAAAATCCCAAATTTATCTTTTACTGTCACTTGCTATCCTGCTAATAGGAAAAAAAAATATATATATATATTATGTGGATGTTATAAAATGTGTTTAAAGATTGTCTTGTTCATTTTCCATAAATGTCCCTCTAATTTCTATAAACTTTCGAAACGAAAACTAATTCTGTAGACTAAATTTACCATCACTAATGAAGCCTAAAGAGGAGAATAAGAATTAATCATTTGTCAGCACCAGTATGCTCATCCATCCCAAAGGTCATTTCCCTAAATGAGAGACCCGCCCCCCTTGAACAGAAAGTGTAAACTTAAAAAAATTACGTTTTATTTAAATCAAAATTCGGGTGTTTTCTCCAGTATACACGTGACATGTCGATGTTTCGGTTATGTAACGGTACGATGCGTCTCTACTATCCACCATGCTGTCCACAGTCTAAAAAGATTCAAGGTCAAGTGACCTTGGAGAGAACGGGTCAGCCAGCGAGCATTTAGGGGATACGAGTTATCGCTACAGTGATGAAATGCGTCTAGCTGCCTCCGGCGTTGGCCCCGAGCCTCCGGAAATTAAAACTTGTCTCCGGACACACTTAGAATAGAAAGACTTTGGAGTATCACTCGTGTTAGTCCACTCGTTGTTATTTAACTGTATCGTTTGACTGTAACGAATTTCATCGCATGAACCCAGTGTTCCAAACGATAGACATAAACATGAAATGTGTTGTATTAAGCTGTTCACCTGATGAATACATGTAAGTACTACCTTCGAAGAAAGAAAGAAAGGCCTATTTAAGGAAGAAACGACTCTCTCCCCCTGAGACAGCTTGGGCATTAATTGGCAGCATGGCATCACAAGGCGTTGCGACCACGGTCTAGGCCGTGCGTGTAACAGTCCTAAGGACTGAGTCCTTCTTCGGGCTGAATGATTCTTGGAAGGTGTCAGTCCGCACTCCTAGGCTTACCACTCACATGGCACATAGCGAGTCCTACTTCTGCAAGCTGGCGTGGTCTTGGATTTGACAGAGAAATTAGAAACCACTGTGGGTGGTGTAATACCAGTACATTTTTCTTGCATTCAGCAAGGGGCCGTTCAAAAGTTACGTAACGCCTTAGCAGGGGAGGGGTTATGGTGAAGTGTTATGAGAGTGACATTTGGGGGCGAGGGGGTTGCAGCCATATTACGTAAAATTTTCAGATTCTTTTCCGTTGTTCCTTTTGAAAATATGTAAATGTGGAAGGACAAAAGAGAGATAGTAAGGATTCTGCAATAGACTTTTATTATATTTTAGTAATATTGAGGATATGGTATTTAATTTGTTTGCATAATTCTGTTTAAAAAATATCATAAAACTCAACCCTTGTTTGTAGTTCAGCATTTCTTACTATATGTATTACATGACATAGAATAATATCGCAGACTCATTCCTTTTCTGAGCTACGACATTCTCTACCTTATGCCTTATAACTTAGAAAAAATATCACAAATTAAATTAATCCTCTTCTAAACATGGCATAAGAGAACATTTCCACTTCAAATTTATCTGTGACTCTTTGGTATCATAACGTAAAAGTATTAAGAAAAACCTAAAGGTAATAATTTCCAGGTATTAGGCTAGACTTTAATATATTATTGCATTAAAATAGGAAACATGCTAATTCTGGGGAGGGGGCATTAACTAGCTGATGTTGCATAATTTTCTAGGGGGAGGGTTCACATGTGTTATGAGGCATGAGAAGGGGGTGGGGGGTGTTAAAAATTACCAAAAATAGTGTTACGTAATTTTTGAATGGCCCCTAACAAATATGGTATGTTCGTTACACTGATGAGTACAGGCGAGGACTTTGGCAACCCAGTTTCTGTCACCAGTTTAGGCTACTTTGTGATGCTAGTTCATGGGAATAAATCAATCAATTATTGGCCAAAGTTCAGCGATAGAATGCTAAAAGATGCCGGAATACGTACTTGTGTGATAATGCTTTTAGTCATTTAACAGTGCACAAACAAAAAAAACATGAAACAGTCCCAAGTGAAATATGAAAATATAAATTTCCTCGCATTTTTCGCACTATTATTAAGAGAGAGAGAGAGAGAGAGAGAGAGAGAGAGAGAGAGAGAGAGAGAGAGGACTTAAGGACTAACTCTAAAGAATACCAGGTCTGACCATGCGCAGGTAAATTGGGCTAGAGCCTGGATAAGACCCCTCATAATTTTTTGCTAAATATTTAGTGATATTAGTTTTTCACAGAATATAGATTTGATTACTAATATTGATAACTTAGGAATTTCCACATATTTTCATATAAAAAATATGCAGTTCTTGAAAAAAGTATAGAAAAACACCTTACAAAAAATTTCACTGTTGTATACAACTAATTTCTGTCGATAAATCACAGGTCTGAGATGTAACCTATTCTTAGTCCTTTTTACCATGATAGCATTTAAATATTTTTTTCCAATGTTTTCATTTGTTCAGAAAATAATTATGTAGAGGGCTTCATTAATTATCATCACCTCTGTTATTATGCCTGTCCATGAGTTATCTTGTAATGTTTCATATGACCCAAGATATGGGTATTTTGATAATTTTTGGTCAATACATCCACCGAAGTGTTCTAAACCATATATCATTTACTGAGTAACTTCACTAGCATAAAAGCTCAGAGAGAAGTTTGACATATTCCTGAAATTGTTCTCTTCATGAATTTGTTTTTCAGGTCTAAATCTGAATTCTATTAGCTTATCCATTTTTGAGATGGCGCTCGTCTCCTCAACACATTTTTGTCTCAGATACGATATTAAGTACTACGTCACTGACA
This sequence comes from Macrobrachium rosenbergii, assembly GCF_040412425.1. Classification (NCBI taxonomy): domain Eukaryota; kingdom Metazoa; phylum Arthropoda; class Malacostraca; order Decapoda; family Palaemonidae; genus Macrobrachium; species Macrobrachium rosenbergii. The sequence goes on from NC_089772.1 coordinate 13,240,195, forward strand.
GCCAGATCTAACTTACTATCATTATTCCTTGTTGGTGTAGCATATTCAATATTGCTAACTGATTATGATTCCAGTAACTCAATCAAGACAACTTCATTACCATTCTAATTGGGCTGAAGTCATCCCGGAAATGTTATAAATTTTTATAGCTACAATGTTAATGCTTTGGAATATACCAACTTCTCAATAAAGCATTAAATATTGTTAGTTTTTTAAAAGAGGCTGTGCCTATGCAGTAAGCTTCTGCATTATGTAAAAATTCTAGGGAAAACTGACAATTATCTTAATGTATCATGTTTTATGGTAAGGAGACGATAGAAAAAAAAAAAAACATTCCATGTCTCGTTCAAATTTGCTAACGACTGTACATATAAATCTCGAACACAGAGATAATTTAATTCAAAGATAACAAGAACTCCTGGGAAAAAAGTCAGGTTTTCGAAGATGGATGTCTAGTAATGCATTATTATCCACACGGCAGGAGTAGCAAAGGCGAGGCGTTGTGGGCGCCGCAATACAAATTAAAGAAAGACTCCTCTAGAAAGCTGGCTTTTATTTCTGTCGTGCTTGCTATTATCTCTTTATTATTTGATAATATTAATCATAATGGGAGTATGATGCAGAAGGACATAGGGAAACGTGAGAAGCAATACAGAACGAAACCTCATCCTGAAGGGTTGTATACTCCCCACAATCCATAACAAAACCAAAACAGTTCATTTTTCACGTCGCTTTTGTTAGTAAATAAAACGGGACCAGCGGCTTGCGAGTGACGCACGCATGCGACCTCCATTCACGGATCCTTTGCCCCATTAAAGGAAAGAAGAAGATGGCGATAATGAACTCATTCAGTGGCAAAACTGTGGAAAACTCGAGCTGATTCGCTTTCGTGGAGAGAGCGACAGAAGACAAGGGCTGCTTCTTCTTCTTCTTCTTCTTTGAACGCGGAACGAAAATCCTCCTTTTTCCTACCCGTGAGGAAAACTTTTCTCTACCCGTGAGGAAAATTGAGCCGACGAAGTTTTCCATCCTCGACTCACGCGTAATTTGAGGAGCCATGCCCAAGAAAAAGACAGGTAAATAGTGAAGAAGCAGGTAATGATCTTGTCACTTTGTACCGGTGCGCTGCTACACCGCCTTTCCTCTCAATGGTTTCTCTTGGAGTGGCCAGAAGCCTCGGGGTTAATTCTTTTAATTATCTCGCTAAATAAACGCATTTCCGACTGCTTTTCTGACTGTAATGGTGCTTGCTTATCCAATCCTTTACCTAATATTATTACCAGCTATGTAATGCTGTCATTTTACTTTGGGTTATTCATCTTAAATGCGAACCCCGTCATTTTTCCGACGGGTTAAATGTCAAGTTTGTTACGCAGTTCTTGTCGCAAACTACTTATTCTTATTTGGGGGGGTGTTTTCCATCCCCCCCTTAAGATATATCTAATAATTATCCCCGGGGGGGATCCTTGAGGGAAACCAGAGTTTATGGATAGGGGTTAAACCAAAGGCGAGTGTATGGCACTGCTCGGAAAGATGAGAAATGCATATAATAATTTAATAAGTTTGAAATACATATATAGCTGTCGTGAAAATGTACCGAGGATTATTGCAAGGGTAGATTCTGAAACGACCTTTTTAAACTAACCTAATGTAGGATGCCGGGTTCTCATGTGTCGTAGGGTAGCATAAAAATCGTACGGTAATTTATGGAGATGTATCTTAATGTAACCGTCCGTAATGTAACCTAATTGGATGATGTTTGTTTCCTGTCCGAACATCCATCGAGTACTCTGTACCATCAAGTACTTTGGTTCTGGTCATTTCGGCCATAAGTCGTTTAGGCCATAACATCCAAAATAACATAAGATGTTATGTGTTTGGTTATTAACGTCCTTATTTTATGTTTTTATGCACCCCCAAGGGGCTGGTACTAAACACGGCGCCCATTTTGCATGTAAACGTGCTTACGGCCTGAGGTTTGGAAGCTTTATAATGATTTCTGGTTGAAATTTTGAATTAGCAAGAAAACTGTCGAAAAAATATCTTTGTCATGTGGAGTTGGAGTTCGGACCAGGAGCGAACTTTTACCGCCTAATTTATTAGGGGTGCTGGGTCCCCAACTGGCCTGAGTCGTAACTGGCAAGGGTTACCCCTCTTTCCCCACATCTTTGCACAGAGCACATTCCTTACCAGCAATTGATGCTTTCAGCCAAGGTTTGCCTTGAGAAGAAAAATTGATCAGTAAGTGATCTTACTTCCAGGTGGATTAAGAGCCATTTGACATCTGTAGCTTAATATGGAATATATCACTTAAGATCTCCATCAGCACTTCTTACAAAGAAACCATTGTCAAACTGAAGGCGACATTCATGAATCCTGGAAGGGGTCAGAAAACATTCGGGTACCTTACCATAAGAATTTCGTAAGTTTTAAGTGGTTGAAAACTGTAGATAATCCTAGTGTAACATGAAAGCAAAAAAAGTTTCCTCAAGCATGGTAGAATTAAGCACGAGCTCAAAGTGCCTATTGCCTTCTAAGTTTGGCTAGTGTCCAAGGGCCACTGCAACACAACAATAACGATGGACATAGGAAATGAGGGTTTTCATATTTGTATTTAAATATATACTAATCTTATTATTCACTGGCCCAGTACAGTACAAGCAATATCAAAATGAACATACTATCTTCAGATGTTTTCAGTAACATTGTACAGTATATATAATACTTGTTGTGAAAAACTAGTTTTAGTATTTAAAAACTAGATTTTTATGCTAGTATTTATTTGTTCCTGTGCGAATATAAACCTGAGTCTTTTATGTAGAAGTGACCCTCAGCTTGAGCTGAATTGATCATTAAAACTTGGTTAACGAGGTAGTTAATGTGAGGTGGGTTAATTGCGGTAATCCTCCACTCACCTGCTGCTGTTATCAGGTACTTTTTCTTTGGCTGCTGTCGAGTTACGACATCCTGCTGCGCTCTGACTTTCCATGAGGTTGAAACATTTTTCATCTTTGTTATTATACGCATGATATATTTTTTGATCAACATGGATTGGACAAGGAAAGTGATCAGTGGAAGGTGTGAGGATATAACCTATTGTTTGGCCACTTTGATGACCTTAGTGTTCTTGTGTAACTAGTTTTGTTATTCTGCATTGGTGCTAGGAGTGCGCTGGCCGTTCTCCTTTACATAGGAGAGATTTGGCAGCAGTGGAAAAAGGCCAAAAAATGTTCACCAGTTTCTTTGAAGGGGATTATTCTGTCTTCGACACCACCAAACATTCAGCACATGGTACACTGAGGGGTTTTGACTATCACTGTTGGTCTTGCCACTGTTTCTGTTAAGACTGCGGAACCTCTGGTGGTGAGTGTCTTAAATGTTGGGATATCCCCTCATTATGAGTACAGGCCTTGCTCCCTATGTGTGTCTTGGTGAGAATAAGACTAATGAGAAAAAGAAGAAGAAGAGGTCTAGACTTCTCAGAAGTTTTTGGACTTTGAGTGAGTACCCTCCTTCTTCAGGGGTTGGGGACAGCATTTGCTCACCTGCGCTGGGGACATTTGCTGTAGGTAGGGTTGACATAGGGTTCTTTGTGCATGCTGATGAACCAATGTCTTTCTTTTTACTTCTGGAACATGAGGATTGTAACAAAATTTCCCTGTTCATATTACTGTTGAGGTAGGCAGAGGTGAGTCGAGTGATGCTTCCTGCCTTGACCATTCTTCTGTGGTAGCCAGGTAGAGTAGGACTTGGGATAGGAGTGTCTCCCCTTCTTCCTTCTCGTCATTTCTGAGCTTATTCCCATGTTCTGCTTTTTCTTCCTTCACACAGGGTTCTTTGAGCATTCTCAAGAATAAGTATCTTCCTGTTTACTTCTAAAACATGAGGACTGTCCCAAACTCATCCCCTTTTCATGCTACTGACAAGGTAGACAGATGAATCGAGTGATGCTTCTTACCTCAAGCTTTCTCCTATCGTAGCCAAGTACAGTAGAGTGGGACTGTGGATGGGGTAAGGTGAAGTAACACAGTTGTGTATCTTCTCCCTCCTCCTAATTGCCATGCTTATCCTCATCTTTTTCTGTTACTTCTTCCTTCCTAGGGAAGAAGTTGTAGTCTTGGAAGCCCTCTCACGAGAACTTGTGTATGACTTTGAATGGGCTTCCTTCTTCAGGGGTTGATGATCGTATTTGCTCACCTCTGAGTGGGATGTCTGCCACAAAAGGTGATGGTTTGTATTCCCAAAGGAAAAGTGCTCAGTGATGGCAGATAGGTGGAAGGTTCCCCTCATTCACCCACCTACTACCAGTTAACTACCTTGTTGCCAGTTCAGTAATCAATTCCAGCTCACACAGAGAAGCACTCCTACAGAAGGTTCTGGTTTGTATAAATAGGGAAAGTACAAATTACTTTATTAATTTGATCTTTTAACAACGTGACAAATAAATATTGTTCTTACTTTTCAGCTGTTTCTAACAATAGCAGCTTGACTGGGGACTTTAAACCAGGTACCGGAGGCTCTCCGGATTCCCCAAACAACCCCAAAAAGAAGAGACGGACTTCAAACACGCCTGCATCTGTACAAGGTCCCCCATCTACTCCGCCCAGTCATGAATTGGTTCCGCCCCCTCTCTCAGGTATGTTTAAATTTCATGTTTCAGGTTTTGTTTTAGACTACAGTATTGTGATTGTAATCTTTTATTCCTCTAACACAGATGCATGTGTCTGTAAAAATTCATTATTCTTGTTCGAGAAAGTTATTCATTCCATCTATAAATGTACTGCTAAATCATTTTTGTTCATATTCTGGTGATAAGCGTTGATGGAGCTAAGGATGAATTTACTGGTGGGGTGTACGAATGGTGTGTACAGCACCAAGAATGAGTCATAGCTGTAGTAATCATGTGAATGTGGCTGATTGCCAGAATGGCTATTATGCTGTAGTTCAGGGTTGCCCACTTAATTTTTTTAGGTGGGCCATTTTATACGAGATGAAAAAGTTAATCAGGTCACCCTTACATTTTAGACTGAAGTAATGTAGGCCAGGGAGTAGAATTTAATATTCTTGTGATCAGTTTGGAAGCTTTTTAATGAAAATCTATTAATATACTCGGTTCATATAGAATACTTAAATCTTATCACTTTTATGCCTTTGTTGTACTCACCTCATGCCTTTGTCATCATAATCAGAAAGTTGATTGTGTGTTGTGCTCAAGTAGTCCCTAACTACAGCTGTTTAATGTAATCCACAAGATGATGATATAGTTTGCTGTAGGCAGTAGATACTGTATTTTTTGCTGTTAAAGATGCACTGGTGTTGAGAATGCACCTCCCTTTGAGTAGATAAAGTTTTGAAAATAAAATCATAACCAGTGTAGAGAAAAGTGGAACGTACCTCCAAGTATATTGCAGAAAATTCACTAATTCACAGATTTTTTTGTAGAACAATCTTCACTACAGTAATTACTTTCATGACTAAATACATTTTGTATGATAAGAAAATGATTTACTAATTTCCAAATATTAATATTAATGTAAACAGCAAAATATCAGTAAATTGTGTTTTTTTTTTTCAATACGTATATTTAAATATTTAGGTACAGTACTTAACTCGACTTGTGAATTCCCAGTGTTTCCCTATATACTCTAAAAAGAAAATAGGACTGGTTGAATACTGTATGAGAGAAAATGGCTGTGCCTGAATATATTTGGGACTTTAGTTTTTTTCACGTAGCTGTAAGCCATATATTTTTAAGGTTCAAATGTTGTAAGGTGACTTTGAAATTATATTAAAGTGTTTTAGGATGATAGTTTAAGGTATATTTGGTGTTTGAGCTATTAAAGTAGGCAGTTATAAGAGTTTTAGTTTGAGGTACATTTGGTGCTGGAACTATTAAAATAGGCAGTCATAAGCATTTTTAGAGGGGTGGGTTCCAACTTATCGCTGGTTTCAGCTTATCACGGGTTGTTGTGAAAACCGGGGTTCGATTGTTATCTGTCCCAACCATTTTTTACTATTACAGTAATTCCTAGATTATCCAATTTCACCTTATCCAAAGCTTGACATTATCTAGATGCAACTGGACCTCAGGGACTAAAGATATGTATATGTTACATATATAAATATAAAAAAAATAAAAAATTGCTCTTCGATGGTCGGCAAAACTGCACAGGTCCGAGGAAATGTTGGTAACACTTCCTATATTCAGACAGGGTGAGAAAGGCTTGAAGAACCGGGGGAGTGGTTGGGAGGCCAGGGAAAGTTTCTAGGGGGGAGTTGGGAGGCTGGGTGCCATGGGAGGGAGAGGCAGTGAGGTTGTTTACAGGAATAAACACACACAGAAGGAGGGGTTGTTATGGACGGTGGGTGTCTGGGAAAGGAGTTTCGTGAGCTGGGAGTTGGTGTTGCAGCACAGCAAGTGGGGTGGGGGATGAAAGTTTCAGTCTGTTTCTTAAAAAATTCATTGTACTTTTAATAACTTGACATCTAAATTATATACCTGGTAGCTAGCCTTGCTTACCCCACATAGCACCTGTATTCCTATTGGCTCCAACAACTTGCATCGCTCTGCACATGACAGCCATCAGCTTACATGCCTTCTGATCTAACGAGTATCCCACCAGCTCACCATGCTTCCCTTGAGTACTTTTATTACTTCTGTGACAGTGGTTGAGAAGCATACTTCCCTGTTCTAGCTGTCGTTATGCCCCTTGGAATACTTTTATCTTCTGGGGACTTATGCAAGTCATCTCACTCCTTTGAATTTAGTAACATTGTTTTGACAGAAATATTCATGTTGCTCACTTCTCAATTGGATCTAGCTGTTTAACAGGTTTTAATGATTTCCCAACTCTGGGTCTAGTTTCCACTAATACTTGTCCACCTGAGTTTAGTGCACCAGCTGCCTTTTTCATTATTCAAGTACTTTGTATTGTTTAAGGCCTTAGTACTATTGGCTCACACAGCTCTTCAGTTAACGGGTGTCCAGATTCTTCATTGAAATGCTTACATGTCCATGGTATTTCTGATGTGTTGCCTAATGCCCATGGGGTTCCCATCTCTAAATATGAGCTGTGCACATGGGTCACCTGTACTTAGTGACATGTTTCTACTGCTATTTCAATTGATTTTAGATGACAAATGTTCTGGTTCTTCGTCAAGAAGTTTACTTTTTTTACGGCATATCTGTTGTCTTAGTGCATGCTTGTGGGACTCCCATCTCGGAATCTTCTAGCTGTCCACATTACAGACCGTAACCAGTGATGTGCTCACCTAGCTTTAACCTGCCTCTTTTATGCTGAGCAGTGCAACCATGAGTGACGTTGTTTTAGACTTTTCTTTAGAAAGTCTTATGCCTGGCTCAAATTGCATCTCCTTCGTGCTCCATGATTATGCAGTTTTGACACTCCTTAGTTTGAGTGTTCTGAAGCCAAACATATCTTGGTCAAAAAAAATGCTACTGTTAAAGACTGGCCTCAGTTCTTGCTGTGGATTTTACTGCTATTGGTGTTGCTGACTTTTACTCTTGATTCTTGACGCTATTGCACTACATAATCTAGACACTTCCTTCATTTGAAAGGAGTGTCAGTCCTCTCCAGTTGTGGTTGAAGTTCATGCTGTTCCAGGTAGGAAACCGTTCCCATGAAGGGCAACTCATGTTGTTACTGCTACCAAGATGATGGGGTTTGGTGTGGCTCTTGCGAAGACGCATGTTGAGAATAGTGAGGAAGAGGAGTTCTGCATTCCTTAGCAAGGTGATGCTTTGTTTACTAAAGCTTTGAGGTGGATTTGTGACATTTTGAACTTGGAGAGAGAACTGAAGCATCCAGTAGTGCTATCTACTGCATAACCTGGAGTTGGTATGGAGCTGGAAGAGCCCACTGCTGGTTTTGAGCTCCTCTTGTACGAGCAATAGCCACAGCATTGGACATGTTACAAACCTTGTGGAAGGCGAAAGAGCTTGAGTAAACCATTTTAAGTTTCTAAGAGGCTTTATCCTTAACAATATCCTTAACATATTGTTATTTCTAAGAGCTCTTTTGGATCTGTCATCCTTAAGCAAACAAATTGAAATCCTCAGTGACCCAGCCTCCAACTTGGATAGCAATTTGAGCATAATATGATCAGTGGGATTATTATGAGTAAGTAGAGTTATGAGTCGGATATTGAATGGATTACTGTAGGGCCAGGTGGTGCTAGTGTAGTAAGAGTGCTTTTCTTTTGTGAACCAAAGACGAAGATTGGGATCATCGCAGACCATGATGTGGTCATAATATGATTGGTTAGGTTCTATGAAAACCAGAGTTTGTTTAAAATTTAGTTGTTTTTAGGTGAATTGGTTAGTTGAAGATTGGGATTGTGAGGGCAACGTACACATTTACATATATCCATGTCTTCATTAACTGTTTACTATCTATGGATCTGAAGCAAAATGATAGTTAAAATGTAGACGACCATTCTAAGACATTCAAGTTGAGGTATGGCATCCTAGATTAGATTATGTCACTTGATCATATAATTCAAAACATTTTTTCTTTTACGTAACAAAGGTGCATTGTCATGAAATGGCTTTGCGCGCAAAATGCAACTTACCAGCTTCACCCAAATATGAATTGAAACTGGTTGGTTGTGCTGTAATTGTGGTACTGATTGCTAGGTTTGTAATGATGGATGTAATGGCATGATATCTTTAAGATATATCAATTCTGTGTCATGAAAGGTAATTTTGATCATAGCATTTCATAGTTCCTGCACAGTCAATATTGCATTTGGTGTGAAAGGTTGTATTTGAACTGTTTTAGGTGTTTTGCCGATGTTACATTTAGATTCTGAGATGCCTTGTTAAAGGCAGCAAGTGATTGGTTCAGTGTATTTAAGTATGTTTATTATTATTATTATTATTATTATTATTATTATTATTATTATTATTATTATTATTATTATTGTTGTTATTATCATCATCATCGCTGTATATGCTTTTGACTTCCACAGGCATAACTTCTCTATTTTATAAAATAGTGCATGTTTTTGTTTTGTCTTGTACTTACTGTAAAATTTTCCTAATGAGTAAACAAATCTGATTGTGTTGAAATTGGTTTTCTTTTTATTAAACAGCTTTTCATTCTGTTGAGGGTCCATTCTGTAAGTATTTTCCGTGGTTGAGTTTGTTATTAGAATTTGTTTGCTTATGTTCTTGTTTTTGTTTTTTGTGAATGTTATTACTTGGTTTATAGACCTTGTTACTTTGCTAAGTGTTAATCTGTCATTTACTGGGAAATCTGAATACTCCAAATGGATGAAATTATGCCTGGATGACAAGTAAGGATTAACGAATGAGAATGAACGACCTCTGAGGTATGGGACACCACCAGTGTAGTCTGCACTGGATTCATTACTTTTGCTGTCTGCTTACAATCCAGATGCTGACAGTTGATGTTAAAGGCTCAGCCATGCTGTATAATTTGTTTACTTTCACGGCAGTTGAGATCAATTTTTGATGCTGGCTTTCGTAGGGAAATTGATGCCATTTTGCTTGACAGTAACTGTGAAGTTTTGTTAGGAGCTTGGCTATTTTTTTTATCAGCATTTGGTCAGTGCTGAGGAGAGAATACCTTAAACAATCCAGAGATGGTAAGATTCAGAGTTTTGGAGGAAGAAAAAACTCTTGAGATTTAAGTAGTTGTGTTTGCCCATGATTATAATTTTTTGGTTGGCTCAAAGAATATACTTTACAGATTTTTGTGACTTTGTCCATGTTTAACTTTGCTTGGCTTTATATCCAGAGGTAGGCTTCATGTTCATTAACATGCTAGTTCCATTATCCTTAGTAGTATACTGAGCAAAAGTTCAATAAAAGATAAAAACTTCAGCAATCTAAACAGAGATGCCATTTCAGCATGTCCAAAGCACTTGTCAGTCTCGAGTTGGTCTCTTCAAAGGAACTAGATAAAGAAAACCGAATCTTCGACTGAAGACGGTTTAAGCGCCTGTATCATAAAAAACCAGAGGCCCCGGCAGACTTAAAGGGAGCTGTGTGTGGCCGAGTATGAGAAAACTTATGAAACGTGCTCTAATTGAAGGAGAAAGCTTGGGTTCTCTTTCTCCAAAAGTGCACCGAAATACTGTACTCGAAGACAACCGAGACCTATTCTTTACGTGGCCTCTTTCCTCAAGTAAATGAGGACACAGCGAAGTGCAAGTGCTCCAGCAAATGCCAATCAAACCGAAGGAGATTCCTCCAGTTAAAACTTTTTCCGCCAGAGGGCGACAGTGGGTGACAGGAGGCAACAGCTGGCAACATGAGGCAACAGCTGGTGACACGAGAGGACAGTAGCCGAGTACCTGCATCACATCCGCGACTCAATGAAAGGGAGACTGGGAAAAGCAGCCTGAAGTGACTCAGTTGAGTCGGCTGCGCAAAAGAAAACAGGAAATGTTGGGTGGCGGGAGAAAGAGGAATTACAACGGCTCTCTGCCTTGTCCGAAAGTGAGTCGGCAGACTTGAGAGCATTCCCAAACGACACATCCTTAGAAGCCTAAGTAACTAGAATAATATATAGCTTGGAAATAACAGAAGATATTGCAACTATGGTAGGTTTGGAATGAGAAATGTTAATCGAGGCAGAAGTAAGAGATTCGCTGATAGCTGAAGAAAAGGCATTAAAGAACAAACAAATGTATTTCGATGGAGAAGGGGGAATAGGCTAGCAGACAAGGATTTAGAATGAGCAAAAGATGAGATTGGTTAAACAATCGACTGAGTCGACATAAGACCAGAACAAGTACAACTCACTACAGCACAATATTATTATTAATACTGTCTGTAGGTAAATAATTTGTCCTACCGGTGCTACAACCTCATACTAGGTGCTGATGACAGCAGAAGTTGCATATGAAGCCAGGATTAATGTTTACCAAAACGATCTTTCGGCTAATGCATTATACGAGACTCAGAGTGTGAAAAACGGAGAGGTTGGTGATGGAGAGTACAGAACCATATCGCCCTGAGCAGCGACTGCATTCCCTGGCAGTGGACTTCTCCAGCTGTCCCAGGCCAGTCCTAGGCTCAGGGTACAGGCGGGTGAGAGCAACGACACCTTACCTCTTATAGGGGAATGTGAAAAAGATCGCACACTATGGGGAGAACCGGGACCGATTCCCTAACCAATTTAGACAAACCTTGTACTGACCAAAATAAGGTTTTTGTCCTGTTCTAACTTGTCAGTACGCTTTCCCTGAACCAAAAGAGGAGTGGAAGGCGGAGCTGAAGAGGAAGTCTTGGTACTAACTAAAGCATTAATAGAGGAAAAGCTTAGACTGAGTATGAATAACTACAGATAATGACCTAGAGATGGGGAAGAAATCACAGGTTGGTGACCTGACCTAACTAGTTGCTTTCGCAATCTATCTGCTTACACTCTCTTCCTATACTAATGAACTTAAGCAGAAAGTCCTTCAAAAATCCCCACTTCCTCACATCCATTTTCAAGATCACACTTTCATACTATTGCAGCCAGTATAAACAGTGTGTATCTCCTACAGAATCAACATTCTGCTAACACAGTAATCATTCATACGGAGCCTGAAATTCTTAGCCTTGATTCCAGCAGAAGGCATCGTAGGAAAAATAAATATACAGTACCGTGATAGCAGCAAATAGCCATGAATTACCAACTAGCACCTATACACAATGGCGACATGTAGAATTCTGACAAGAGCTAAAACATTCAAAACACACCTGATGGAGAACAGGTGTACTAGACAGTCTTCTGGGTAGCCATTCGATCTTTTTTCTTAATGCTGACTCGCCTATCGGTGCGGAGATATAAGCTATCTTTAACAGTAGGTAAGATTCATCCCAAATAAAGTATTTTACAGAAATGATATGAGGTACAGAGTGAAAAATGTACAAGTAAAGACAATAAAAGACAACACAAATGCACAAGCGGTGCTTTTATATATGCAATATATATAAATAGTTGTCTGTCAGTCATTACGTCTCTTTATACCTATAGGGTAAATGCAGGTAACAGTTCGAAGTTGGTAACACTACCTGTGATAATAAAGTATTTTGTAATACATTGTGTATATAAGTGATGATACAGGGTGGGAAAATGATTGAACAAATGAAGTATTCATGTGCAGTTCAGAAACTACAAAAGTAACTGGAATACTAAGCTTATAGACCATAGATAACAGTTAGCATGAATTGAATCAACCGCCTTCTCCTTCTTAACGGTAAATACCGCTCATTCAGTAACCGGCACTGTTATCCGCAAGTTTCATCATTTTGGAAAGCCTCATTTTCACCATTACTGGCAGATTACACGTCAGTTATGTGGGTCCGTTTGGCTATACAATATCAAAATTATTTCAGATAATTTAGACTATTTTATGTTATTCTGCTACTTGGAGGGCTTCGTTGCTATGTAGCCAATTGGTGTTCGTCAGTATCCCTGAAGTTATGTTCATTAATGTTGAGCTATATTATTTATTTCATGAGTTGTCACAAAGTCATATTGTAATTTTCTTTCATTTGTGAAATTTGTGTATGAATATGTGGACGCTTAGGATGCAGTACAGATTTTTGTTTATTTGTTTTCTTCTCTTGTTGATGTATGTCACTGTGAAAAGCTTCCATATTCCTTTTTTTTGTAAATCTGTGATTTCTTGTTATCAATAATTAGATGTAGATTAAATTATGTAAATGTGATTTTATACATAGCTGATTACATACTTTAACTTTGATAGCTCAGAATGTTCAATTGTGCTGTCAGAGGTACTTCTATTATTTCATTTTCTATAATCTAATAGTAATCTTGTGTGTTCATACAGAGTGCAGACTATTGTATTGGGCATTAGTTCATTAATATTTCAAAGGTCATACTATTTTGAGTGTGTTTTACAAAGGAAAATCATTGTGCCACTTCTCACTCACCTCAGTCTTGTAAAACAGACATGGCTAATGATGATGAACCTGGGCTACCGTTCTGTTATAGAAAAATAAGACTTAAGATGAAAAGGGTGACCGAGGAGCCATTTTTCCTTAGCATCTTGACTCGAAAAGAAGTTGAGAAAGAACTTCATGGTCATCCTGAGCTGCATCACAACTGTCTTGATTACCCTGACAATGGCGATGACATCTTGAAAGGAACCCATACCTTTGCTCAGGACTTGCAATGGACATGTAGATGGAATGGAAACCTTGGTTGATGTTGTAGTTATCACAAGGATTTATTGCAGCAGTTTCATTCCTATTTTCCTGTAACAAACCCCAAGAATGCTGGCAGAAGAAAGGGTTGCATGGGTAACGTCTCCTTGGAGAATATCATCTTTAGGTCTTTCTACATCTGCAGCTAGGAGGACTGAATAATCATGGTCCATAATTTGTAGATTTGTCTACATTCAGTAAATTTTCTATTGTTGATTAATGGGAAGGGTTATGGCCACAATGTGAGTTCTTAAAGCCGCTAATAGGAAGTGTGGTGTGATGGTGATCATCTGGTAACGTTTGAACTTGTCTTTATAATTTTTTATAATGTTGTTTGAAGGCAAGAAATTAGTTTGTGTTTCCATAGGTTGGTTTCTTTTTTGCTGTAGGTAATTCCTTGTAGGATTTCAGCAAGTGTATTAACATGGTCCTAAAAAGTGGGTATGGTTTACATTCTTCCCTCTTACGTTGGTGGTATTTCAGAGTAGCGGAGGTAGGGGACATTTTTGAGATTATCTGTGTTGATTTTATGTGACCAGCTAAACTCTAGGAAAACATATCAGCAGTATTGTTAATAGTTCCTTCTTGTTAAATTTAAAACTTGACAAGACAAATCGAAGGAAATTGGTGAGAATTACTCGAAGATTAGTAACAAAGATTATTCAAAGTTAAGAGTAATAGAAGAAGAAATGGAGTCTTATGTCTTAAAGTTTTCCAGGTGTTTGCAACCAAATGTAAGGACAAGTAGAGACAAAGTGCTAATGATTAGTTAAAGTTGAAATATAAACCACTGTAAACGGTAGGTAGGAGGCTTATGGTGAAGTTAGGAATGTTCTTAATTGTATCAGCTTTGAAAAAAACATTAAGGCTTGGACACGAATGCAAATATTGGCGAGTTAAGCAAAAATCTCAGTTGTATAAATTTTGGAGGAAAGCTTTATGCTTCAGACAAGGTGTGCAGCTGAAATTTATATAAGATAATGATCATAAGGTAGCCTTTTGGTAAAAATGTGGCTTTACTGTGAATATGCTGAACTTTTCAATTAATACTATGAAGAGAAAACAAATGTTTAAAGAAATTTGTCCTATACAACCAGTTCTGGTAAGTAGGCATTCAGTAACTAAACATTCACATTAATTAGTAACTTGCATTGCCATTAGGTAAAATACTGAAAATTGGAAAGGGAAGTAAGTTCAAGTGTTAGGATTCTGAATTCACATGTAAATGATCTTTTGTTACATACTGTAGTAGAATTATTCAGGACCAAGAGCCAAGTGGAATTAGCAGTAAATGATTCACAAGTTGACCTCTGTTTGCACTGCACCAAAGCCATAGAATTCCATATTATGTTTGATCCAGACACTGAAGTAATGATGAAGTGTAGGTTGTCCTTAACTGTTTCACATAATCTTGTGAATTTGTCAAGTGTGAATCGTTTAAAAAAAATATTTACACAGTTACCGGACAGTGAGAGGATTGCCAAGCCAAGATGCCAACCTATCATGGAGTAGCAACAATTAATAAACTCCTACATACCCAACCCCTTTCCCTCCCCCAACTACATTTCCTGTTCTTTATAAGAAAAATCCACAACTACATTTCCTGTTCTTTATAAGAAAAATCCTGTGCTCAGGCCATATGTCAGCAGACGTTCGGGTGTAAAGTTATGTCCGAAATACCCTTAAGTTATAAATATACTAGAATATAGTAGTGTATGTTATCGAGTGAAAATTGAAATCTTAGTGTGTAACATACCGCCATAAAAAAAGAACTCAAAATAATAAGAAAACAAGAAAACAATAAAATTGGTCTAAGATGACCTGTTCTTACCACTGTTGATATTTTTGTTAAAGATGAGACAAACCTCTTGTTTGGGATTTGAATTGCCAACATGTGATTTACCAGGTCAGTATAATGTCCGATAATGCACAGAGGGAATTAAAGGAGTGGAACCAGATATTCTCCTGTATCTACTTGGAATCATCATTACATTATTATTATTATTAATATTTCAGAAGAAGACCCTCTTTCAAACAAGCTTCACTGGACAGTATGGCCATCTGGATGCCATTTGGTTTATATTGTAGTTTCTCAGTCTCTCAAATGAGCTTCTTTGTTGCAGCACGTAAATCATACAACAGCTGTCCGAAGTTCATTTATTCCTTGATGTTTCGATAGAGCGTTTTATCATACTAGAAAGTTGAATGAAGCCATGGGTACATCTATGCCACATTTACACCAGCAAGTGGGCTTACAGAAATTTTTGGCGATTTTCCATTGGTTGTCAAAGTTTTTTTAGGGGGGGGGAGTTTCCTCCAGTTGGCTGGAAACAGAATGGCTCATCTGGGAGAGTCTGGCTCGTGGGCAAAGGCATAGGATTGGTGCTTGAGGCCTGTACTATGAATGCTGCAGAAACATAAACATTGACAGGGAAAATTGAGATTTGGAAAATGTAAGACTATAGAATTTTAAGATTCATGGTCAGAGTACAGTGGGATGATATGAAGAATTTGGTCATGGAGAGATGTTGCATCCAAAGGGTGGAAAATAGACCGAGATCTCCAACAGATCTGGAAGAGTGGACAAGGCCTAAGAAACCTGGGAAAAGGGAGATAGACGAGACATGGACCTGAAGGGGGTTCAGGCAGAAAGAGCACAGGTCAAAGGAGTGTGACGAGAACTTGTTTTATGTCTAGCCTCCTGAAAAAAAGAGATAAAAATTTATGGAAATAAGGAGGTGTGACTGTTTCAGTGATGTTTTTTTTTTTGTTAAATTTTGAACATACTTTAGGAGTTTAATAGATACTGTATATACTGTAGTCTATTTTTCAGTGTATTATTATCATTGTTACTTTGAATGATGTGCTTATCCTAAGCTTATCCTAACTTGTTTGGTTCCAGGTTATGGTGATACAATTGTTGCATCCAATCCCTTTGATGACACGCCACCAGTTTCTGTGTCATCCTCATCAAATATGGGCCCTGGTCCTGGCCCCGGACCAGGGCCTGGAGGTCCAGGTCCCATGAATCATGGACCGATGGGGCCAATGAGTATGCCATATATGGGTGGTATGAATAATATGAACATGAATATGAAGGGTATGGGAATGGGTGGTCCGATGAATGGACCCATGGGGCCAGCTATGAATGGACCAATGGGGCCAGGAGGTCCAATGGGACCTGGTGGTCCCATGAATAGCCCTATGAGTGGACCTATGGGCCCAGGGGGCCCCATGAATAACCCAATGAATGGTCCTATGAATGGGCCGATGTCAGGTCCCATGAACATGAATGGCATGAACGGGATGAACACATCGATGTCCGGCCCTGGGATGCCGATGACTACAATGAGCCAGATGAACAACATGGGAGGAATGAATGGTCCCATGAATCCCATGAACGGCCCTGGCATGAACAACACGCCCGGCATGAACAATGGACAGGGTCCAAACATGGGTCCCAAGCCCATGCCGGTCAGCTCTGGAAAGGTGAGTAAAGACGTAATTTTGTCTTTTTGTTTTCTTTGAGTTCAGCGAACTGAAAGCTGTACAGTATATAAACTTAGTTGTAAGGATATTGCATCTTTTTATTATCTTTATTTTCTGAGACTTCCATGTGGTTTTGAGTGTCCGTTTAGCCGAGAAGTATATTGAGAGGTGTGGTATTTCATAGAGCTGATTAAAGAAATGTGTTAACATCATAATCTTGTATTTCACAGGGTGTAAAAACTGAAAGGTCATAACATAACTGTTTAAAGCATAGTTTTGTGATTTCTTTTTTAAAAAGATGGGTGTGCAGATTTTTCTTAATGTAGGCACATTGCTACGTATTGTATGCTTCTCTCATTATTTTTACAACTGCTTAAAGAATAGTATATTAAAATTTATGATTTTAACCAGTACAGTATAGATGGTACTGTGCTCATGGTGCTACAAGAGGTCCACTTTGTTTTACTGCTTTTTTTGGAAAAGGTGAATGAATTTTGTCACTGGATGTATGGGGCAATTATGATACCATAGGTCCTATGAATTTTTTTTTGCCAAGTTTTGTGCATTCACCATTTTTCCTACACATTTTTACCTAGCATCAAAGAAAGTTAGATTGTAGCATAAAATGAGAGCCATTGTTCAAAAAAATCCTGAAAGTAAACTGTTTTGCATAAACTGTACAATTTTCATATATCACTAGGGATTTCAGAATTCTTTAGATGAAATTAGCTTTCACAGTCACACAAACAAACCCTGGCTTTTTTATGATCTATAATTGAGTCTTAGTCATTTAACCCTTTTATAAGATGCTGGAGATGTATAATGACATCATTTAAATGCCATCCCTGGATATCCACTTGACATCGAATGATGTCATCTTTAAAAAAATGAACTATAAACATTTTAACATTGGGTAATGTTGGGATGACCTTGGAGAATGTTGGGAGCTATTCTAAATATATCTCCTATGTGTGTAAGGTTGTTAAAAGAGAATTGTCCTTAAACCACTCCAAAATAAAAAATCATTAAGAATTTTTCTCGGTCTTCATTATCAGGCACTCAACATTATCTGACACGCCCAGACAAGTGACCAAGGCCCAAATATATAATATATATATAAATTTCAAAAGTGAAAAAACTGCTCATTGATCGTTGGCAATGCTGCACAGCCTGAGGAAAATGTTGGTACGCTGCTTATACTCCTAAACAAACTGACAAAGGTTTTTGTGGGATTGGGGAGGCCTGGAGAAATTTCCAAGGTTGGGGTGGGTCGGATGGCCGGTCCCCATGGGAGAGGAGGGGCAGTAAGGCTGTAAAGAGGAACTCACCCAGAAAACAGGTTGCTTTGGAAGATGGGTGGAGCTGGGACGGGGTCTAGATGCATTGTTGGAGGAGTGAAGAGGGCTAGGTAGAGCTCTGACTTGCTAGAGCTTGTTTTGTTAAGTTTTGTTTTTATACTTACGATTTCTCCCAGTTTTGTTAAAGGATATGTACAGTACTGTAGTGTAACAAAGCAAAATAAAAAGGGGAAGAGTTACGGTAGAGAGAGAGAGAGAGAACAGCAACTGAGGTATATCGTACATTGTAGTCTACAGTATACAGTAGCACACACACTCATTCACTTCATTTGTGTATATTTTATACTATCCTCATTTATATTTCCTCTGTATTTTCTCATTTTTTATTTTTACAACCCAAAATTTAAATGCGGTTGTGTGCATAGGGTATGTACGTACACACACTCACTTGCTGGCAGGTAGTACAAGGCTTCAGTTATATATAGCGCAGTGTGTTGCCGACACTTACAAATTCGCATTTGAAATATTTTTACGGTCACTATAGATGTTATATCAGAGCATTATTGCAGTATATTTTGTTACAATAAGGGGGGAAAAAGATAGATAATTCCCTCTGGCATAAAGTTTTCAGTTTAAAGTGTGATGCTTGTTGTTTATAACCATATTGAGTGTTTACAGTTTGTGGTATTGATGAGGTTAGGTGGGGAAGGGTATGGGACTAACCTTGAACACCCACAGATTTATTTACATGGCCTTGTGTGTGTATATATATATATATTGTACATACAAGTATACAGTATGTCCATAATAATATAATCCGACCAGATTTTTCATGTTCGTCCTCCCCCGGGTGACAGTAGGGGAGACATGAAACCGCCACCCAGCCCCCGCAAACTGGTTTGTCCGCCCCAGGTGAGGGTGGGGTAGGTAGGGGAATGGGAGGATAGGGAAGACATCCACCCTCCTGGTGCAAACCTGTTTGTCCACCCTGGGTAGGGGATTGGGAGGGTAGGGGAGACAGCAGCTATTCATGTGGAACAAACCCACAGGGGCTTCCAAAGAATATGGCGTGCATTAGGAAGAAGCAAGGGGAAATACAGAAGAATAGATACCACTTATTAAAAAAGGAAAAATAAGTTAATAAATAGATAAATAGATAAAAATGTATTAAAATGCGAGGAGAATAGTATTAGGGTAGTAATGCATTGCGTTTTCACTTGAACTTCTCAAGATCCAACTGCACGACATCCTCTGGGAGGCTGTTCCACAGTCCAATGTCGTGAGGAATAAAGGTCCTCTGGAACTGAGAAGTTCGACAGCGAGGCACATCTGGTTGCTCAACGCAGATAAATGAAATCAGGGATCAATTTTGAATTTGAAAGATCTCTGTTGAAATACAACTTATGAAAAAGTGACAGACAAGAGACCATCCCTCACAAACAGTTCCTAACTTTCGTGCAGCATTTGCTGAAACTTACATTAGATGTTTCTCAAAAGTTAGATGTGAGTCAAAACTTACACCTAGAATAGTTCAAGCTTGAGACTCATTTAGCAAAGTTCCATCAACCTGAAGGGGAGGATGGGGTGGGAAATCTGTACAAGATCTGCTAATCAGTAGTATTTTCGTTTTACTGGAGTTCAGCCTCATACCGCACCAAGTGCACCATTGCCTGATCTGGTCCATTTCCCGACTGAGGCTGAGGGCAGCTTCAGTTCTCATAAGTGGGATTTCACTACCCCCACAAGCGATGCATCATCGGCATACTGAACGATCATGTTTAAAATAACAGTGGACCAAGAATGCTGCCATGTTGAACTCCAGACATAACAGTCTTGGTTCACTAAAGATTCCATCCACAGCAACTTGCTGCGCCTGCCTGTAAGGAAATCTTGAAGTAGTCCTAAAACATATCTACCCACTCCAAGATTCTGAATCAAAAGCAGCACTAAAATCAATTTGAATTACTTTGCACTCAAAACCCTTATTGAGGTTCCCTTGCAAATGGCATGTTAAGTCTAAAAGAGCATCACAGGTCCCTGACTGCTTCTTGTATGCATATTGACCATCAACTTACAATCCTTTAGATTTAGCTTTCAACAATGCCAAGTTACCTGTATCTTCAAATGACTGGAAATGAGACAGGCTATCTTTGTTGAGGTTTTCGGAATTGATTTTGTGAACCTTAATTCCTTCTTACAAGAGTTCTTAGACCCATAAAGTCAGCATTGTAATGATTCCATGAAGCTTTGAAAGCAGGAAAAGCTAGACCAAGAACAGATTCCGAATAGACCACTGTTCCTGCAGCCAGTGCCCTTTTGATTTGGGAGGTAGTATGTCAAGAATGGAAGCCTGTATAATTTGGGTAAATCAGTTGTCAATGTATGTTGTTATTATACTGGGATTGGTCAAAGTATTATAGATGTGGAAAAATACTAGAGTAGAGTAGAAATGAAAATAAAAGTTCTGATGAAAGATTAAGTAAGTGGACAGTGTTATTATAGTGTTAGTGTAAATGTTCGTAAAAAATAACATTTATGAGACCAAAGTAAAAATGGGAAAATTATATAATCATATGAGTTAACCTTGAGTTGTAGGTGGGTATTTTGAGTAGAGATACTATTTTATCTTGAAAATATGACACATACACAGTAACTTTTGTGGTATGTAACAGTTTTTAATGTGAAGTGTTATAAGTATAGAGAATTGATTTCATGTCCAACCCTGTCACTGGAAAATCTGGTGTAAAAAAATTGTTGTTGATGACACTATGTTTTATTTTATTTGACTTGTTTGTATGGTTGGTGCTCTTTGTAATTACCATTAGTGCATGCTTTCCATTTAATATTGGCTAAAGTTATTGCCTTTTATTTTTCTTGGTAAGGTTCATCTTTTATATATTGATGACAGTATTTAGTTATTAAGTTTTTTGATGGTTCACTGAATTTCTTGTGTTGACCATTACACTTCTCAGTTGCAGAATGCATGTAAATATTAAGATAACGTATTCTGTCATTGTATATGGTAGAAGTATTCTCTATAAGTTATGGTATTATAAATGGTCTGAGGAAGAAAATTTGTTTCTTGTATATTGAGATTATATCACAAACACATGAATATACTGGAGTTAACACAATGAACTGCATGTGGTAGTGGAATCAGAATTAGAAACTTCATTTTAAGGATCCTTATGTAGCATTCATTTGAAATCCAGATTTCAACCCATTTTTGTAAATTGCATAGGTGGCAATGGCAATGTCTGACCTAGTGATCAGCTCTGCAGCGAGTGATCTAGCCAGTCAAGATGTCGTAAGTATCTAAAGAGGAAAGAGGAGCACTTTCGTGCTAAGCTTGAAAAATGTTTTCCCAGTTAACTAGTTAAAAGGAATAATGTATGCGTTCACTTGTTCGTGGTTGGGCATGACATTTTAGTCAGTAGGTCTCTCCTAAAATATTTTGCTTGTATTATGTTGTATTATACTCTTAACCCCTTTTACTTTATACTTTTTTATAGCATATCATCCCACCCATGATCATGTGAACAACATTATGTAGTATGTGGTACGCTTGAATGTCGTTTTACAGGTCTTCTGATGATCACGTTACTGATAAAAAGAAAATTGTCAGTGTATGTTGCTTGTTTGTGTATGTCCGATAATTTTCTTCTTTTGACAAATAGTCTGACCCTTATATTAATTATATTAGTCAGCATTAATTGGTATTATGATCAGTGCTTGCATTTGACCATTCCCAGACTTAGTTAGATTGTAGAGAGTTGTTATTAATCTGCTGCCAGTTCAGATGGAATTCGTTTGTTTACGAGTAGCTTTTCATGTGGTGCTATTCTGATTTCTATTTCTGCCATCCATGTTTATTACAGTTTTCACGTCTGTTAGCAAAGCTCTGAAGATTTTTTGTATGATATTCAAGGGGTAGATTCTTGGAAGCTTGCATAAGTGTTGTATAATAATGATGAGAGTTTAAACATAAATATATTTACATACTTCTGTATGTATAATCTATGTTGTATTTGCAAATTACTAAACAGATCTATATCTTTTTGGTACTTAATATATGCCTTGAAGGAGAAGATAGATAAATGCAAGGCATTTCATTGTTTAGTATTTTTCACAAGTTCAGGTATTTCATAGTTATAAACAATTTCCTTACTGCTGGCTAATACTTCAGTACTTTGAAAGTCATACCCATGAAGACTTCATATAAAAAATGACAGCACTCCACTATTAGTGTTTGCAAGCTTTCAGACTGACTTTTCTTTGCACAAATCACAAACCTTTTCTTTACTGAATATCTAATGAGGCTAGTAGGTGCTTGAAGTTGGAAAAAGTTCCCAATAGAATGACCCCATTAAGATAAAATGTGTGTTAAACGTACAGTGCAAGGAAAGAATGAAACACAAACACTTGTTCTGGTCTTTTGAGGGAAAACACAGAAGGAGGTCCTCGACTTGAGGCGCGGATCCGTTCCAGTGCCGCGCTGTAAGTTGATATCCGCTGTAAGTCAGTTTTTCACCTTTAACAGCACTTATGATGCATAACTTGATGTTGCATCAAGTTACAGCACCATAAGCACCGTTAACTTGATGCGTATTCTTGCCGTTAGCGCCGTCAGTGGTACTGTAAAATGCCGTTAACGACGCTGGAAGTCGGTGTTGCTGTATGTCGGTGACGCACTATAAGGAAATGCATGACCTATCGATCCACATAGAATATAAGGTCAATAGTTTTGGATATAAGTTAACTTCGTTACTTTTGTGTTCGGTTGCCCAAGGGAAGGTGTCATTATTTTTTAAATAATACATTATACACTCATCAAAAGTACATACCTGTACTGTACTTCAGTTACCACTTTTTGCTGGTGAAGATAGCTATCAGCCTGTGAAACACAACCTGGATGAATCTCTGGTAAAGTACAAATGCCACAAGTTCTTTTCAGTGTACTTAGAGAGAAAAAATAATCACTAAGATTGAAAATAGTGCAAGCTCAGGTACGAACACCAAAGAAAGATTGGTGGATGATCCTAAACTCAAAAACTGGGGAGAACTTAGCTGCTGCTCGGCTGATAGACGCAGATAAAATGTTATAGTTTGATATAGGGTCAGTGAGGGCACCAAACGTGCAAGTGCTGCTGTACTGGGCACAGGAAATGCTGGAATTGGAGGATCCTCCATATGTGAACTGTATAAAACCGAGTAGGAGATACTATGAGGCTTTGAGAAGACAAAGATGTCAGTATTTTTAGTAATGCTGTAAATATGGCGAATTTATTAAATGAATACAGGCAGTGCCCGGTTATCGGCGGGGATTCCGTTCCGACGGTGTGACGATAGGCGAAAATCGCCAGTAACCGAAAATCAGTGATTTTCGGCTCTTTTTCGGCACCCCCGTTAGGTATGTATCGGCGCCAAAACACGATTATTGGTGCCGATAAGCGGAAATCGGCACACATTGGCACCGAAAGTGACCAATTTTCGTCGCCAGACAAGCTCCGAAAACCCGGATCGCCGATAACCGGGTACTGCCTGCTAATTTGTACAGCAAGGAAGATACTTTAGAATATCTTAGTAACCCAATAATATCTAAGAAATGAGTATGAGAGAAGATAGAAACAAAATAGCAAGAAAGGAAATTTCTCACTGTTTATGAGGCATCTGCAAAGCAAAGAAAATCAGTGAAGGATTGGAAACTGCAAAATATTTCATCAGTGGCCACAGCTTGTCAAGTACTTAAAGAAAAGCTATTGAAGGTAGTTTATACCCAAATTGTAATTAATGGAATTTAGGCCAAAATTCAGTTTACATTATACTCTAGCCAGTGGCAAAGGGTGAGTGATGATTTATATACAGAATCGGTATAAGTTTCGTCTCCAATACAGAGTATGCTTCAAAGATGTGGCTCAGCTGAAATGCTAGGACAGGACTGGATTCTTCAAGCTTCGTAGTTTAATGCTGAATAGAGTATGTTTCAGTCTAGGATGATATGAAGAAATACAAGCATATTGGTTATTGAAGATGCCACTGCCTTGATTATTGGTCCCAGATAGGAGCGTTGCTTTCTTCGTTCACTAACAGTGGAGAGCCTATATGCTGCGTGTATGTATCCTGAAGTCGGAGTTTCTTCGAGCAAGGGGTGTATGATGGGTACAGCCAGGTCTTAACCACTTTAGAAGTGGAGCTGATTTATAATGTGGCAGCCTCCTCATACCTTCAGTTCTAGACACAATCATTTTAACCAGTTAGCCATGCTTTCACTGGGTTGATACATGCATCCTGAGTTTTTTTATTTTTGCTTGTTTATGAGAAGCCTTAATGTTTAGGTTCTGTTTCTCACTGTTTTACAAGTATTTGATGGTCAATGTTTGCTGTTGACCCATAAGAACTTCAGAGGTTGGCATAAGCTTGGTATTATCAGCAGCTACAATGGGATTGCATTCAGTCAAGTTGCAAACAGTGGTACCAATGAAAGATTGATTAAAGAAGGATATTTCACTCCAAGGACCTTACTTTTAGTACTGATCAGATTAATATACAAGTATCTAAGGTATCTCAACGGTATTCGCAACGGTTTCCAATCTTCAGCCTTGGAATCGTTTAATTTTAGCGAATGATTGCAGCAGCTACAGTTCAGTATGATATTTAGGTGGTATTTATTGCCTCCTTTCACTAGATATTTTCTTTCACTTGAAAGCAGTGGAAAAGAATTTGTATGGATTTATTCAAAATTAGAATAATTTAGAACAAGGTTATTATACTATACTTGGGCTGCCTTCATCTCATTCCCTTTAGCTGTCATGCATCTCTGTATGACAGGTAGAGGCAGTAAATGATTGTAGCAGGTGACAGAGACTCTCCGTAGTGAGTGGGGTCTCATGTATGTAACAACTGTTTTACTTTAACAGTTACAAAGTACAGTAGTTCTTTTGTATATTTATCCAGCGGTACAGGTTTGCAATAAGCACAAGTGAGAGGGTTGTATCTATTAAACAACATTTTGAAATGCTTTCTTTTATGTCTTGTTTACTTCATATTAGAAGTAAGTGGGATGAGTATGACTTTATTAATTAATCATATCAAGTTTCTTGTTGTTGGTTGTGCATGCAGTGTTCCTTTGCTTTATTGATTGAATGTTGAGAAGTACATTGGCAAGTTTCTGTGGTTTTCCTGTGCAGGCAGTGAATGCATGTAGTGTTGAACTTTTATTGCCATTCCACAGGGCTAACAACAAGTTTATTAAATGGTGATTATTGATTTCCTTTACGATAAAATGATCAAAAGATATGCACTGCAATAAAATTATAAACTTTTCATCTCTCCATTCTGGGTGGTTTTTATCCTCCCTCCTGTACAATTTGAAAGGCCTCTGCTTCATGGGATTACAGTACTGTATTTCTGTACGTAAACTACTGTGGCAAAATGGGTCGGTTATACAAGTGATAAATTGAACAAGACGTATGATGATGATAAGATTAAAGTATGTTTCCCTTTCTGGCATACATTAATTTCCTCCTGTGGCTTTCACTCTTAATTCAGTCAAATTTATTGTATGTCTGTTCATTTAAGCAGTCGATCAGTACTGTAGATCTAGCAGATTGTGGTGGGTTGCTGCTGAGCATAGAGCCGGCAGGCTCATCTCAAGAGGCCACCCCATTCTAAGGTGAATTATATATATGTATATATAAAAATAGGCACAATCTGGTAAAACCCTTCAATAGTAAATTATGTACGTGGTAGTTGGTTGTGTTCGGTCACAGCCTGTGTGAAATTGTGTCATTAATATCTTTGCTCTGCTTCATTTTCCACAAAGCTCCACACATCTCCACCCTCCCTATCCCTTATCCAAGTAGGTCTGGGTGATCCAACTTTTCTGATACACACAGGAGCCCAGCTGACACTAACACATACTATTCTTTTGTAGGGTTGTGTGATGGGCTTGTTCAAGCCATCTCTATCTTCATTTTTTCATCATTTCATCATTTGTTATCTCTCATTTCTCAAATGAACAATATATATATATATATTTATATATATATATATATAAACTTTATCACTTACACAATTATTCTGTGTAATAATACAATTAATAACAGGAACTCATCTAAACTGGATAGTATCTAGCAGAGATATTTATTCAGGAAAAGTTATAAGCTTTCCAGGAGTAACAGTCCTCATTGTCTTGGGAAGCTTTGTAAATTTTCCTGAATGAATATCTCCACGAGATACCATCCAGTTTAAATGAGGTCCTGTTATTAATATGCAGATCTGCTTCCAACGGATATTACTCCACCGATAGTGACATCACAGGCATTGAGCTTTGTCGTGATGTTTACTGTATATTTTTCCTGGGAGAATGCAAAAGTATATTTTTACATGAAAAATAGGGGGTCGTCTTATACGCCGAGTCGCCTTATACGCCAGCTGCAGTAGCTGTTGCCTTCCTTTTCCCAAGCCAATGGTTTTTGAGATCAGGGTGCTACCCCAAGGATGTTTGGTAATTCTTGGTGGTCACCTAACCAGACATTGACCAGACCCAATTTTGCCAATCATGTGATGGAGTATTCGCCACAGTCTTCAACAGTTTCAGTAAATGAGTTGCTCCATTTAAAGAACAGTCGAGTGACCTCGTTGATTGCTTTTAAACGTGATTGGAGACAGTTTTATGGGTTAAACTTCATCATCGGCTGCATTGTATACGTACACAGAAGGCTCATTAGTGTCGTGTGAGCCTCTTTCTCACTATACGACTCGCTTCCTTGACCTTTGCTTGCTCTCACACTTTTTGGATAAAGGTCCTTGTTCCAAGTCCTTCCACTCCATCCAAACACTTGGTATCCCTTATCTCTTCTACCCAAAAGTTACCAAATTATAAACATTTTTCACCAACCTATTATCCTCTCTTCACTTCAAATTAAAATTACCTAATAACCCGTGAACACTAGTCCTTTTTGTCATTATGCCACCTTTGATTATATTTCTTACCCTTTCAGTCCTTTTTATTTTGCTTATACCTTACAGAGAGTTAATCTCGCTGGTTTCTTCCCATCTTCTCTCGTTTTTATTCAACATCGCACTACATCCATCTTTTGCCTTCAGAGAGACCCATATTTTTTTTATACTTTCTGAGATCCTGCTCCTCTACCTTCCTAGCTTCACCTAGCATGTGACTTACTGTTTCTTTTGTCTTGTTAACACCTGTGACATTTGTTCATAAATGCCTTCATGAGTTAACCATCTCCATTCTTCTGCCGGCCATGTTGACATCCGTTTCATCCTCTTTCTTACTAACACCATTTTGGTTAAAAGGGTTTGTTGATTTCTGTCTAATGTGCATGTTAAAATGAAACATGGATTTTACTGAATGTTATGTAATCATGCAGCAAAAAAAACTCTAAAAAAAATTGCTGATTCTTCATCATTTGGATGAAACAAACATGAGAAAATGCATCATATCTCTTTTTACACTTGTGATATACCAGTTTCATTGTTTTCATGTCATTTTTATTATTAAAAAATTTGTCTGAATTTTGCATATGTTATATTAATTATATCTGAATTGTTTTTTAGAAATATATTCTTTTTCTGAGCCCTGGTTTTAAGGTTTTCGTGTTTCTTTAGTATGTACAGTATTTATATATTGTGTAGTGGATATTAATTATCAGTTATTTACAGGTTTTATTTCTATCTGTTGTAAATCTGAAACACAGTTGGCACGGTCATCTTATATCTAAAATATTATCATTCCAAGGTCCACATTCCTATGATTACAGTTCTATTTATGTTGCAGTCACAGTAAACATGCGGAGTGGGACCCTATATTTAATTTCCTTTAGAATTTTACTGCTGGGGCCAGTTCTCCGCTTTTAACATCCTGATGCAAAACAATAATTTTAGGTTTACCCGCCCGACCAGCCGATGGTCTTCAACCCACAAAACCCAAATGCACCACCAATCTACCCGTGTGGAATCTGTCATAAGGAAGTTCATGACAATGATCAGGCCATACTTTGTGAATCGGGTTGTAACTTTTGGTTCCACAGGTAAGCCTAGAGTTCGATACTCTGTTCATTACTTTGTTATTAAGGAGGGTGACATAATGTAGATTATACAGTAGTTTTAAATTCTGCAAATTGAACAGCCCCTAATTATTATTATTATTATTATTATTATTATTTTTACAAGCCAAGTTGTGACCTTCGTTTGAAAAGTAACATTAAAGTTGTCTTCTTCATATTATATTAAAATATATTTTTCTTACGCTAGGTAATTGCTCTCTAATAAAGTCAGTACCTTCAAAATTCCAATTTAGCAAAAAGAAAATATTTCAGATTATGTCCCAGTTCCTCCTATTGAATGATGAAAGAATTTAAGAAGAATTGACAGCAAAGCTTGTAAAGCTTCAGAACATGTAGAGTTCCCATGTAGGTGTATACGTACAGTTCATCTTTTCATTAGAGGTTATGGCATTCTGCCATCCATTGCATGAATTGATTTTGTCAAGTATAGAATTTTTCAGTAACAAAAACATCGTCCACCAGATTCAGTCATCATATGTTTTCGTGTGATCATGAGTGGCTTATGCAGAGATCATTGATAGTAATGTA
This sequence comes from Macrobrachium rosenbergii, assembly GCF_040412425.1. Classification (NCBI taxonomy): domain Eukaryota; kingdom Metazoa; phylum Arthropoda; class Malacostraca; order Decapoda; family Palaemonidae; genus Macrobrachium; species Macrobrachium rosenbergii. The sequence continues at coordinate 13,268,808 of NC_089772.1, forward strand.
GCCAGTACTCAGAATGAAAAGAAATGGAAAAGCATTATGTTAAGTGACAGGTTCTGGTGACAGCTTGACATGTGATGCCATGGAGCTGATGTGTGGCAACACTGTTTTTTGCTGACTTGTTTGTCTCCTTGTCCATGTGATCTAATACAGTATACAGGCAGTCCCCGGTTAACGGTGGGGTTTCCGTTCCCGGCCGAGCACCGCTAACTGAACATCGGCGATGACAGCGCCAAAAACCTCGCTGAATGGCGCCATTAACCTGAGATCGGCATCGAAATCCTCACTTAACAACGCTGTTAATCAGAGATTGGACATGAAATCCCCACTTAACAGCTTTGTTAACCAGAGATCGGCACTGAAAATCTGGTTAATGACTTCGCTAGCCAAGTGCCGTTAACCGATGCTGCTGGTAAGCGGGGACTGCGTGTACTGTTAGTTTTTTTAATGACATGTTTGACTCTAAGACGGGAGATAAAAATGTCAGTTGGCCGGGCCATACTTTAGGTAAAATGCTCATAGTACGTACATGCTTTTCAGAAGTTGTAACTGATATGCACCACGCTGGTCACAGAACCCTGGAACCGGGTAGATATTTTAGTGATGATTTTAGTAGTCTGGGTAAACTATTTAATAATAATAATAATAATAATAATAGTAATTATAAAAATAATAATAGTATTAAGATTACTCTTCATAAAGTAATATTGAAATTATGTAAAATTAGGTATATTCACTTCTCCAGTATCATATTAAGTGATTTGCTTCTTACGTTTGTTATAGCATTTTATCATTTGGTTAGGCATTCATCTCTAACCTTTAAGAGTTTGGAAATGTAAGAAGTTATGAGGTATTATTAACAAATGTTACTATACAAAAAGGATCCTGCCTGACATCAGTTATATTTCATATGATTCAGAAATGACGAGTTTCCTGGTGATTGAGAAGGGACCCCCTGCTGAAAAAGAATACCATTTTTATGCCTGTGATACAATGCAAGTAGCAGTAATTAACAGTTACATCAATTTGGATACTTTAGTAATTGCTATAACTATCAGTTAAAGGATTATATGTTTAGAAGTATTGAAAAAAAGTTTATGTAATTCAGCAATTTGTATCCTTTGCAAAATGCTAGTGTGTGAGTCTGACATAAAGCTTTTGTTTTTGTTGACCTTAAATTTATTTGCAATGATGAGTTTCATCCCCTTTTCTTCAAAGGAAAAATATTTAGGGGACCAGTTTTGTTTAATGGAGTTAAATGTTTTCACATGTTCTGACTTTCACAGCAATCTAGTAACCGTGGTGTACGATTTTTTCAGAGTATGTACTGGATTAACAGAGGGCGCATATCATCTTCTGACCGGGGAAGTTTATGCTGAGTGGGTGTGTGACAAGTGCCTCAATTCAAAAAATATCCCACTTGTGAAGTTCAAACCATGAGGGAGAGCTATGGATATGTAAAAAGATCAGCCATGATGAACTTCCTGCGTATTGTTTCTGTGAATGTATATACGTATGGATACAGTGCCGTGTATGAGTATATATACTCAGTATATGTTCATACACGCGTATCTGTAGTGTATATGGATTATTTTCCATATGCAACATACCGAAGGCAATGTTAACGTATGCGGCTTTAAAAGTTTAGCCATTCCTATATGCAGTTTTTCCCATTTTGAAAGGAGGTAGGTTTGATGCTGGTGATGTTGGCTACTCAGGTCATGGCTTTTGTTTTTTTAATTTCCTATTGGTTCTTGAGCTGTAAATTAATTCGAGGATATTTCAGTGTAGCTAAACTACCCAAATCACCAGGTTAATTCAGACTGCTGTTATTGTCTTCCGTAATAATGTGCTCATCTTTGCTGATCTTTTTGCATATGCCATGTTAAGTTCAAAATAATTTAGTGCGTAATATGGACAGCAGGTTATGCTACTTTGACTTTTACTAGTGTATTTCTTGTATTTTTTTTTGAGTGAGTCGGTGAATAATGGAAACAGGTTTTGAAAGTTGTTATGGCACCTTAGGTTACTGATTTTAATGTAGATAAGTGAATGTGCAATAGACATGTATCTCGAGAAATTAAGAACTCTTTTATCGTATAAACATTTTAGCTCAACTTTTTAAGGTGTAAATATGTTTGTAAAGGAAAAATTTGATTTTTTGATTGTAAAAAATAGCTTCATAAGTGACCTTTATTTTATCAGAGTAATAGGCTACCGTAGTTGGAAATCTTGAATGATAAGGATCCTTTTTCTGGTGTTCTGTTGTGTCTTGTGCACACTAAGTATGACGGTGTGAAAGGCTCATGAGAGCTAGTATGAATGTTCTTAAAGTTTTGGTAAAAGAATTCTCATTCATTCAGTGTTGACGAACAAAAGGGTCTGTGGAAGAATTCCTCATTCATTTAGTCCTGATGCGAAAGTTTCTTTTGGGAGGATTTTGGTTTGTTTATTTCATTAAACGCTAATTGGAAACAAACCACAGCAGGTGTGTTATGTAAACTCAGAGAAGTACAGACAATTGTGTATTATTTTCAATTTTTGTTGCTGGGAAGTGTCAGGTATCCTTGAATATTAGTTTGTGAACCACAACCCCATGAATTAGGTAACTTGACTGATGTGAAAAATTGTTTTATGTTTGCTGTCACTAGATTTTATGACATTTCTGTTGTCCTTCTGTACTTGTGGCATGGTTACTAAACTAAATAGTAGCTAATGTCTGTCAATATGAATTGCAAACTTGAAATTTTTATTTGAGCTTAACGTCTTGTTAATAACTGACAAACTTGAGTGCTTAAAGAGCTCGGAGCTAATGAGCGTTTATTAAAATCTATGAAACTACTCTCCGCCAAGTGTAGTCCTCCATTTTCCCTGTACCAAAATTTTCATTTCTTAATTCAGTTGCTTTTGAAGCAGGTGTGTGTGAAAGTGCCCTTGAAACTACTTTACTTTCATTTCATCTTTAATGCTATTTTTTATATCACTTGTGAGAATTTAGTAACTGCTGTCACCAAAGTTGAGTGTTATAGAATTTGATGTATTTTGCTGTAAGTCAGGTAAAGCTGGTCCTAGTTCATGGAGCAATGAGTGTAGATTGGGTTCTGAAACACCATGGTATGGAGGTACCCGTTGGGGGAGATTCATTTTCAGAGGATTCCACTCTGCCTGTCAACACTTCACACGGAAGTTATCAAAATTACAGTCAAGGAGGTAGGAGTGGTCTTAGTTAAGTGGAACTCACTTGTATTGCCAGTCGAATGAGAGGTCATACACTTGGTAGAGTGACAGCTATTTGCAGTAGTGGTCAGAAGGATCATGGCCTAAACAGTCCAAGAAATGTGCCATTCAGTGGGCAGGTCAAGTCTTGTAGAACATGATACTGTTGTTAGGTGATGATTTCTTCAGCCTTCACCAGGTCCAGGCTAAGAAGACTTGAAAAGAATATGGTTGCCAATCTTGAAGAGAGGTTGAAGTCCTCTTGCACTCCTTTTTGCATTGAGAATGACAATACTGTGGGTTATTATAGAGGCTGTAAGTGATTCCACTCATTAGCTGGAAGGATGGAGTGCAATAATGTGCGCTATGAACAGTCAGTGGAGACTTAATCCCAGATTGATAGGATGAAAGATAAGTATCTAAGATAAGAGGAAATGGTAAAGGGTGAATCTCCCTTTTCCTTCCTTTTTTGTGTCTGAAGGCAACCAAACCAGGAAATTATTATGAATAGAAAACACAGTGGATTGGATCTCTAAGGCTTTTCTAACATCAGCAGCAAAGAAGTCATCCTAAGGAAACCGCAGGTATTGATAAAGGACTATATGATATACAGTAAGGCAAGAGAGAAACTTTCAAGACCATGCCATCCTGAATGTTGTCAGAAGTATAGTAAGCAGCTGAGGGCGATGGCAGTAAAACCTTTTTTGATCTTCTTAGGTCCACTGTAGCCATCTGCATCACTGAGGATTTGAAATTGAAAGCTATTGCAGTGCCTGAGGAAATTGAGTAGGTGCTGCTGAAGATGATCAGGTTTCTCTTTATAGCAAGAGATCAAGAAAGCTATGTAGACGTAGTGTCAGATTTACATCCGAGGTCTGATAGGAAAAATCTAGACGATTAATATGTATCAAGTTGGAAGGATTACCACCTCTGTAGGGAAGTGTGTAGTACTTCAACAGCACATATCAATGAATGCATTGTTGCTGAAAATATAGGACACTATATTCTATATCTCGTATCACAACGTAGAGATACATACGATCAAGATTTATTTCTTTTTTAGTACATTTCCAAGAAGGGCATGCTATTTGGTACACACACAATGAAAGTTTGTGGTTAAACCCAGGATGATACAGTCCCAAACCTTTTGGAAGTCACACAACAGGAAATTGAACTAATAAAAAGATGATAAAAATAAACTTCAAAATCTGAATTATGCATTTTGTAAGGAGTCATGTATACAGTAATGCAATTGATTCATACATTTTAATATGACCTTTTTCTGATGATGGAGATGTTGGTTATCACATTGATATGAATATTGTCGTTATTCGAATGAGTAATCTTGGTAATGGAACAAGCCTAAAATGTCTGTATGTGAAAAATAGGAAATCGGAAAAGAAATGAAAAATAATTAGAATTAAAAAGCATGAATATTTAAGTAGAAATACGCCAGTATGTATAGGTTAGAAGAAGTATTATACCCTTCCATAACTTCTGAGTGTCATCGTTCATAATGCTGCTAATAAGCCACTGTGGTTTTACAGTAACAGGGATGTTATTTTTTCATTCTCCTGTCTGCTATCTTTGCATTGAGTTTACAATTGAAACTGTTAATTTGTTCCTCATCAACAGCCCACATCAATTTTAAAGGCTCATAATCCAGGTAACTGGAATTTGTGTTGTAATTGAGGAAATTTTAAACATAATCATCCTTGAAAGCTTAATTGTTTTGTGAAGCTGAGAATTATTTCAGAAAAGCATTATTTTGGCAAACATATTTTATTTACTTGTGGTCATGGCATAAAAAACTGACGTCGTATCATGGAATGTCAAAAGTACTTCTGATCAGTGTCTGATGTGTTTCTTGAATTTTAGTTCCTTGCTCATTCTGTGCTTATTTTTGTCATTCATGTGGGCTGATCAATCATCTATCAGGTTTTTAAGGACTGGAGCTTCCCTCGTTTTTGAAAAATCCGTGGGATTTGTTATATCCTTATATTTTTTCAATTCCATAAAAAACATTATTGTACAATTTGGTACGTGAAATTTTGACCACACGTAAGTAATGAGGATTTTGACATTGGCAGTGTGAATGCAATTAAGGCTTGTACTGTATTTTTATATCCTAAGTATCAGGGCTAAAAGTTTCCTGTAATTTAAGTATCTTGTAATAGTGAGACATCACTCCTAGTTGCAGAGCTGGTGTTTTTTGTGACTTGTGCAACTCAGTCATGAACATGAATTGGAACACGGCAGAATTCTGTGTGTATCATACTGTGAATTGTAGTTAGTGCCAACAGAAAGTAACGTTTGTTTTTCTATATTCTATCATACATGTATGCACAAATGCCGAAGCGTTAACAATGCTTTACAGGCAGTACTCACCCCTAGGTAGGCAGGTGAAGTGAATTTTTACATGCTGGAGTTTACTGGGCATTACAAATTTTTTTTTATCGTGAGTACTGCAGCGGATATTTTATTTGGGATTTCATGGTTGAACAAATTATTGTTTCTTACCAGATGTCTTTAGAAATTTATTCTGACTGTTTTTTTGTGCAGATTGCTATTAAATTCTGTTAACGAGTGTTCTTTTCATGTTATTATATAATGCAATGGTGGATAATAAAGTACTGAAGGGTTTTTTAAGTCACGTTATAAGTTTGGCACAACATTTGTTGCTGAATTGTTCAATTGCAGTCCACTTCCTGATAAATTGTTCGTAAATCTTTTGAAATGTGAGTTCTGCAATGGGTATTTTTTACGATTTTAACTACTTTATAGTGATGAGAACGTCCACTCGGGTGGCATTCAACCTCCCAAACCAAGTTAAAAACATTTCTTTCTTATGATTCAGTATGTCAGAAAAGAAAAAAAATGTCCTGTAATCTATTTTCAAAGGTTAGTTTTAGTGTTCGTCCTTTTTGGATATTTTTTCTATTTTCATTACGTTGTTAATGAAATTTTAAGATAAACGTTCAAACAGAAATACAGTCTTTAAGCTGGAAACGCCCCTTAGTGATTAAGGACTAAGTTAGATGAAATTTTAAACACCAGAAGAAATTATTTTAATTTACTGTAACTCATTTCTTTTTAATCTCTATAAATTCTAAGGACAAAACCAATTAGGTGAAGTGTTCAGCAATAGGGTTGGAATATTTGAAATGAATATCTTGAGTAAACGATTTATAAAATCTCGGTAACTAAGGTACAGTACTTGAAAGTTTATATGGCTGTGTTCATGCAAAGTACAAACTCTGCCTTGACAGATGCCTCTTTCAGCTGTCACGACGTGAGACGAAGTCCCAGTTTTCAGAGTACTGTTTAGTGATCATATTCTTCATAGGTTAAGCTCGAACAAATCGTTCCGGCTAGTTTTGTGAGAATTAAGAATCCACCCTCGTTGATCTGATTAGATTACGGTGTTGATGAAATTCAGAATTGGGACAGGTGTAACCACCAAGCCATAGGTAGCTTAGCACTGTAATTGTTATGCTATATATTATTACTAAATAAAAATTACAGGGACATACACAAGTAGTATTCTTGGCCTAATTTTGTTGGAGTGTTTTCAAAGTAAATATATAATATAAAATGAGCTGCAAAAAATATTTTGTGACTTACCAGGTGCTTCATTAAAGATAAATAAGGTTCTTTTATACTGTCAATAGAGTTGATAAATTTGTATTTCTTATCAATATTTTTTTAGATGAATTCATTGAGTGCTTTTTCAGAGTTGAGATTTTAATTTTGAAGTTCTGATTAGGTCAACATACACTACTTACATAAAGGGAGTGCAGTCATTTAGGAACTGAAATTATGTATATTCAACATGTCTACCAATAAGATGTATAGTGATTTTTCTCCAAACATGAAAACTAAACCACATTGATGCACTCATTTATAGCACGTGTTTAAGAAATATATGTCAATGAGTGAAACATCCTATTAAGCCTTTAATTAAACATCTGCAACAAACTACTGTATTCCATTTTGCCAAATACACAGAAGAATCAGTCATTGTAGTTGTGTATACTACTATATCAAGTGAGGATAATTCTACACAAAGTGTCATTGAAATTACTAAAGAATGACAATTGCTGCATTTCGTAATCCAATGTGCATCAAGACTCATTTAAAAATCATACTGTACATGCAAGCATAGATAATTATTGATTATTATTTATACAAAATTTGTATGTTATGGGGATATGGTTTCAGTTATGATGGATGACATTTTATGCCTGAGTGAAAGGCATTGAACTTTGAGATCCTGCAGTCAGAGTAGCAAAAAACAAATTCAGAAGTTTACCAACACCCAACATCCTTTGTGCTTGGCTTAGCAGCCTAAACTTCTTAACTTGGTCAGCACCCAATTGTCATTACTTTCTGTGTGTAGAAAATGCAATAGGCTCACATACACAAATGAGTGTCACCAGAATAAATGGTAAAATTAATTTGATTAACCTATAACAAAATCACCTGAACTTCCTCACACTACTGGCTCTCATTACAAAACAATTGCTAACCATTGTCAGAGTTGGATGCAGTCATTCAACTTATGAATATCGCTTGTCAATTCTGCCTGATATTCCGCCAATATGTAATATTTTTCATAAAATCCATAGCATAATGAATTGTAAATGCGCTAAGTATTCAAATGTATATACCTTCAGAAATAGGTAATTATAAAATCATCTGCATTTTTATAATACAACTTAAAAAAATGAGAAATACACTATGAAATAACTTGCTTTCAAAAACATGAACTTGATTTAAAATTAATCTGTTGGGCCAGTTAAATTTATTTAATGAGGTTCCTTTGGGCCATTGGAACACCCACTCTAGCACGCGTTCGTGACTCATATCTCTGAATCTGTTAGCCTTGCACATGGCACACCATACCCAGTGACGTGGCCAGCTCTACTTGCTCTAGTGGCTTACGTCGCTTGAACCTACATACCACTCCCATATATACTAATTTTGTGCCCATGTTTTAGACTATTATTGTTGATTTGACTACACTGGTGTTGGTTAATTTACCCTCATAATTCTTAATACTAGTGCACTATAATCCATCCCTCTAGGGGGTAGTAGAAGCCCCGAAGGGGTTTAGTGCCGTCATTGCACCTCACATGGTGCATTGTAGGCATTACTCAAGGTTTTTGCGGCGTCCCTTTGGCTCCTAACTGCCACCTCTTCCATTCTTTCTATTGTGCCTCTGTTCATATTCTCTTTCTTCCATCGTACTTTTCACCATTTCCTAACAATTGTTTCGTAGTGCAACTGCAAGGTTTTCCTCCTGTTACCTTTAAAAGCTTTTACTCTCAATTTCTCTTTCTGTGCAGAATGACTTCATAGGTCCCAGTGATTGATCTTTGGCCTAAATTTTATATTCTGTTCCATTCCATTACATAATCTAGAAACTTTCTTCTTTTGCAAGGATCCGTTGTTTGTTGAAGCTCATGCTGTTCCACATGAGAAACTATTCTTGAGGGTAGCTACTGTCATTTCTACCACTAAGAGGAAAGATTTGATGTGGACCCATTCAGAATAATGAGGGGGAGGACATCTGTATCTCTCAGCAAGGCGAAGCTTTGTTAACTTAATCTTTGAGGTAGATTTGTGATATTTTGAATTTGGAGACAGTCAAAGCTTCTTATAATCCCTTCTGCTGCATAACCTAGATTTAGCATAAAGCTGGAGGAACATGCCATGGGTTTTAAGCTCCCCATTTCATTATCAGTAGATGCAGCAATGGCATGTTACATCGATATAGAAGGCAAAGGGGCTTGAGTAAACCCATTTTGGTTTCTAAGATCTTCGGTCCCCAATATATTACAGTTTCTAAGAACGCTTTTGGATCTACCATCTCTAAGCAAACTGAAACATCCAGTGACCCAGCCAGTAGCCTGTATAGCTATTTGGGCATAATGTAATTGATAGGATCATTATGAGCAAGCAGACTTTCTATATCAAAACCTTTTATTTCTTAAAATTCCCATGGTCATAAGTTGCACCACCCATCACCCAACCTGGCCAATCTTGCAGCTGCATGCTCAATCTACAACTTTATGCGGTGTATAGTGAATGGATAGCTGTGGGTGCAAGACTAAGTTTTGGGATCATTGCAGACTATGATGTGGAAATATGATTGAATGGCTTGTATGAAAACCAGTTTCATTTTGTTTGAATTTTAATATTATTTCAGGTAAAATGGCAAGTTGGAGATTGGGATTTTGAAAGATTTTTTTGGCAGATATCATAAAGCACAAGGAAATTCTTGGAACTATACCATGTACATCAAGTGTAGACTCGTATCAGTGAACAGGAATTTGGAGGAGTATATTCAGAGTTTGTAGAATTCCAGGTTGGGATTAAGGAGTCATAGGCAGTGTATGGGGTTTTAGGGAGGTGGCAAGAGGTACAGTGATAAAAACAGTGAGTGGCTGGATGAAGAAAGAAGTTTAGTGAAGCATAAAGAAGCATAAACAGAGACTATTTGAGACGCAGTTACGAGACGAGGGAGGACTGTGTGCAGTATCACAGGAGGACGGATAAGATGGTCAAGAGGAAAGTGAAAGAGAAAAAGAATTGATTTTATTGTGAAAGGGCAGAGAATGTAAGCAGAAACTTAGGGAGAGGAAAAGTTCCTCTAAAAGTGGATATATGCAGAATGAAATACCATTGAAGAAATGGACCTCAGAGTGATGAAAATGGAGAGATATGGTCTGAAGAGAATGCAGTCTTAGGTCGATGTAATGACTGCTGTGTTTTGAGGATTTGTGAAACCAACGACAGAAGAGAGGCAGAGATGAATGACACACGAGTGGAAATGATTAAGGTAAGTTTAAGGTGAATTGTAGAAGTTATTGTTGAAGATTTAAGGAGATGCTGCAAAATGGAAAGACGCCAAGGGTTAATGTGACGACATGTGGAATGCTGTGGTACTATGGTGAAAGTGTGATTTGGTGACTGTAAGAATTATTGGGCATAACTTTGCTGAGTGTACCAGTGAACGTGTATGGTAGATTTTGATTGAGAAGCTAAGACGGACGGCAAAATTTAATAGGAGAGGAAATCTATGGATTTAGGGAAAGAAGAATGTGTGTGGCTCAAGTATTTTTAATAAAACAGTCACGTGAGATGTTTTAAAGTGAATGAAGAAACTGTGGTATGCAATGGCCTAGAGAAAGCTCATGATAAATGACTAAAATTGTAATGTGGAGGGTGCTGATAATGTATGGTACAGTATATAGGGTGAATTTCCTAGAGAGATGGAAAGTTTGTATGATATTAGTGAAGCATATGTTGAAATCTGTAGGTGGGAGGATGACTAACTTGGAGTAAAAATGTCTGGTTGTTTCTCCATGGATGTTAATATCTTTATGGATGAAGTGGTACTAGAAAATAGAGGGATGATAGCAGAAGCAAGTGGCATTAAGTGGGATAACATGGGGGTGAATGTGGCCTGGAAAGGCTCTTCTTAGATGCTGTAGTACTGATTGGGTATGATGAAGATAAGCTACATAGATCAGTGGAAGAGTTCAAAAGTGTTTGCAAGAAATTTGCACGTAAACGCGAGCTAAAGTAAGGTCATGAGGGTAAATGGTAATCATGAAGATGTATGATCTGGACAGTAACGGCATGGAAACTGTAGATTCTTATACTAAGGTATCTGGAAGTAAATGTTTTTGTTGATGACAAAATGAGAGAAGAGAAATTACAGAATCACAGAGAGGAGTTGGCAAAGAGGGCCAATAGTTTCTGGAGACATCTGCATGTTTGTGCCACGTAGTTTGACGTGGCGCCACCAGGGCAACGCTGCGAAGCTTTTTGACCGTTTTCAAACGTCCAGGAACCACGGAAATTGAATAGGCGATTATTGTGGCCTGTCATTTTTATTTCGTTCGTTTTCGTCATACTGCTACATTGTGTAGCTCATAATTGCAGAAATGGGCACAGGAATTCTTCAAGAGGAAATAGAATGACATTTTTGTGGTAGATTTTAGAATTATTGGCAGCTATTTCTTTTTGGCAACCCTGCTGGGTATGTGGAGTGGCAACCTTAGTCATGGGGGTCTGTCGGAATTTTGGATTCGTGGGGTTAGGTAAGGCTGTGGGCGCGCTCTAAGGGTATTGTGTCGGGTTCTCTAATTAGTTGTGAAGTTAGTTGTGTGGCCGTTCGTCCATCGTAATAAGGTAAGAGTTTACAAATATCTCGGCATTATTATGGCGTCCAAAATGACAAGTAAAGAGATGTAGTAGGAAATTTCGGGTGTTGCAAGTTTTTTTGCTTTTATACTTAGAATTATATTTAGAGTTGATACAGAGCAGTCTGCTGTTGGTGTTATTGAGCGAGAGCTATTAGCGGCGTTTACTGACATTCCGTTCATAGCTTTTGCTAAATTATCGCAAAGGAGGATTTGGTGAAACGTTGACGTATATGCTAATGAGTTGAGAAGGTTAGGTGCATTAGCTGGTTTGTCGGGTACTAGCTTGGAAAAGTTGGTTGTTTTATCGTTTGTTAATGGTTTCCCTGATAAGATATCTTGTGAATTACAAGACTGGTGGTGTTTTTGATGGGAATGAGTGATATCTTATCAAGGGCACGAGCGCTAATAGCAAGTAAGGGTGAGGCTGTAGTTGCAGCGTTAAGACCTTTTGGCCAGGCCACTGTCAAACGTGAGAATAGTTAACAGAACAACAGTCGTTCATTTAAAGGATTTTGCCTCGGTTGTGGAGGGCCACATATGGCGGAATATTGTAACAACAGACGTAAAGAAATTATATGTTATAGATGTAGTAAGCCCGGGCATATAGCGTCACGGTGGAATTAGGGAAACGAGCGTCGCGTGACTGGGTGTCTTCGACGGCTTTTGATGACTCAAAAGTGAAATGTTAAGGGGGACGTCAGGCGCAAATTGGAATAGTATTAGTTGAGATTGACGTTAAAGCTGTAGTGTGGTGTTGTAGTTGCAGGTGGGGCAGAAGAATTTGGGGTCAGAAGCTGTGCTGCAGTTGCTGAGCAATCAGTAAGCAAAACGGAAAGTTCATAGTTAGTGGAGACTTTTGAAGTAATTGCTGAGCAATCAGTAAGCAAAACAGAAACTTCACAGTTAGAGGAAACTTTTGAAGCAATTAAAGATAAAGACTTTAATGCTACATTTGATGGACAATACTGAACAGTGGAATGGAAATGGAAGTCTAGTCCACCAGTTCTCACCAATGAAGTAGATTGCTTTGAGAAGAGTTTTGTAGGGTGACAAGAAACGAGGTTTTGGAGAAGAGGTTGAGCGATGGGTCAGATGTGAAAACGAGTATTATACCCTTGGTAGTTATTGAACAGCCTACCAAGAATAAAATAAGACCCGTAGTGGATTTTAGAGAGCTGAATGCTCATGTGAGTTGTCATACAGTTGATGAAATAACTGATGTTTGCAATGAAACCCTTCGAGAATGGAGGCAAATAGGTTGGAACCATTGTTGATCTGAAATCTCCTTATTTACAATTTAGAGTTGCAAAAGAGCTTTGGAAGTGTCAGTTTGTGAATTGTAAAGGTAAAACATATTGTCTGACAAGACTAGGTTTTGGATTGAATTCAGCACCGAGAATAATGGCAAAAATTTTGGAAACTGTTTTAGGCAAGCTCAAACGTATCGTTGATGGAGCTAAGTCGTACAGTGATGATATTCTACTCAGTGAGAGCGAAGTAACATCGGGTGAACCTATAACGCTTTCAAACGACCATGGGTTAGTTACCAAAGCCCCTGAACACCTTAGATGGTGCTGCTGCGTGGGATTGAAAATGAAGAAGAATGAGCAGAGAGAATTGTTATTTTCTACAAGTAATAAACTCCCAATTCTGGAAGAATCAACCCATCTTAGTCAAAGGGATTTATTTTCAGTTTGTGGTATAAGCCGGAGTGACACTACCCAGCGGCTCTGGTTGTTACGGCCGTAAGTCATTTAGGCCGTAACATCCAAAACAACGTAAGATATTATATTTACGGTATTTGCCGTTATGTTTATGGTATTTACCATAAACATAACGTCCTTACGGCCGAAACGACCAGAACTCCTACCCAGTATAGCTGGTTGGTTTGTGGGCACGGTTCTATCTAGACCGTGGTTGTGGGTGGCATGTAGCTACGTTAAGAGGACAGTTGATAAATGTTGCGGGAGGTTTTGTTTAGCAGTTCTTAGTGGAATCAATAAAACCATCCTCTGCTCTCAAAATATCGACAGTTAAATTTACAAACGAAATTTTTACAGGTCTACAATAAACAGTGGAAGACAGAGCATGCCACTCAGATGTCGCGGGTTCGCGTCTAACCCCGGGCAATGAAAAATCACTGGTTCTGTATCATGATCAGTTACTGCTGCAGTGTTGGGGTGTCTGCTGCAGTGGGAGGTTGAAACGAATATTCTTTGGAAGCTTGAATCTCAAGTCAGCGAGTTATCTCTAATTTCAGAGGAACAATGCACCTTAAAATTGCCAACTTTCATTTGTATAATAATTTTTTGGTGGTGCTGGTAAATTTCCCAATTTTTTTTTAATGTATCACTGTGTCCATCTCATTTTAATACAATGGAAGTTGCAAAATACGTCTGATCTGGTGATACTGTCATTAACTCGCTGTCTCCCATTTAGTCTCATCAGAGGCTGCTTTTGAAAGAAACTATATATATATATATATATATATATATATATATATATATATATATATATATATATATGTATATATATATGTGTGTGTGTGTGTGTGTGTGTGTGTGTAATTAAGGTTACCTAGTTTTACACGACAGCCCGTCTAGTCGTTTATGAGACTGTCAGAATAAGTGCAAGCTATTAAGGTCAGTGGTATAATAGACATATCCTTATGACAACGTCACAAGTGTTCACACCTGAAAAGACGGGTGGAAGTCGAAAACGTTTCGTTAAATACCACGGCGAAATTGTATGTTTTTGTCTTTTTTTTTTTTTTTAAGGGTACCATAGCTAACCGGAAGACCCTCTGCTTTTCGAGTACTAGCGAATATTCTGTTCTCAAGGTCGCTGGTGTTCGGTACACCTGCTGGGAGGTTGGCCTCTGATGTGGGGAATTGGACAGGCTCCTCCCACATCTAAAGCGGTGCTGTAAATCTAAGATCTAAGAAACAAAAAAGGAAGTTTGTGATGCAGAATGATAATGATATACTCTATATAACCTCCTGCCACATTTTCCACGTTTCGGAATTATAATGCGTGGCATTGTGTGGCAATGGTTATCAAAAATAAAAGTACATCTGACGCTGGTGGGAGGGGCAAAATTAATGGCGGCGCTGGTTGTACAAACTCTGAGCTCGAGAAGTGATGCGAACGAGACTGTAGACAGTTACCCACAGAGTGTTGTTTCATTCTCTCTGTGAATTCTGGTCTGTCAAGATTATAGGTACCGTCATCGTTACAAGGCGATTTGGTAACTAGTTTAATTACTTGTGAATTATGTGATATGCAACAGCTATTTCCACATTGCATAACCTCTCGTTTTGTAGTTTTTGTTGGAGTGACGAAAAACACTTAGCTGGAAGTGTGTCCAGTTGAATAATCACGTGACCCAACGAATTCTTGGTATGTTTACGTATTGTTGGAAGGATTGACACTTCGTGCATTCTTGTGTATAAAGATTTGATATTTATTGCCGTGGAGTGTTTGGGAATTTAATTAGGAAGCTAGCAAACATTGCTAAATTAGCAAACAAATCGCGTTACTCCATTTTCAGCAACGTTATTCTTCTTCACTTATGTGTGGTAGGTTACATACTCGTGATGCGTTTTAATGCCAGTAGTGTTGTTGCAGCTCGTTTGCTTTTCATTATTTTTCTGACAGCTGGCCAAAAACCGAACAGGGACAGGATATTGGTAGGAAAACTTTTGAGGATTCCCCACTTTTGTAATCCACCATTTGGCGCTCCTTCCGTGGACAGACCACTCTTTCGTAATCAGTGACCTTCGTCTCATTTTTAATTCTTTAGACTTTAGCAGCCAATGGTAGTACGCCTCACTGTATCATGTGCACGACCTATATTGTTTGATTAATTATCTGCCATGCTCATTCATCGAAGGCAATTTCTTTTTACAATAAAAAAAACAATAGTCAATTTTTGACACTCGCGCGCTTGTATGACTGCGTTCCTATCCTTTATATATTATATTAATGAACTTAATACGCAATAGGGTCACAAACTTATGAGAAACGTTAAAATATGGGGAAGGTGTCGTTATATATATATATATATATATATATATATATATATATATATATATATATATATACAAAAGTATAGTTTTAATGGTTATTGCAACCCCTGTCTCTTGCGTTTACGTGAATCCTGAACTCTGTAAGTTTATAGTTTTCTCAGTGACGTTACATAACTTATAATTGCAATGATTACCTGTCAGTTGTGGTGAAGACATCACCAACAAGGAAGTCAGATATTTTATGTACCAGAAATTCGGATTTCAGACCATTTTCTTCATATAAAAAGCCAGTGCTCTGTATCCACCACTAGAATAAGGGTTTCGCAGTTTCAAAAGAACAATATGAATCATGCACTAGGTTGTAACTCAATCTCCAGCCTTCATTTTTAGTTTCCTGTACAAGAAAACTATCGTGCCGGCTTAGTCTGTCCGTCCGCACTTTATTCTGTCCGTACTTTTTCTGTCCGCCCTCAGATCTTAAGAACTACTGAGGCTAGAGGGCTGCAAATTGGTATGTTGATCATCCAACCTCCAATCATCAAGCATACCAAATTGCAGCCCTCTAGCCTCAGTAGTTTTTATTTTATTTAAGGTTAAAGTTAGCCATAATCGTGCGTCTGGCAACGTTATAGGCCAGGCCACCACCGGGCCAAGGTTAAAGTTTAATTGGCCGCGGCTCATACTGCATTATGCCGTGACCACCGAATAACAGATCTATTTTCGGTGGCCTTGATTATACTCTGTAGCAGCTGTACAGAAAACTCGATTGTGTTGAAGAAAGCACATTTTTACTTGCTTTTCATTGTAGATTCTGGAAGGCTCGATACAAACTCTTATTTTTTCTTAGCTCTTGTAAGTAAATACTTAAAGTATTTACTTACAAGAGCTTCAGCTATGGCAAGCCAACGCATAGAAATTAGATTGGTCAAGAAATAACAAATACAAACATAGAAAGAAACATTTGGGGTGTGGGGTTACCTAACCTCTGATAACAGGTGCGTTATTCATCCATTCACTGCTATGAACGATCATCGGAATTATGATTAGCTGACAGACGATGGCGCACCCATCGCAAGTACTCTGGTAGTAATTTTTTTCTTGATTATGATTTAAGGCTGTCATGGGCAAACGTAATCCCACTATTTTATTAAATGTTTGATCGTCCTCCGATATATTTCATTGGCAGAAGGAAATCTTTTGGCTGGCTCGATCCTTAGGCCTAGATATGGATCAGTCACTCTCTACGCCTGCACAGTTTGCCTGTCAAAAAGGAAGGTGACCTCCCTGGGGTTTATTAGATGGGTATAAAGATGGAGATATAAATATGGAAAAGAAGAGGAGAAAAATAAAATCGGACAAGACAGTTTTTTTTCCCATAATAGGTAACAAATTCAGTATTGACTGTATATCCGTTACAGGCAGATAGCGAAATACAATTAGGGACATTTGATCCCCCAGGGGCCAGTACTAAACACGGCGAAATACATTTGACCTCCCAGGGGCTAGTACTAAACAAGGAGAAACAGTATAGGTGAGTCACTGTTTCGCCGTGTTTAGTACTAGCCCCTGGGAAGCGAAATACCTGGTTTCGCTATCTGTCTGTAACACATGTACCATATATTGTTATTTCCGAAAAAAAAAGCGAGAATAACTACGATATTCTTTAGGCAAGGTGATTCGGAATAAGATTAAAATGCATACTAACTACAAGTGTCTTGATTCATTGGCTGGTTCAACTTGCGGCAATAAATGGTCTCTAGTGATAAATACTATGTGGAGTATCATTTTCCTCTACCTGCGTAGGCTCACACACAGTTTCTTTTCTCATAAGTGATCTTAAATTGCTGTATTGTTAAGTGAACAGTACAATTATTGACAGTAGTACTAGACTTCAAGTTATATGTAATTCGTAAAATATTTCATAAGCTGAAGTGTAGCCACGATTAGGCCTAGGTTATGGAGATCAAAGATAAAAATGGAGGTAGAGATATTTCAATCATACGCTTAATAGCTGATAAAAAATATCAGGGTTAGCTGTCTAAATGTAGCTTACAGTCGATTGATATACTCGTGACATTTGCATATATATATTTTTAACAAATTATCTTCTTGTTTAACTTAAAAGCATTCTAAAGATATTCAATACTATTCTAAGCCTGCTTAGTGTATCCCAAACTTAGTCCTATGGTGAACAAACTGTTATGATAAGGTCTGGTATTATCTCCCTGGCCCATTTGAACCAACTTATCTCAGAACATGGCTATTCTTGTAGTCTATCAAGAAGACATCTAATAGGTTTTCCTGATATATCATTAGTTCAGCCCTTAATGTGTTTGTGTATTTATTTATGCTAAGCTGCCTTTATTTATTTATTTGCCTTTTCTCTCTGTTTTGTCTTATATTCGTACGTAATCATTCCATCCTGTGGAAGCCTGTGGATTGATTAGAAGTTTTCTGGCGTTTCACTTTACCAGTAAAAGTTTCTTTTAGGTTTATTTCATAAAAGAAACTGTGTTCAAACTGTCAAACCCACTGTCTTTGTACAGAATTCCTATAAGATCCGAGGTTTTTTATTTTTTATTTTCCCTTTATGTACGCATTACCTTATGCCATTCTCCAGGGGCAGGTTTTATTTGATGAATGTCCCTCTACTACCCAAGGATGCGATATTTTATTTCTAAGAAAAGAATCTTGGTCGAATCATGTTCGTTTGAGCCATATATATATATATATAGGCCACGTAAACCACCGTATAAGAAAGCAGAAATTTCACCACGGAATATGAATGTTATCACACGGAATCTTGCACATTCATAAACCGGATATCGGGTTCTTTAATGCAAATGCACAAGTGCATAGAATTTGTCCTTGCTTGTCTCATATAACACTGGTGTTTGTTTGTGGGGGTTTAAAAAGTATGCAGGGTCTCTCTCTCTCTCTCTCTCTCTCTCTCTCTCTCTCTCTCTCTCTCTCTCTCTCTCTCTCTCTCTCTCTCTCTCCCCCTCCTGTAGGCTGATTGAAAATATACAGGGTCACCCCTCTCTCTGTTGTAGGCTGATTGAAAGTTTACAGGGTCTCTCTCTCTCTCTCTCTCTCTCTCTCTCTCTCTCTCTCTCTCTCTCTCTCTCTCAAACTTGGCATTTGCGAAAGCTCTTGTGAAATTTTCATAACTTTCGTCCGGTAAGATTCAGTTTGATCGTCTGAGTTGACACTGTATTTGATTTAAGCATGCGAATGTATTGTTGCGAGAGGAAAGGCCGTTTGAAACGATTCCATGACTCGGGTCAGGGCCGGGAATGATTGACGAGAGAGAGAGAGAGAGAGAGAGAGAGAGAGAGAGAGAGAGAGAGAGAGAGAGAGAGAGTCTTGATGACGGTGATCTGAAGTTGCACTTTTTATTCCGTGCTATAGAAAATCACCATCATCGTCAGTGCTTTCAAGATTAGAATTCAATACGAGTCTTTTGTACAGGCATGATTATTGTGTTTTGGTTCCTTACAACCTCCTCCCAGGAGCTTATCTATTTACTGTGGTTTGTCTTTTTTTTTTTTTATTGGCATGATTGAGCAGTAATAAATGTGTCAGTTTGAGCGAGATTTACCAGAGGTTGGCCTCGTGACTGGTTGCGAGTGATTAGATTTTTGGGGAATGCAACAACTTTCAAGGGGAGTGGACCTTTTTTGGTCTGTGGGTCGTTCATCCTTGGCGTGAGATTTTCGATCTTGGAGCAGTGCTATATTTCCGGCCGTCTACCATATGCGGCCATTTCAGTAGCTGACTTTCTCGTCTTTGATGGCTGACTGAAGTGAGCAGGACTTTCTCGTTTCGCTCTTGTATTTTGCGTTGTTATAATGCCTCGTTGCCTGGTCTCTCTCTTTCAGTCTGCTAGTACTAGTGTTGGGAATGCTGACGCTGACGCTCGTGTTGCTGATTTGACGGTTACTGTCCATTTGTTTTGCTCGCTCTCTCTCTCTCTCTCTCTCTCTCTCTCTCTCTCTCTCTCTCTCTCTCTCTCTTTCTCTCTCTCTCCAATGTATATATTATATGGAACTATGTACCAGTTCACATTCTAGTTCTTGGCAATTTGATGACATTTTTGTCTAGTCTCACGTGAAAACATATACATTTAATAGTGTTGGAGAAAAAGCATCACAATTTGGATACTCAAATTGAAGAATGTTAGGCAACCTTGATTCAGTTCAACTTCAGTGAGTCTGTGGGCGTGTACTAGATCGTTTTCTGTAGTGGTTCTCAACCAGGGGGGAATATTTTCAGTATCAAGGGTGGGGTGGGGGTGAATTGTGACACAACAGATCGGCAGAACGTTTGTCAGAAGTTAGAACGAGACAAGTTGAATTCGGCCCCTAGCTGCAACCCCTTTCATTCCTGGTACTATTTCTCCATTCATATAATCTTTCTCATAGGGCAATTGCTCTGAGGTATTCCTCCCGTTACACCTTTCAAACCTTTTACTCTCAATTTCCATTTCAGCGCTGAATGACCTCATAGGTCCCCTTTGGCCTAAATTCTGTATTCGGTTCAGTCAACAAGGACTGTGTACTTCTAATGCTCGCTTGTGATAACACTGTTTGACAAACATCAGGTAGATTAATAATCAGATATTTGAATAAGACTGATTGGGAACTTTCGTGGGTATTTGTTAATTGATAGCCACATGAACTCATACCTACGAAGACTGTACTCGCCAGGGAGAAGAGATAGATAAGTCTCAGGTCAGTCAGTTACCAACAAGAGAGCACATCACTTTATTTTAACAAGAAAGTGTTAATAAAAATAAAAAATAAAAACTACCGAGGCTAGAGGGCTGCAATTTGGTATGTTTGGTGATTGGAGGGTTGATGATCAACATACCATGAAGCCCCTTCGAGCACAGGATTTCATTGAACAAGGGAAAGTTTTGATGAGCAAATGAGACTGTGCTTGCATGTGCCCTCAGGCAAAGGAACTTTTCGTCAGGACCGTAGGAGGCACAAACGCTCCATGACACAGTCAAGCTCTGAGAACATTGGCTGAATGGTTGCCGTCAGGCGTTTGGCAGTTCAATATGTCATCTGAATTTCATGTTTCTCCTGATCAATTTTGCAATGGACAAGCACGGGCTCTTGCCCTGAAGCAGCCCAGTCGCTCATATAGTGTCACTTACTTTAATCTATGAAGCAAAATATATTTTAAGCTTTCTCGCATGAGGAAATTTGTCACGTTAGCTTTCCATGATGTTTTTAACTTTTTTATTTTTTTATTTTTTCTATAGGTCGACGTCGATGATGTCAGATAAATTATAATGATATTTTTCTCGATGGTGTTTTGAGAACAATGACAGAAAGTTGGCGAAAGGGGATTCGACTTTGTTTTTATAGATGGCTCACGTATATTTATAGAAAATCTATATGTAGTTTTCTGAAAAGAAAACTGTTGTGCCGGCTTTGTCTGTCCGTCCGCACTTTTTCTGTCCGCCCTCAGATCTTAAAAACTACTGAGGCTAGAGGGCTTCAAATTGGTATGTTGATCATCCACCCTCAAACCATCAAGCATACCGAATTGCAGCCCTCTAGCTTCAATAGTTTTATTTTTATTTAAGGTTGAAGTTAGCTATAATCGTGCGTCTGACAACGATATAGTCCAGGCCACCACCGTGCCGTGGTTAAAGTTTGGTGCGCCGCGGCTCATACAGCTTTATAACGCAACCACCAAAAGATAGATTTATTTTCGGTGGCCTTGATTATACGCCATACAAAAAAACTCGATTGCGCCGAAGAAACTTAGGCGCGTCTTTTACTCGTGTTTGCAAACCCAGTATTTCATCGAGTCGTTTGCAGAAAGACAGTCTTACTCCCTTTAAAAGCGCCTACTGCAGTCACAGTGCTCACTTATTGATCGGATTATCTAACTGCGATCTTAGGGCCACTCATTAAATGGTATGAAGGTCTTCACCAATTAAGCCAGCCATTCGTTGCTGTCATGAATTTCGTAATTTTTTTTTTCACCGTTGAATGGAGGATGGATTCCTATTTTTATTTGCTAAATTAACGTATTTGCCGTTATATTCTGTAAGCTTATTCTGGATTAAAATAAACCCCTTTCCTGATACTAGACGCTCCCGCTACCAGAATTATTTTCACAGAAAAAAAAAAGCACACAAGGGTTTAAAAAAAAAAGGTATTCCCTGTAGCAACGAGTAGGTTGGTTTGGCAAATAGTTTGTGGTTAATCAGGCCGTCGTCCCTCGTTATCTAATCAAAGAGTTTCGGTCGATTCACTTATCACTTTGTCCAGCAGATCGATGAAATTACCTCCTGCTAGGCTGACTGAAAGAAACTCGTCAGAAATATTGACGTGGAGGGGTTAGGACCAGCGAAGCACGCTCAGCCCACGCACACAAACACGTTCTATATGTGCGTATATGTGCATTTATACATATGTGTATACGTACATATATATGTGTATCTCATCTTTTTATCTTTGCCTCGTAAACCTCCACCACAACACTTCGTTGATTTCAGTGGTCAAGGGGTAACTGGTTTTCCATGTCTTGGGAGTGGGTGTCTGGACCTCACAAGAGATATTTGATGAGTTTTGGTCACAATCTTGCCCTCCTCAGAAGTTGAAGCCTCCTGAGTTGGATGTCCCGTTTATCCTGTGAAGCGTGTCCCACGTGCCTTTCAGGCCTCTCGGAACTAAGGACAGAGATGTAAAACTGGGGACAAGGGAGCTGGTGAATCTTTTGGTCTCTCGTACATAAAATCTAACAGTGCTCAGCTGAAGGTACGAGCCGTTCTCGGTACCCTCCCTTTGAGACTGAGTAGATAACGATCGAGACGAGAAGTTCTTGTGTCCGTTGCAAGCTTTTCATCATTACTGTGAAGGACGAGGCTCTTCAGACCCAAGTGCCGATGGCTCTTCATTAGTATAGGTAGAAGTAAGGTTTCCAAGAACACAATAATCCCCGTGGCTTCGTGAAACGATTTGACAGGCGCACGTGTCTTCAAGCGCAGGTGAAGAGTATACCTACCCTGTGCTAGAGCCCACGAAGGTTTTTCTCCTGTTAACCTTTTAAACCTTTTTGCTCATAATTTTCCTTTCAGCGCTGAATGACCTTATAGGTCCCAGCGCCTTGGCCTCTGGCCAAAATACTATATTCCTCAGACAAGTGCACAAGAGTAACATTCTCAAAAGAGATAGTTTTAGCATCTATGTTGAAGTAGGTCTAGTTCTGATCAGAGCGACAGTGTTACTGTATTGGCGGCAGAGATGGCCGCTTACTTTCCGGATATCTGATCCTTCGCCTCTTTATTCAATTCTTTGTACAAGGGCGAAGGGTGTATGAGAAACTGTCTTATAATAGAATGGAGCATGAACCAATGTACCCTCTTTCTGCATACTTAATTAGAGGCCAGTGGCGAGAGAAGCTGGGCTCGGGCTAGACTAAGGCGATTCTGACTATGGAAATTATGTACTTACGAGACTGAATGGATATACATTGCGTCTCATTACAGTAGAAATCATCTTGCAGTAGTTGATTTGGGGTTCTCTTCTGTTGTATTTTCCATTTATTTGATTTTAAGTGATTTTAACTAAAGAATTTGTAATCAACTGTATATGCTTGCGTAGTGTTTGAATGAAAAACATCGCTGCTCAGCGAAACGGTAACATTCGTTCGCATCCTTTTAAGGTCGAATTCACTCATATGCACAATACAAAATCAGTCTGCTTGATGAAATTGCGCGAATCGCTACAATGCAAATGATAGTATACACTGCTCATTGTTAAACACGAACACCATATGGAACAATGGGCGGTTAGTTTCAAACGTGGGAGTGAGCGACCCGTGATTTCACAAGATATATCAGTGAAGAAGAAAAACAGGTTACCGAGAAGTACGATGTCATCTGAATAGCACACAAGGAAGTTGCTGCCGTAGGGGGGTTAAGCCGCCAGTGCACCTTACTCGGTGCACTGTAGGCATTACTTAAGGTTCTTTGCGGCGTCCCTTCGGCCCACTGCTGCAACCCCTTTCATTCTATACCTCCGTTCATCTTCTCTTTCTTCTTACCTTCCACCCTTTCTCTACAATTGTTCCAACATAATTTTCAGCGGTGAATGACCTCATAGGTCCAGATGCTTGGCCAGTGGCCTAAATTTTATATTCGGTTTGTATTTACAAGGGAGTTGAGTTGAGAAACGATCGCTGTAGTAGATTCAGCAGCTAAAAAAAAAAAAAAAAAAGGTGAACGCGAAACACGGACACGTCTGTGCGTAACAGAACAGACCCGAGCGATAAATCGAATATTTTTTTTTTCCTTCTTCAGTGAACGTGGTTCATTTCATCCGACAGAGGTTTTTGGGTGCCTCGGAAACGTGGGTTGTGGTGAACTCTCACTTTCATTGGACTTTTTTTTTTCTCTAGCCTGACAATAGGCGTGATATCGCAGAATACTTGTCTCCGTTACTTATTCATTACCTGGTCTGGAGAATGAAGAGTTGAGGGTTTTATGAAAAGTAATCGTCCATCTAATTATGAATATATACAAACATACGTCCAGCTTATTTTATATTTGAGTGTCACTGGCTCGGAAATAAAGTCGAAACCGGTCAGGACCCACACCCCGTCTCTTATTTTTCGCCTGTGGTAATGTGGTAAATGAATCACGTGCTAAAGTTATTATGATCACTGATGTATACCAATATATATATATATATATATATATATATATATATATATATATATATATATATATATATATATATATATATATATATATATATATATATATATATATGGGTGATGGTTGCAGATGATGAATAAATTATATTCATAAGTAAACTGATATATAAACGAATAAAAAAAAAACAAATGGGAGAGTTTGCTAAGGCTATGACACTGAATCGTGTATATATGAATTTAATATAGATCACTGATTCTCAAACTGGGTGCCGTGGCACCCTGGGCTGCCACAGACAGTGCCCAGGGGTGCCGCAAGGCTGTCGTGAATTTTGTCTTGGCTAGATCATCTCAGTGAACATTTGTAAAAAAAAAGAAAAATTTGCAGAGGTCTTCATGTAATTATTATCAGAGTGTCTACTCTATGTTTATCTAATTCTTCTGAGATGGTTTGAGTATGGATCATAATTTTATTCGTTAAATAAGACGTTAATTCATGCAGTGTCGTGGGATGGTGGAGAAGGGGTGCCACGCTAATGATTACTGAAAAAAAGATTGAGAGCCACTGAATTATATGTAGTTGGGCGGTACATCAAAGATCCTTTCATATCAGCGTGTATGAATAGTTCCCAAAATGGTAGGCTGTCCTTCTTCTGCAGTTTTCAATCGAGATATGTCCAGTGGGGAGGTGAAGTTCATGAAAGTAATTTCTGGAGACGGAAATGAAGTGACCTGTCGGGAATGAGCCTAGTGTGCCTGTGTGGATTCGTTCAAGGGAACACGCGTACCCTTGGTCAGCATTGCTTATTTCCCATTTATCAGGGTAGTGCCGTCAGCACACCTCATTTGGTGCACTGTAGGAATTCCTTGAGGTTCTTTGCAGCGTCCCTAAGGGCCCCTAGCTGCAACCCCTTTAGTTCCTTTTACTGTACCACCTTTCTTCCACCTTACCTTCCTCAACCCTCTCCTAGCAACTGATTCATAGCGCAACTGCTTTGAGGTTTTCCTCCTGTTACACCTTTCAAACCTTTAACTGTCAATTTCCGTTTCAGCGCTGAATGACCTCATTGGTCTCAATGCTTGGCCTTTGGTCTAAACTCTATGTTCAGTTCAATTCATAGCTTATTTGGCAGCATTACTGTAAACTATGTCTGTGCAAAATATGATTTGGAAGACAGTAACCAGAAGGTGAGACTAGAGAGAACGGTCAGGAAGGTCTGTGGTGTTGGTGGAGTTGTCTGTGAAGAAGATGCTAGTAGGACTGCATGAGTTGCGTGCACACCATGATCAGTAGTCCTCGATGGATCTTACTGCTATGCACAGCTTGATCATTATGAACTGTGAGCCAGATTCGTTTTGTTAGACAGAGCGACGAAACATCCAGGACGGGCCTTTTGAAGAGTTGATTGTGTATTTACTTACAGTTAACTCAGGCTATGTAGTTGGGCTGGTTAAATTTCAGTTTACAGAGAAAATTTCCTTTTGTTTAAGCGCTGTTAGTTTTAGTATTCTGTAAAGGAAGACTATTGTGCTGGCTTTGTCTGTCCGTCCGCACTTTTTTTGTCAGCCCTCAGATCTTAAAAACTACTGAGGCTAGAGGGCTGCAAACTGGTATGTTGATCATCCACCCTCCAACCATCAAACATACCAAATCACAGCCCTCTACCCTCAGTAGTTTTGATTTTATTTAAGGTTAAAGTTAGCCATAACCGTGCTTCTGACAACGATATAGGCCAGGCCACCACCAGGCCGTGGTTAAAGTTTCATGGGCCACGCTCATACAGCATTATACCGAGACCACCGAAAGATAGATCTGTCAGTGGCCTTGATCATACGCTGTAGCAGCCGTACAGAAAACTCGACTGCGCCGAAGAAACTTCTTCGACGCACTTTTACCATGTTTAGTCTTGACCCCGTTTCCACCAACACTGTTTTTGGGTTGTGTTCTCCTCGTCTATGACTTATTTATCTCGATTTACACTGTCTCCGTGTAATCTCTGAATAACAACAATACCCTTTGTTGTTATATCCGCTTACTGTTCTCGTCGCTATCGTCCTTGAAGCATTCTTGGACCGGCCACTCCCTTTTACCTTTCTTTTGTCCATATTCCGTCGAATGTAAACAACGAGTAATAAAAATACAAATCTTTATAGATAGTAGAAATCTGGATACTTCGGATTTTTCTTTAAGAAAGGGAAGTTCTTCAGTTAAAATACAAACAAATCTTTATTTAGAAAAGTTCTCAGTATATTTTAAAATACAAACAAATCTTTATAGATAGTAGAAATCTGGATACTTCTGATTTTTCTTTAAGAAAGGGCTTCAGTATATTTTGAAATTCTCAGTTAAAATACAAACAAATCTTTATAGGTATTATTAGATAATTTGATGATTTTTCTTTTAAAAAGGGCTTGAGTATATTTTGAAGATAATTCTGATGATAATTTTTTCTTTAAAAAGGGCTTGAGTATATTTTGAAGTTCTCAATTAAAATACAAACAAATCTTTATAGGTATTAGAAATTCGGATAATTCTGATGATCCTTCTTTAAAAAGGGCTTGAGTATATTTTGAAGTTCTCAATTAAAATACAAACAAATCTTTATAGGTATTAGAAATTCGGATAATTCTGATGATCGTTCTTTAAAAAGGGCTTGAGTATATCTTGAAATTCTCAATTAAATTACAAACAAATCTTTATAGACATTAGAAATCTGGATACCTTTGGGCTTTCCTGAAAAGGGCTTGAGTGAATTTTGAAATTCTCAGGAATAGCTTCATTTAAAAACTGTGTGTGACTATAGTACATGTAAGGAAAATGTGTATGGATTTTAGCACGAACTTGAGACAAGATTGAAAGAGTTGGTGATACCACGTCGGAGAGCTAGTGACTGTGTCAAGTATAGGGCAGGACAGTGTAGAGCAGGAGTATTATTAATCCTGGTACAGGGCACTTCTGTAGTCTTGGAGACGACATGAAGAACATGAGTATGCAACGATAAGTACAGTCTCCAAAACTGAGAATCATCACCATTTCATTTTTTTGTTGTTGTTCAACGGCCGTGGAGAGCGCAAAGCTAAATTTTCAGGGAAAATCTAGCTATTTCTGGTAAGAAGAACAGACTGTTTATGCTTGAGTTGAGTAGTTAAGCTTTGGTGATTAGGAATAGAGAGAGAGAGAGAGAGAGAGAGAGAGAGAGAGAGAGAGAGAGAGAGAGAGAGAGAGAGAGATGTGTTCAAGGCCGCAGAAGTAGATTAGGAAAACTTACTGTTTTGGAGTGAAATTGTATTACCATATATCGATTTTTCTAATTTAAAATGATTCCAAACACTTAGAATAGTGCTCCGGAACGTATGTGAAGATGAAAAAAATAATTATCTAGTAGTCCTACTTACACTTATAGTGACAAAATGAAATATATAATGGTTTTCTTTTACGCGGCATTTGTAATCATGTGAATATCACCTTACTAATATTTTTGTGAATTGATAAAATCATCATGATTGGTGAACAGATGATACATTTTAAAATTAATCTTTTTTATATATGTTAAAGTATCACAACTGGTAACTCAAAGATTTTATTGAAGCCTTGGTAATGACGTCACGTCGCCCTTAAGAGAGAGAGAGTAAGAGGGGAGTTCTAATCAAATACGAATCTCGGCGAAAACAGGAACTGTGTCACTTCAGAATGGAAACATTTGAGTGATAAGGAAAGACAATGCAAACTTTTACCACTCGGAGCTGTCCATCCGCACTTTTTCTGTCCGCCCTCAGATCTTAAAATCTACTGAGGCTAGAGGGCTGCAAACTGGTATGTTGATCATCCACCCTCCAGTCATCAAACATACCAAATTGCAGCCCTCTAGCAGCAGTAGTTTTTATTTTATTTGAGGTTAAAGTCAGCCTTGGTCGTGCGTCTGGCAACACAGGCCACCACCGGGCCGAGCTGAGAGTTTCGGAATGTAGCAGGGGAAGGAAGATTAGAGAGAAATGTGGACGTAGATAGCAAAATGCTTAGTGCTGCTAGGAAGCCATGGACATTTTACAACGCCTCTGAGTAACTATTCCTTGGCAGAAAGGAGTCTGCTGAAATACAACAAAGGTGAAATGTCGCCTAACCTTGAATGTCGAAACTTTATTGTTCCTAGACTGTACACACCTCTGTTTTTTTTTTTATGGGCTTTTGAGGTTTAATGTTCATTTTCCGTTGCTGACGTGAGTTGCTGTTGCTGTGAATGCTATTATTATTTTCTTCTCTGTCACTGAAGACCGTTTTACATGCAGTGGTAACCTTGAGGAAGTGAATAAAGCTATTTCTTTTGTCTGTCTGTAAAGTTATGTTTATTTTTTTTTATAAAAGACAGTTTATCAGTGAACTCGTTATGTAGATTTGAAGCCAGTTTTAATTTCTAGTTTTAGTTTTCTGTAAAAGAATTGTGCCGACTTGTCCGTCCTCACTTTTTTCTGACCGCCCTCAGATCTTAAAAACTACTAAGGCTAGAGGGCTGCAGATTGGTATGTTGATCACCCACCCTCCAGTCATCAAACATACCAAGTTGCAGCCCTCTAGCCTCAGTGGTTTCTATTGTATTAAGGTT
Organism: Macrobrachium rosenbergii; assembly: GCF_040412425.1. Taxonomy (NCBI): domain Eukaryota; kingdom Metazoa; phylum Arthropoda; class Malacostraca; order Decapoda; family Palaemonidae; genus Macrobrachium; species Macrobrachium rosenbergii. Next base: position 13,297,545 of record NC_089772.1, read on the forward strand.
AAAGTTAGCCATGATCGTGTTTCTGGCAACGATATGTCACAGGCCACCACCAATGATTAATGTATGACAATATTCACTTATTCCATGCACCAGTCAGAAGGGAATAATAGGCCTATGTCTACCCAGACATCAGTCTGAAGACTGTTCATAGCCTTTGGTTAGGTTGCATCTCAAAGCTGTATAGCAATTCAGAAAAGAATAATTATGACTACACGTATTTTGTATGTAACCCCTTTCATTCCTTTTACTGTGCCTCCTTTCATATTCTCTTTCTTCCACCTTGCTATCCACCCTCTCCTAACAATTATTTCATAGCGAAACTGCGAGGTTTACCCCTTGTTACACCTTTCAAACCTACCTGCTCTCAATTTCCTTTCCAGCGCTGAATGACCTCATAGGTCCCAGTGCTTGGCTTTTGGCCTAAACTCTATACTACATTCCATTCCATTCTGGTTAACCTAAGGTATACTTACTCTACCAAGTAAAGAAAAGTAACATACATGAATGAACAGAGGAAATGAATGCAGTGTAAATTTTACTCTCAGCACTTTAAAAGATTTATATACATTCTGCAGATAACTGTACGCCTCAGTAGATTATTGCAAAGCATATAGTGTCTGCGGTTTAGACTACCGTGACAGACCAAGGTCAGTGCACTGAATATCAGTTATGGATAGGAAAGTTTTACAGATCAGTCAAAATCAAGCACCAAGCCAGTAAATACTTGGCTGTAAGACTGGAAATGGCCTGACAGGGCGTTATGCAATGTGAAAAAGTTGTCAAAAAATGAAATGATCAGAGTATGAAACAATAAAAACAAACCGCTACGGAATTTAATGGTCTCGGTACATTATCCAGAGCAGTGGTTCTTAACCAGGGGTGCTCGCACCCCTAGGGGGTGCGAAGCCCGTTCCCAAGGGGTGTGAGATGCCTATGAATAATTAAAGCAAAATATATTTTTATATACGCATGCAATTTTTCTGCAAAAAATAAAATAATAATATTATTTATTTCAGCAATTCAGGGGTGCGAGAACTGACTGCTGATTTGGAAGGGGTGCATACATTGAAAAAGGTTAAGAACCAGTGATCTAGAGTATACTGAAATAGGTAAATAACAATAATAACAAAAAAAAACAGCCTGTGATTCCTGCATAAATCAAATGCTAACTTCTGAATACTGATATGAATCTTAGCGCAAAGCAACAGCAAATACGATTCAAACGTTCCAGTTTCTCTAGAATGGACTGGGTAGAGCAGTCAGTGCGTATGTTGAACGTACGTTTGTTTTAAATTAAGCCAGCCTTGTGTTGGCACGGGCTCTTGCTTCAGAGCATCTCGCAACGGCTATATATTGAAGAAAATGTTAAACCGATTATAAATACCATGAACTTTAAAATGACCGCCATGGTCATGTTAGAGCAGTGAGTGATCGCAAGGATTTCCCTTACGTCATAACGAGAGCTAATTGAATGGGGAAAAACCGTAGGGTGCACTGTAGGCAATACTTAGAAGCAGCGTCCCTTCGGCCCCTAGCTGCAACCCATTTCATTAATTTTAGTGTACCTCCATTCATATTCTTCCTTCCGTCTTGCTATCCACCCTCTCCTAACAATTGATTCATAGTGCAACTGCTTTGAGGTTTTCCTCCTGTTACACCTTTCAAACCTTCCTTACTTTTAATTTCCCCAAAGGTCCCAGCACTTGGCCTAAACTCTATATTCAGAACTGCCTCGTCTTTCAAAGGCTCACAAGTTTAAAGAACTTGCACCAATTGTATAAACAACAGAAAAAAAATATGAGTTAGATTTTGGTTCCTTGCTGACACTGAAATTTGCTGCCAAATTTTGGTCATTTCTCGTTCTCGGTGGCCAGTGAACAGAGGCCTCGGGACCAACCCAAGAACACTGTTGTGTCAGACTAGGTTTCAGTCCAGCGCGTTCGAGCTGCTATCAATCCCAGTTTGAATCCCAAGTCAGGAAACCGAGAGGATTTGTGGTTTCCCTCGCAGGGGTGAAATTAAGAGGAAGTACATAAAAAAAAAACAAGTAAAAAATGCGACGAAGTTTCTTCGGCGCAATCGAGTTTTCTGTACAGCCGCTACAGCTTGTAATCAAGGCCACCGAAAATAGATCTATCTTTCGGTGGTCTCGGTATAATGCTGTGTGAACCGTGACCCCATGAAACTTTAACCACGGCCCGGTGGTGGCCTACCCTATATCGTTGTCAGAAGCACGGTTATGGCTAACTTTAACCTTAAATACAATAAAAACTACTGAGGCTAGAGGGCTGCAATTTGGTATGTTTAATGATTGGAGGGTAGATGATCAACATACCAATTTGCAACCCTCTAGCTTCAGTAGTTTTGAAGATCTGAGGGCGGACAGAATAAGTGCGGTCGCACAGACAAAGCCGGTACAATAGTTTTCTTTTACAGAACACTAAGAAGGCTTTCACTAAAGTACACAGTAATCTTTGTTCCTGTTTAGTAGTGTAACTGTTTTCATTTTTTTTATTTCTTTGGGATTTAGTCCTCTAGAGCGCCCAGTGGGTGACATTAGACCGAGTGAATTACATTTGTGGTGCTTTCATTTTCTAACACTACATATTCTACAACAATTCAACAGCGGAATTGTGCGGTGCATTGACTCATAAATTTACTGGCACCTAATAAAATGAAACCATTGCAGTCTTGAACTGACACGCTAAGTATATTTTTGTCAACATTTCTAACAATTTTTTTTTCATTTGCTTCAGGTGACGCCTTGCTGTATGGAAACGCTAAACGAGTACTAGCCCAGAAGCATCACTTTTTCTCAAACCCGTGGCCATGGATCATCACGACCACTCGCATTTTGATGAAAATGTTTCTACCCAGGGAAGCCCTGTCCAGAGTGAGTATATCACGGTATTCAGTGGTAGTGGTGTTGAGCTGTTGGTTGCGTCTATGGAAAGTTTGATAGGGGTTTTATTTTGTTAGATGTAATCTTTAATATTGTCTGTGTTTCATTGAGTTTCATGTTTCGACCTGAAATAAATAGAGAGATAAGTAGATAGATTGATAGATAGAGAAAGAATTGTGGGTGTGAGAGAGAGAGAGAGAACGAGGTGAAAGTATTGTTTCATCATAAAGAGTTCTTAAAGGGAGTGAGAAACTCGGTATTAAGCGAGAAAGGCTTGGTGAGCGGAACCTAAATTCAGTGGTCATAGAGAGAGAGAGAGAGAGAGAGAGAGAGAGAGAGAGAGAGAGAGAGAGAGAGAGAGAGAGTTGGTGGGTGAGATAGCATCAAGGTCTCTTTGATAGCGAGAGAAAGAGGGCGGAAGTCTTTAATAATTAGCCTTAGAAGTGGTCTTAGAGAGAGAGAGAGAGAGAAGGAGGTAGGATACAATCTGTACGTACTGTAAGACCATTTTGAGATAAAGAGTCTTTGAGACGTTGGCTGTAATCGAACAAGGTTCTGAAGGCTATATTGGGCAGAGTAGTCTTCCAATGAGAAAAGAAAGTTAGCTTTATGTATCCTGTATTGTATATAGCCTCAGAGTCATGACAGTGCGTTGCCCAATAATATAAACTGGACAATGGCCAGAATGTTAAAGATTGCAGTTTTACGGAAACGGAGGTCGCTAGGCATTTATTAGCGTTATTCTCCACAAGATATTTAGGCTTTGTATACGTTTCAACATCTTTGGACAAAAAATACATTTATTATTATTATTATTATTATTATTATTATTATTATTATTATTATTATTATTATTATTATTATTATTATTGCCGAATGCAATAAGATGATAGTGCTCTATTTCTGACCTGCTTAAATGGTTACGCTGAAACACCAAGACTCCTTAATTGGGAAAGTGTCACTTTCGGAGGGCCGTTACGCAAGTTGTCTGTACGAAACGAGCAAAGCCGTGTCATGGAATTGTGGGAACTTTGCCATTTATAAGAGAGGGTTGAGGAAAGTAAGATGGGAGAAAGAGAATATGAAAGGAAGTACAGCAAAAGGAACGAAAGGGGTTGCAGGTAGCCTTTTCAGAGAGCCGGAAAGCAGTCGTTCTGTTTCATTAAATACCATTTTCCCCTTTGCTGTTAGTTAGCCGACTGTGGTGAGTCATAGCCAGGGTGGAAGATGGTGTTAGGCTGGCAACTTCATCCCGAATAAAGCAGAAAATAAAATATCTGTTGGATAGAGTAATGGAATGACGAACATTCTTTGGGAAGCTTATGGAAGGTCAATGGTCACAGGTCACGTGAAGAAAATCAGCCGAAGCTTCGAAAGTATTCAACCCTTATGGGACACATTACTCCCACCTCAAGCGGTGCACTGTAGGCATTAATTTTAAAGTTCTTTGCAGCGTGCCTTCCTTAGGCCCCTAGCTGCAACCCCTTTCGTTCCTTTTACTGTACCTCCTTTCATATTCTCTTTCTTCCATCTTACTTTTTTGAACCCTCTCCTAACAATTGATTCATAGTTCAAACCTTTAACTGTCAATTTCCGTTTCAGCGCTGAATGAGCTCATTGGTCCCAGTGCTTGGCCTTTGGCCTAAATTCTACATTCAATTCAATCCCGTCCATAATAGTTTCAATCGTCATTTCTCGCGTGTTAACGACCTGTGAATATTTCAATCGCCCACTTTATTCGACATCTACAAGTGTTCAGTTCTGAGGGACCCACACAAGTGTAAGTATTCCTGTTGTAATCGTGTTATATGCTCACATCTTATATATATATATATATATATATATATATATATATATATATATATATATATATAAAGACATTTTACAGTATAGTAATCTAAATACTTGGACATCTGACTGTGAAATGCAGAGCAGTCTATGAGATTTGGCAGTATTTATTTTTTTACAGAAAGCCTAACTTTCACTAGTTATTAGATAATCAAGAAATAATCGTGTGAAGTACACTGGGTAACAAACTGCACCTTTTGTGCCTCAAAGCACTGTTCTTTAAAGCATGAAAACTAGTAAGTATAGATCTAACGTACCGGATATATTGTTCCTTCAGCTTCATGCGTTCACGTGTGATTTATCAGCATTAACCACAATGTTCCTATTTTACAATATCAGATATTGTAATAAAATGATCAAGTGACGCTTATGTGTTCTTAATTAAGCTAATTATCGTCATTCGCGAAAGACGCAGATGTTATTAATTTTCTCTCGATGTCGTTTTCTTTTGTCGTTGTGTTTTGAAGAAAAGAGAAAACGTAATTCCAGTCGTACGCGAGACAGAGAGATTGTCAGCAAAGTAACCAAACTCTCTTGCAACAAATAAAAGCGGTTTCTCTTTTGTTCGGGAGTTATTGAAGTGAGAAGTTACGGTCTACTTGTCTTTTGCAGTAATGGATAATTGTTGTTGTCGATTTTTAAAAGTATATATCGGCAGGTTAGGAAAATGTCGTTGCTTGCAGAAGACTTTTGACCACTTCTATAAACAGGTATTTTTGTCTTTTTTTTTTTTTGGTATAAGGGCTTCCTCGTACGAAGAATTATTTTCAATTGTTTTCATGATTCCAGATTCAGTTTAGAATGGTATAATACGTAATGTGATCTGAATAAGTGTTAGTGAGAATTTGCAAAACGGGTTGCACAAGTGAGTTTGTCTTGAATCACTTTTATTTTTTTATATATATTTTTATATATATTTTATACATATTTTAGGAGAAAATTCAACTCTAGACAATAGCTTCCATAGCCAGTGAATTCAACTGGGTGAGAAAGAACTACGGTTACCATCATTTTAAGTCTTTGTGAATTAGGCTGTGTCGAGTCCGTATGAGAACATTAGGTTTGCTTGGAAGTATTAGGCGCAGGTATCGAAAATAAAATTTCAAGTATTAAGTGGCCTTGGAAAATGCACTGACACAATAAATCTAATATTCAGTGTCCTTGGAAAACGCACTGACACAAGAGAAGCAGATGAATAGTTAGCAAAGTAAATTTTGAGAAGGAGAGACGAAAGAGATTTCAGGAAAACATTCCCGCTGGGTAGGTGTGGTTTGAGAGACGTTAAAAAAAAAAAGTCCGTTCTGACCTTCCAGTGCAGTTAAAAAAAATTTTTTTTTTTTCATGCACCTGCAGAGTAGGAACAAGCAAGGCAGTGAGTTTCCTATTTACTTAATTAATGAAAGGTGCAATGGAGTATATCAGATAAATATTATTATTATTATTATTATTCAAAGTGAGTATTGATTCGTTTGGATAAAGCCGGAACTACCTCAACATGTACAGAACGCTTTTAATTAATGGAATGTTCGTGTAAAAAATGTAAGACAAGGAATATGAGGCAGGAAAACGTAGGATGCACACACACACACACACACACACACACACACACACACACACACACACACACACACACATATATATATATATATATATATATATATATATATATATATATATATATATATATATATGAGGACATATTTCGGAGGAATTTCATTAAAATCGTCCCAAAAATATATATTTGGGCCATCGATCTTAAACTGATACTGAAGAACCCAATAAATATAGGCTCTTTTCAGATTTAAGGACCGGCTATACCGCCTTTGATGTCGTCTGACGTTGTCTGTGAGTGCAATAAATTGTCCAAAATGTAATTCAGGAAAACGTGTTGGACCCACCAGGCGACTTCTCAGGGTGAGGGCCGATTCCCACAGGGGTTAAGTTATAGAACTAGTTGCCGATTGGCTGATCCAGAATCCTCTAATACTGTAGGCATTACTTAAGGTTCTTTGCAGCGAGCCTTCGGCCCCTAGCTGCAACCCCTTTCGTTCGTTTTACTGTACCTCCGTTCATATTCTTTTCCATCTTACTTTCCAGCCTCTCCTAACAGTTGATTCAAAGTGCAGCTGAGAGGTTTTCCTCCTGTTACACCTTTCAAACCTTTTACTACCAATTTCCGTTTCAGCGCTGAATGACCTCATAGGTGACAGTGGTTGGCCTTTGGCATAAATTCTTTATTCTGAAGGTTTAAGTCTCAATGGGAACACTGAGAGACTATTAATTTCTTAAGAAGCGAATTGATGAAAGAATGAAAATGGGATATAAAGGTTTTAATTGGACTCGCTGCTTCCCTGCTAAAAAAAATGTTCTTTGTCGAAGTATTTTTTGGAAATCCGATCGACTTCCATCTTAATTCGGAGCAAATTTATGAACTAACATACAAACAGAGATGGAACTGGTTGAAAACCCCACAGTTGGAACAAGAAGTAATTACTAGAGAGGATGGACAGCTAGACTGAAGGGAGAGGCGTGAAAGGAAGAAAAGCAAAAAAGGTGCAGCTCCCTTTTGGTAATGCCAACAGGGCGACTGACGCGACGCCACCCCCATACAAACGTGATTTCCCAGGAAAGTAAGTGGGTTGCAATGCGTCCATTAATTAAACCAAGTGTCTAGAGCAAGATTCATGTTGAAGATAATTAAGAAAAATAACAATAATAAACAAAAGATAAAAGAGGGATAAGGAAACGGCACATGTTTAGTTTTATCAGTTTAAAAAGAGATAAAAAAAGGTCACTTGGTAACCCTAACGAAATCCTTGTTAAAGATATCCCCATCAACTAATTGTTGAGGTTACGAATTCTCTAACCACAAGCAATAGTCTGGTTGATTTTTGCGGGTAAACATCCTTCGCATTCTCGACATTCAGTTTGGTTAAGAGGACAGTTTGTTAAAATACAGTTTGTTAAAATACTGAGAATCAGCCACGATGAACAAAGCTTATCGTGAAGCGTAAACGAGATGCACAATTGCGCAGTGTTGCCAACCACGGGGAATTTCCCCCAGATTTAGGGAAACAACGGCCTGAGTGGGGAGAATGTCTCGAAATTATGGGAATTTGGCAGCTTTTGTGATATTTAATGTTACTTAATTTACATATATAAACTTTATATATGTAAATTAGTTATTTTTGGTAAATTGCAGGTGGTCGAGGTAACCATAGATGGTACCTATAATAGAAATTTAAATAGCCTCATTGCAGAAAAAAAGAAACTTTTTTTAAGGGCTTATTCTTTTTATTTGATTTAAATACCTGAGGTTCCTGTACTGCTGGCATGCAACTCTCTAAAATATACTTTATAATCTAATTTCATATTTGTTTTAACGTTTCTTATGAAACAGGAAATAATATAAGAAAAATTTGGAATTCTGGGGATTTCTGCCTGACGATTGAGGGCATTCTGGAGCATGATAGTTGGCATCACTGCACATGCTAGTTTGGGGATCTCAGAGAGCTCTGCAATGATGGAAGTCTCTCTCTCTCTCTCTCTCTCTCTCTCTCTCTCTCTCTCTCTCTCTCTCTCTCTCTCTCTCTCTCTCATATATATAAATTATGTATTATTAGAAGCCAGTGACGTTTTCGATGTAATCGAGGAAATAAACAATTAATTTCATAGTGCAACTGCTTTGAGGTCTTCCTCCTGTTACACCTTTCAGACCTACCTAGGCCTAAACTTTATATTCTAATTCCAATTCCGATCCAATATTCAGTGTATATTGTATTATGGAAATAGTAATCTGAAATATATTGCTCTTTTTTTAATATTAATGCATGATGGGTCACTCACAAACTTGTCACTTGTGAGTTTTGTAAGAGATAAGCTGATAACTTTGAACTGTTTGGGAAGCGGCAGGTGGCCGATTTATAAATACTCGGGTAGGAACTTCGGAAGGCATTCCTCGAAGCTTAACGAATTTAGCTCCGCCGCAAGGTCAGTTAAAATGTGGTTTGAACAAAGTTTTTTGGAGTTCTCGAGTCTGGGGGACATTAGGACGAATGGAAAATATTCAGACGGCCAAGGTGTCCAGAATTATTTAAAGAGCCAGTCGCAAATATCGAAGATTTACTGATATGTGGAAGACTTAAGATACTGAGGGGGGGAATTTCTTTGTCCTACAGTGTATCTCTCTCTCTCTCTCTCTCTCTCTCTCTCTCTCTCTCTCTCTCTCTCTCTCTCTCTCTCTCTCAAATCGTGTCGAGCGCTGACGATTGGGAAATCGTATAAGCGTCTCTGAAGTAAACACTTTCAGCATCTGTACACATTCATAGAGCAAGCTGACGGGAGACATCTTTTTTGACAGTTCAGCAAAACCTTAATGTTTCGGACACTGTCCACTTGTGCTTGCATTCTCGACTGCGCTCGATGGAGCACGGGAATTTTATTCGAGCATCAGATAAGCTATTGCAGTCGCTAAGCACGGAATAGCAATTCCAGACGCATCTGCCTTACGCCTCGGTCTTTATCGAATGTTGAACGAAGAGGATTCACACGGAGAAGGTACGATTAAAATAAGTGAACGGCAACGTAAAGTTAGGGGAAGGTGAGAACGGCTTGAGAATGTCAGAAATTGCAAAAGAGTTTAGAGAAGGTAAGGATGAAGTGGAATATCTGAGTGTTATGTTATGCAGTGATGGATTTTCAGGTATCCGGGTGAGTTTGTTTATTACATATAAACGAGGGTGTGTTAAAATCCGTGTAAAAACAGCTTTCGATAATGATTAATGTCTAAACTGATAAGACGACATATTCATAAAAATATAGCAATTAAAAAAAATAAACATTATTATTATTATTATTATTATTATTATTATTATTATTATTATTATTATTATTATTATTATTATTATTATTATGTATGAATGTGTATGCATGTGTGTGTGTGTGTATGAAGTGGCTACTGTTGTGGAACATAATGTAGGGGGGGTGGAGGGTTTCATTCTCGATTGGTCAGTGTAAGGTGACCATTCTTTTATATTTGCCACTGACGTCTGTCCTGTACTGTGTGGTCATTTCCTCTTCACCTACTCACTACTTTCTCAGTCTCTCTCTCTTGCATCCTCCCAGAATTTCTGAGTTGTTTGCACTCTTCACAACATATTAAGTAAAAAACGCTGTATGAGCCGCGGCCCATGAAACTCTCAGCCGGCCGTGGTGGCCTTGTGGTGTTGAGGTGCCAGAGGCACGATCGTGGCTAACTTTAACTTTAACTAAAATCAAAACTGCTGAGGCTAGAGGGCTGCAATTTGAGAAGATTGATGATTGGAGGGTGGATGATCAACATACCAATTTGCAGCCCTCTAGCCTTATCGTAGTTCCCTATCTCTCGTCCTTTGCATTCGTAGAGAACAAGTAGTTCAACAATCACTTTTGCATCAAAGACAACACTCTCTTCTCCATCAAACCTTTTGCAGAGTTTTTTGCCTCAAGTATTCCGTGCCTCACCTCTTCTTTCGTTCATTGTATTCATACAGTATATGAATCACCTCCAATATTCCTTCATCTACATCAGTATTCATTATTCGACCTTTTTTGTCCTCATTATCATCAGTAAAGCCACTAGCTTGGGCTACGTATTTCATACCCTGCCTTGTCTTATCAGTCTACAAAACGTGATTTATATCCTCATTATCATCAGTAAAGCCACTAGCTTGGGCTACGTATTTCATACCCTGTCTTGTCGTATCAGTCTACAAAACGTGATTTATAGCCAGTAAAGCATAGAGTACCCTTGCCTTGTACTAAAGTAATCAACTGGTCACTCTCTCTCTCTCTCTCGTGTACATACATACCTGCACTTTCATCAGAGTTAATGTGTTCCGTTATATAGTTTATCAGAGCAAGTACTAGATCATATAAAATTCAATATAGCTTTCACTTTCTACCTTTTTGGTGTTTTTATGGGCTCTTGTTGTTATATATACATATATATCTATATATAATATAATATACAAATATATATATAAAAGTGTATAAAGTACATTCACAAGTACTGTAAATATTATGCTCGGTAAAAATCAGGTAGTTATTGTCTGCTATTATTAACGCTTAGTATTTTCATATATTCAACAGCTGTGTCCCACAGCGAGCATCACGTCCCTTCTTTTCTCGATGACATAGGGAAAGGAGAGGAAGAAAAGGTAAGAATATGTATGTATATATATATATAGGCCTATACTGAGTTGTGGATAATTTAACTCGTGCCCCTTTATCAGGGAAAACCCCAGCTTCATATGGTACTGATGTTGTCTTATGTAATGTAGTTTCTCTGTTGACGTCTCAAGGGAGATTGTTTGAATGGTTTTACTGGAACTACTTCTCGATGTCATCAGTAATATTACTTCCAGTAGTTTTAGTAAGTTTCTTTTGAATTCAAGGAGAATTTCCAAGACGCGAAGTTGATTCGTCTGTTACGAAATGTTTCAGTTTCCCTCGAAAACTCGTTCAGCTGTTGGGGCGACGTAGCAACTGCCGAGTGCTTTAGGAAGCTTTGTGCAGGACGAAGAAGGTCATGTTGGAAAATGATATGAAACACGCAGATATTTTCACCTTCATAGTGGATATGACTGTAGACAACTTCTTGAGTTGTTGTGATGCTTCATTATCTTTGTCATAACTTCTCTTTTTTTTTTTTTAATTTCGAAACTCCGGTGTTTGGGAGATGTACTTGTCCTCCTCATTCCCCAGTTTTCAAGCGCCCGGCTCAAGAACTGGTTGTCTTGCTCTGACTGCCCGCAAGTCCACCCTCCCCAGGATTCCAGAGGTGTTGTTCCGGGCACCTTGTTGTTTTTAATCACAATCAGTGCATAATCGGTGGCCTTGAATATCAAAGAGTGCAGGACGTAGGATTTGCAACTCACGAAGCAATTGTTTGCTCTTCACTCATACAAAATAGGGCTGCCGCCGGTTCAGAGTTTTGGGGTAGATCAGTGTAAGTGGTTCAGTCTTTGGGATACGAGGTTCAACTGTGGTAAGTTAGGACCATGTCAATAGTTTATTGATTGCTAGATCTCAGTGTTCTTAATTTTCCTGAGCATTTTACACAGCTTTGATTTATTCTGGACTGCAAAATAAGCCCTGACCGTTCAGTGTAGCTGCAAAGGTATTTATGATAATGTTGCCAAATGCTTGAGATCGGTTTTGTAGATGATTGTTGAAACAGTCATCTCTTTTTAGCAAATTACACCACAGCACTTCAGTTTGGACAGTAATTAAGCCATCACATTTCACAAAAAAATAATAATGTCGCTTATAGGCCCATCTTAACCCGAATTCCATCTGGATTTTTTAAGTTACGTTGTTTTTTTTAATGGAAAAGGGATCGCCCCATGACTGAGTAACTTGTGCAGTCGCTGATGAATGGCTCTAGGACAAAATCTGGCCGCTACTTAGGCTTATCTACCCGTCGCCTACTCCGAGGCGCTAGTACTAAACACCGTATGGTAAATGTAAAGTGGACGGCCGCACGAAGATACCGTTTATCAATATAAATTTATCAACCACACTAGAAATGGGTGTATATAATACTTCGATCCCCTAGGGGCTAGTACTAAACATGGCGTCCCAAGGAGCTTCGGCCACGGTTTAGTACTAGCACCTAGGAGTAGGTGACGCGGAGATAACAAGCCAAAGTAGTATCTGTTGAGAATTTAAGTCTACCTGTCTCTTCGGGAATTTTCCAACCTCGTTTTAATTTACCATTTGTCTTTTATTTTAAACAGTGTACATGATAACGATAAATAGTTGCGTGCCACAGGGAAATGTTCCATTACCTTTAATGTTTGCCGTTCTCATGGATTTTATAATTAAAATGAAGTTATTTGAGATGGAAGAAAGGATTTAGATTGGGGTAATGATAGAGAAAGGACAGACTTGGAGTTCTGAACATGATGGTGTTTTAAGCAGTAGAACACCGCAGTACCTAGATTATGCGGATGATGCTGTTTTCAAACAGTAGACCACCAGGAGATTTACAAAGGCTGCTTAGCAGAATGCTTCATTATCTAAAGACATGGGCCCTAAGACAGGCGTAGGTAAAGGTAAAACAAATAATGAGAGCAAAGTGTATACAAGAGGATGAATAACACTAGCTGGAGAAAGTATTACTGAGACAAGATTCCCTAAACCTCTCCTAGAATCTAATTTGACATTGTGAGCTAAGGGCTGTATAGGAGGCTACAGGAGTGAGCCCAGTCCTGTTCATTCATAGGACTAGGAATCTGTTTGACTGTCCTTTCTGTCTGTCTTTATAAGAGGAGACTTACGGGGACATGGCAGGGGTTCACGACCTTGCATGATTTCGGCGCAGCGCCATTTAATTCCATGAGGTGACCTTCCCCACTTCAGGAGTGAGCGTCCTAGGAAAAAGTACAAAATTTTTTAAGGATGATTTTTATTTTTCGTAGATACACAGACCAGAGCTATTGCTTCGACCAAGCAATAGTCCATGTCTGCTTGAGGAAAAAGTGAGAGAGAGACAAATTTGCGGAAACACACCACATGCCTGTTAGCCACTAGTTAAACAAACATCTTGCTACCAAGCTTCAACGACCATTCCATCTCGCGCCAGAAATCTCATATAAAAAGAGATCCTGGTTTATTTATCTTGGAAAATTACAAATTATCTTCAAAATTTGGTATTTCACCTTTAAACGGTTTTTTTTTAATCGACGTTTATACATGAACTGAAATTCGGCACTTGAAGGAATTATTGTTAATAATGAGGCTTTTCCTTATAAGGATTACGTTATACATCTAATTCGCAGTGAATAACTGTACCTGAAGTATTTTTATAAACAGTCACTCAATATTTTTAAAAACTTTATCTTTTCATTTGTATTTTAACGTTCAACAGTAAAATAATTCAATGTGGTATTGTAATTCCTTATCAAGTTCACCATTTCATACGTGCTATGCAGAAAAAATTAATCAGCTCTTACTAGTTCACTTCACAGTAAGTACTCGTCCTTGTATATCATTATCATTAATATATCGTTATATGTTTTCATCCCGGTATATTCTGAACTGCTTTAAAGCGCTCTTCCGGGAAGAGTATATGGCCCTACCTAACCGGCCCCCCCACCCCCCAGGCAAAGTCCTGAGAGGTATGCTAGTATTGCATCAGCCCGGTTTTTTTTTTTGCCATGACCCTAGGTTAGGTTAGATTAGATTAGATTAAATTAAATTATATATAGACATATCTAATTAGTAATTTAGGTGTGGGAAACATAATGAGATTATTTTCAAGAAAATTCTATGGTTAGTTTATAAGATATGGCGCCCGCTTTTTTTCAGGGAAAGGTCCCGGTACTCTGTTGCATCTCGGGAAAGTGCATCCCGCCCCCGCCCGGGGCGGGCAATCCGGTTTGCAGGGGGTGGGTTGATGTGTCACCTCCCCCCCCCTTATCCTCTCCATCCCCTACCTACCACGCCCCCACCTGGGGCGGACGGACAAACAAGAGAGGTCCACTCGGATTTTATCATTATCGAGAAGATTCAAATCAGTCGTGGTTCAGTGAGATCGAATAATATGCCAAAGGACAGAAACTACGCTTAATGAACGAGCGTTTTGGATGCCGGATAAAATATATTAAATGAATATCTCAATAATGCGACGAAAGAGGCAAAAGTTTAACCAGAAGGTGCCTGTCGCTACGAAAAGTAATTGCGTCCTTGAGTTGTTGAACCGGCGCCGCAGGCATGACCACGCAATTTTCTCATGAGCGCTTTGACAAAAGGCCTTCGTTATGCAACCGCTTTCCCAAATTCGCCTTTGGGGAAGGGGCTGTTCGGTGGCGTTTTCCAGCCCTTCTGTGTTTTTCAACTCTTTATCGTCAAGGTGTTTCTCATTACGAGAGAGGAAAGGAAAAAAAATCGAGGAAGTAATTGCCTCACGTTGTTACAGAGGTGCTCAAAATAGCGCGCGTTCATGTAATTTTCCTCTTTGGCAGTGAATTGCTGTTTTCTACCTATCTTTTTTTTTATCTCTTTCGATTTTAAACATCCCGTATAAAGTCTGTCACTTCCTTATAACACTGGAGGTTGTCGGAGGAGAGTTCATCGGCATTTATATCAATTGTATAAAGGTTAATCCTGACAATTTACTAAGAATTTTGTAACATCTCACGAGACTTGACTGGTTACTGTACTGTACGACTTCTCTTTATTATAGGAATCAGTCGCCTTCATACTATTCCCTCTTCATTAGAGGATGGTAAAGAAAAGAGAGCGTAGAGAGATGACAAGCTTGCTGTTAAAAGAGTGGTTAGGACGAGGCCAATCATGAAGACGCGACAACAAAAAGAGCAAAGACAACAAAACTAGGATTAAATGGGGTTAGAGTAGCAGTAGGGGTTGTATTGTAGGCTCGTGTTGTTAGCCTGATTCCTACGTGATGTTTCATATACAACCTTTAATTTGTTTGGGATTACTGTCGAAAATATTTCACACCCTTGTCAGAATTTTTTCATTGCAAATGATGCTTTGGAAAATTACTATATTACAGGACAGTCGTTTACAAGAGTCAGTTAAATGGTAAGAGATAATATAACGAAGGTAATGTAATGTATTGTGCGTCAAACATTACGACAAGAAATAATGGTTCTGAATTAGATTATTTAAACGAACAAAAGGTATTTCCATGGGCTTACGTCAGACCCGTGCTAGAGGAAGCAGATTACGAAAGCAAATATATATATATATATATATATATATATATATATATATATATATATATATATATATAATAAGAAGAAGTGCTTGCAGGAAAAGGTGGAAGGAAAGATGGTAGACCCTGAGCTTTCGTCATTATTTCAGGACCTGATTGCAGTAACAGAGAGAAGAAAAAGTACACTACTGTAACATTACATTCGTCTGGTAAAAAAAATTACATAAACAAGAGTAAAGATCAACTATCCAATTGCTAGCATTTACAAATTAGGTAATACATCAAGCAGCCCACTGTTATGGAGAATAATTACTTCGTTGTCTTACGAGGGAAAAAACTCTTTCAATTGTCGGTTCTTTGAATATATCATTTTCCATAACAACTTTATAAAATCCAGGCCTGAGGTTCATATTATTAATTTTATCAATAAAACATGATTCTATTATATTAGTCTTTCTAAAATATCATTAGATTTATACAGTGTTGTCGTATCTTTCCAGTTTATTACATGGCCTTCGGCTCTCACATGAATAATAACGCCAGTAGATTGGTTGCCGGTTCGTACATTATATAAAGATGCTGGGAAATCCCTGTGTAACGAGTTTTCCTAGTCTGTCCCAGGTACACTTTATCACAGCCTGTACGTGGAGTACAATATATACATCCTACGTCACTTTGTTTGTTCTTTATCAGAAAGGTTCTGATACGGTTATATTTAAAAACGTTTATGTTAAATTCTCACAGTAATTTAGGGAGATGACAAAGTTCATTGTAATAGGGTAAACAAAATATTCTCAGTTTTAAACTCCTTCCTAACTGCTGTGTGTATATATATGTATATATACACACACATATATATATATACATACATATTTTATATATATTATATATATATATATATATATATATATATATATATATATATATATATATATATATATATATATATATATATATATATATATATATATTTATCTAATGACCGTCTTCTTGTCATCAATCTTACGTCATATGCTTTTCACCTTTTACTCTGATAGATTGTATTTAATGCAAATAAAATCAATTCTGTTTAATGTTTAAATTAATAATGAAGCATTACGGAGATCACTTCTGTGGGGAACATATAAGTTTAGATTGACTTACAACTGAACATGAATTAAGTGAAAGGAAAATTATATAAAACTCAAGAGTATACAGCAAGTCGATCATTGTCTGTAATCACCTGGTTAATATGTGTTTTAAGCTCTGGCCCAATACAGTATCTTACCTAGGATTATTTTTATCCTCAGGGTTCTACTGCCGTGATATCATCGCATTTTTCTTATATACACTTATTGTCTTTAATTAGTTAACTATTACTATCCCTCCGTAAGCTTAAAACTAGAAGCTAGTAGTAATATTAAATTAAAAGCAAGACACACAATAATGGCATAAACATATTCCTTGTTTACTGTGAGTAGAGAGGAGAGAAAAAAAGTAAAATGGGTATGTCCAAACTTAACCTACTGGAACCTAACATCTCTCATTTTGTACCATCCTACTTTGTCGTGAAGAACTCACACACCCACCATATCTCGCCTTGGATGCAGCATCATAGCTAATGTTTTTCAAACCTAACCTCACACAACAAACCAAGGCTGAAATCTCCCCCAACATGCTTAACCTACCTAGATTGCTGTTAGTGCATCACCAACTTACAGCGACAGCGACTTACAGCAGATTCGATCTTACGGTGCCTTTTCAGCGCCGTTAACGGCGTTTTACGGCGCCGTAACTTGATGCTGCATCAAGTTACGGCACCGTAAGGCTGTTGACGGCACTAATGGCAAGAATAGGCATCAAGTTAACGGCGCTTACGGTGCTGTAACTTATGCAGCCTCGAGTTACGGTGCAGTAAGTGCCGTTGAAGCGCTGATAACAGTGAAAAACCAACTTCTGGCGAAAATCAACTTATGGCACAGTGCTGGAACAGATCCCCTGCCTTAAGCCAGTGAAACACTGCAGAAACCACTGCACAAATCTCCAAAATGAAGGTTGCCAAATGTCACTCAAAAGTACTATATGTACTCATGGCTTCTAACTTCTCTTCATCTTACATTTCATAAATACGTAGAAGGTTCAGGTTGTCTTAACGTCAGGTGTTCCTTGGATTAACTATTCAGACACAAGATTTATCATTCTGCATATTATGGTGTCAGTTTTAGGATGGAAAACTGATTCCTTGGGGAAGTTTTTGTCACAGGATGCTAGTATAAAATATGAATTCCTCATTTTCTCTTTTTTAATTGACTAGAATCACTTAATATGTGAAGCAGAAACACTGATACCCACATGACCGTGGCACCATGTATATGAGACGATGACTAGACCTGATAAGGTTGGGTTAGGGCTTTGAAATATAGCAGACCTTCCCAACGTTGAGTACTAAACGTTGATGATAAGGGTAGCATAAACTTAGTCCATCTATCTAATAAGGAAAAAACTGCAGTTTTTATTTTATTAATGATATTTTTTCTGTCTTTGCAAGAAACTGTTTTTCATTCATTAATCCATCAGCACAACCTGTACCTTACACTGATGGCCAGTCACAGCTCTCAAAGTTCCGTCCTTGAGTAGAATATGGATATAATGTTTCTGATTACTTATGCCTATTTGAGGATGTTTCTCAATAAACAGCTTTTGATGATAGTGAATTACAGCTTCCTTAAAAATTGAAATCACAGTATGCTTAGGACTGATGTGTTTGGTAGAAGAATTTGAGAAGCTCCTATTGCTGAGAGCAGCTTTCCTCAGTCAGAGAGAGGTTGACTTTGTGTTTGTTTCGTACCAAATGGAACAGGCAGGACTAGTTGAATTTAAAATGACTCCCAGTCTTCTTAGGGATAACAAACAAAATCTCTCATTTCTGTAGTCTTTAATTAAGGTTTTGGCAGGATTTTTTTTTTCTGAGTTGAATGCTTCTTGACCAAAGAATTTAAGTAAATAATTTACCTAACAGTGGAAGATTCAAGTGTTTTTATGGGAGGGTTTCAAGTTTGGTTTATAGATTTAGTTGTCTTTTTCAAGGTATTTGCCTTTCCTTACGTTACTAACCAACAGTCAACCATATAGTTGTCATAGATTGGTTTATTTTGCTATCATGCTGATATATTTTGTAAATCCGAGGTTATGGTGAGCAGCAAATTTTTAAAGATCGCCACTAGAGACAGGGAGAGTGACAGACCTAACGACAATGACTGCCACCAAACTGGACTGACCAGCTTAGAAACTTTTAGCAAGGGTTTTTATTAAAAGATTCTTTTTTCCACAGTTGCTCGGAATGTTGCACGTTCCCCTCTTACATGGGGGGATAAGGGAGGTGCTGTTGTTATCCAGTTTGTCCACGGATAATCCATTAACATTCACCTTTGCCTGCATAATTCTTGTTGTATCTGTTACCCTGCTGGAACTCTTCAGACTTCTTTCGTAAGTTCATACGTTCGTTTTTATTATCTATTTTTTTTCAAGTTTTAAGAATATATTAACGGTATTAATGGCTCAGCACGAGGTAGACAAGCATTGGGAAAAGAAGTCGAAATTCTTTTTTAAATACCATTACTTTTTTGTCTTTAATGCATCGGATCTTATTGATATATCTGAATGATATATATTAATATTAATATTTTCGTAGCATTTTACACACTAAAGCATAAGTACTTTATTTTAGTGTCAAACAGTCCTACATGAATGAAAGCATTTCTTTTGGATTTGAAAATGAACTAATCATTAAATTACTTGGCTTTGCCAGTAAATTAGTTTCTCATTACAGAAAATATTGTCAATGAATATCTTCGTGCAAAAAAAGTGTGATTTTTGTTAGAAAAATATGAAGCCCTCTCCAGGAGATATGTTCTTATTTTGCTGAATACGGTATGATAGAAAATATCAAGAAAAACTCTAATTCTGAAGTATCCCTTGTAACGTGGTCATAGTATTGGATATTTCAGTGAAAATAAAACGTTTTTATAATAAACACGTTTTCCTCACATACCCATTAGTAATCATAAATTGCCTTATTCTGTGCAATGGATTTCTAGATGCACCAAGTTTATAAATCTTGGGAGGCAAAGACCCCAACGCTCTTGTCCAGACTAACCTTGTGTCTCAGAACGCGTCATTCTGGAAAGTTTGCTGTTCGATTTCATGTACTCCTGTCAGGGTAAGGTAATGGTAATCTATACACAAATACTCATCATTATCATCATCAAATCATCAATATTTTTCCCTTTTTATATTGCAAATCATTCACGATAAAAGCCTTAGGTTACTGAGGGAATTGCAAGTTCATATGAGTGTCAAAGATATTACACATTTTTCACCTTTCCTTGTATTGTGGGCACCGGAGAGGCAATTATACGTAAAGACTTTGAACGAGTAAATTCCTGCGTCCATATTGGCTGCAGAAAATGAATTCGAACAAGCAATAAGTTTCGATGAAAGTTTTCACACGTTTCATTTTTACAGTGTACAGAAATGTGTTAGGTAAGGTCTCGATCCCATGCCTCACCCCAGCTCAGCTAACCATCCTTAAAGTTAAAATTTAGCCTGTTTTGCTTCTGTGCTGTTATATTTGGCTGTCAACTTTCTAAAAATGTTAATTTCGAGTTTTGGTTTCCTAGACTCAAGTTCATGTGAACTTGCCAGATATTTTCTGTGTGCTCAGAGAAAAAAAGTACAGCGTTTAAACTTGGAATTAGGATGAGCCAAGATTAATAGAACAGCAAGGAAAGCATACCAATTACTGTAGATATATATAAAAAAGTGGTCTTTTTACCGGGGAGTAACAAAATGGCGAGTTTTAGTAGTTTACCTTCGACCCAACTACCTCGTATTACAAGGCCGATTGGTTCCAGTGGCAGGGTATAGGATTATAATCATCTCTTCTGTTTGATTCGCGTTTTGTGCTCATTTAATCGTACTTTGGTCATCATCTTCGGATATGATATGGGACAAATCTTGTGTTAACGGAGACTTATTGCCACTGATGGCCAATTAGGATTTTATGTAAAGTTCAGTTACTGAATGTTTAACTTTTCATGTCATGAATAGTTAAAAAATGAGGTTTGGATAGCTCGACCTCTAGTAATATATACTGTAGAAGAGTGTTTTTTCATATTTTTTGTCTTAAATTATTTCCTAAAGGTAAAATTCAAGATGTGAAAAATAATTTTTGTTAATGATTTTTATATGAATAATCCATATACCAGAAAGGATTGTAAGGATCCTTCCGTATTTTCATGTGAGCATATTTCCAAAACAGGAATTTGTAAAACATCACAGGGAAGGTGACGTGGCCATTTTGGACAGATTTTACGTGTTTGGTTACGTAGGTCAGTAAAGTTAGAGATTTGCTCCTCCCAGACAGCCCCAAGTTTATGCATGGTATTAACAGTTGCAAAAACAGTTTAAGATCTAAGATGGCGGATATTTCGTTTCATAGTGCAACTGCTTTGAGGTTTTCCTCCTGTTACACCTTTCAAACCTTTCTGCTCTCAATTTCCCTTTCTCAGCGCTGAATGGCCTTATAGGTCCCAGCGCTAGGCCTTTGGCCTAAATTCTGAATTTGTACATCTGTATTGCATTTCACTAACCTTGTCTGACCTCCTGCAGGTGGTGGGTGGAAAACAAATACTCTGGCGGGAGTTCCGGGATGGGGTCTTCCTGCGGATGCAAGCAGTGCAGTAGCTTGACAGCATGGTAGGTATGGGCCATGTGTCACTTTCAGTACAGGCTAATGCTCTTTCATTTTTCCCCCTTTGGTAATTAGACTTCTGCGCAAACGCTGATTGGTTCCCTGAACATGTCTGATAGGAAGGCAGTTGTAAAGGTGCGGGTAGTGTGATATATTTAACTTAATATCTTCGTTTTATTTTCGTTTATCATCAGAAATGTTGCCTGAATTTTTTTTGTGTTTCTTTTGTGCTCATGCGATTTTATTGTCGGTTTTTATTTTTGCCGTGAAACGGGAGCAATTTTATAGAAAGGGACAATTGTTAAGCATATTATTGAATCCATATATCGTATATTGTAGACATCTATGTCTAGTAGGTGCATTCCTGCATTCTGTGAAAAATTAAGGAGAATTTTTTTTACTTAGGTTTCTTCTAGATTCATTGCTATTTTCTTGATGATTTTTAATGAGGATTAATATTCTTTAATCTTGAGTCCTTTAAAGGCAAGTCTATCATTTACTTTTTCCCATTTTGTTTTTAATTTCGTGAGGTCTGGATAGATAAATGCATCGTATTACGCGTCCTATCGGTCTTTGCTTTAAAAAGAAAATTTATTAGTTTATCTAAAGTAAAACTGATGCCATTAAATGGCATATTCTAGCGTCATACCTTTGGTTGTATTCGATAATATTTATACCCTACTGTTCCAATCAATTTTTTTGTCTTCCACTACTTACGTTCAGTCCACCAATTGTGTTGACTTATCACAGATTGTAACACTAGTGACGTATGGTGGTGTAGATGACCTCTGAAATTGGTTCATGTAAGCTACATTTGTTAAGGAGTCCACACACTCGTTCAAATGTTGGCGTTCTCGCATATTTTCCTTATGGTGATTCTCTTAAGTGCAATTGATAGTAAGATTTTATTATTAAACATTCTTTTTACAGTTTCATTTATTTACAATTCCAAGTCAGACTGACGCTGTATTTGTGTCTTACAAAAAATTATTGACTAACAAAATCCATGTAACAAAGACCGGGCAGTATTCCTTTGAGCAAATCATCCGTTTCAGTGATAACTACTGCAGTATTTGAGTGATTATGGAAATACTAAAGATGTATTTTATGAAGCAGATATTCTCTTGTGCTTGCATAACTTTACAGAAGCTTTAACACGCCTTTGAATGATTTATTACTGTAGGCAAATCATCAGTGTAGGCTGCGGCATAATTTTACTTTTTGACGTAGTTTCAATACTGAATTATTCTTTTATACTCTGATGATAGAGGCACTACTGCTATCAGATATAACTCTCCTGCAAGGATGTGTGCTGGTTACCTGGTATCAGACTGATATTAAAACGCACTTGGAAATACCAGACTTGTGCCATCAGCACAGGTGCAGTAACAGAAACGATTAAGATTCGATAAAGCTCGATGTACCTAATCATATGACTGCTTATCTAATATTAGTAGCTCCCAGCACCTGCACACCTGTGTTCTTTCTAACTCTACTTATTAGAAAACCATTAAGTGCGCGGATACAGTTCAGTAGAGTTTGCTTAAAGTATGGAAGAGTTGTAGAAGTTAGATGGAAGTTCACAATAGTTTTCCAAAACTTTTTTATAGTTAGGTTTTATAAAATACAACCTTAGATGTATACTTTGTTTTTTAAGTAATGTCGTAGTAATTTAATTATATGGAAAGCAAAGAATATGTGATGTTACACAGATAATCTATAATTGTTTTCAATGGAAATTATTTTTAACCGTCGTTAAAACAGTTATGTTGATTTCCATGAAGGTACTTTTTATTTATATTTGTTGGCGCTTTCTTTGGGATTACGAAGGTCTGTAAATTCGAACATAGCCACCAGGATCCTGATAACACAACTAAAATAAGGTTTTAATCCGTCGAATAATCCATGTGACATCCCATTTCACTTAGGAAGTGTTTTTTGGATATTGATGTCAGTATATTTTATATCAGTGGGAACTGCAGCTTTGATCTTGAAGATACATTTAATATGTTGACTCTAAAATATTCTGTATGCATTTATATTAGGTACTGTGTGCAGATAAGATAAGGTACGTATAACTGAATCACGACAATATGGAACGTGATGAATATATAAATAAAGGCAATACACGAAGGAAAGTGAAACAACGGAGTGGTGCTAGGCCTTTCGACTTACTGTCCTTTACTTAGCAGGTATAAGAGGAATACGTAGTATAGTTTGCTTATATTTTTTACGAGGAAAGGTAAACCTTCTCAATTACGAGATTGTTTTAAAAACAATTCCTAGTCGTTAATCTCTTCAACAAATTACTGCCAGATAGTCGTGCCTTTTATATATTTGAATAAAACCGAGTTTTAAAGAAAAATATTTTATTTATTAGTCATGATAAAAAAAAATATTTGTTCGTTTCAAAGTGTTCAGAGCACTAACTCCGGATGAGATCAGATTTTTTTTTTATTTTTTGTACATGGTATTTCAGGTAACGGTGAAGTGTAAGTGGTATTACAATCCTCAAATATTTGATGAATTTCTCATGGATATTGCTTAGCTAATTAATTGCTGGTTATGTTCCTTTATAAAGTCATGGTCTTGTTTTCTCAATTTCGTCCTCTGTTTCAGCATTGGAGAACGCAGGGAGTATGACACAATCCATGATGCTGGTTCACCAAGCAGAGGAGAGTCCTCACCACACCTTGTTGTCACAACTCCATCGAATATAGAAGGGTAAGAGAGAGAGATAGATTTATAGGACATTTATTTTTCTTGTCTTTGTACCTCAAAATGAGTAGATTCCTTTATTGTGGTTTGAGATTTGGATGAACCAGGCCTTATCTGAGGCTTATAATGATGTCTCAGAGGAAGTGTGTAATTTTTTGGGAAATCGGTCCACTTTAGTAACCCACTTTCTATTTTCATGTTGTTACTGTTAGGTCAGTATATGCTTCTTTCGTCATTTGCTATAATGTTTCAGAGTTTTGTTCTTTGGTCAAGGCTTCTCTTCGTGTATATGAATTGCCTACAATCTCCCCCTTTCCCTTGTTTTCGTTGAGGGTGCAGTCCATAGCTCGTCCGCTCTCATTTAATTATTGTACATAGTTTGCCCCAGTGTCATAATGGCACTGTTTCAAAAGTTAATTCTGGATTGTTGATCGTGGGAGCATGTCTGGATTTAGTATCCTGGAACTTTGTCAATTCCAGTACCTCCAAGGCAGTTTTTACCTATTTTATGTGGTCTCCAAAACATTTCCAGAGTTTGATGTATGGAAAAAGACATTCACTCGCCTGCTTCTCTTAACATTTTTGGTGCAGTTTACACCAACTTTGTCTGGGAGAATTTACTTGGCAATTTGTTTCAAATCTGTCAAAGAATTTAGCTATTTTTGATGTGTTAAGCACTTTTATTCATTTCCAGTCACTAAAGCTTCCCAGATTTTGTGGTTCCTATATTTTGTTCCCCTCACAAGGAGATTGAATCACCCTATCATTACGACTGTTTTTGGATTCTAGGCCAATGTTCCTTTGAGGCGAAGAAGAGAGACCTTCATTTTCCAGGTAGTTTTAAAATACTTTCCAGCCACAATTCATATTACTCTGTGGAATCTTTACTTGGGTTGCTCAGTTCTGTGACATTTTCTCTCAATATGCTAACCTCTGAAGTTCTTTCCATTGTCAAGCCTTCCTCGACTTAAATGATTTCATTTTGAAGAGAATTGCTTCGGAATACTCGTTACACTTTTGCCTTCCTTCCATCGTTTTGGCTTTAATCAGGTCAAGTCTTGATAAGGACATGAGGCTGTCTGTCATTTTTGACTTGGCATAAAGGCACAATTGAAGTAACACTTCATGGCAACAAAGGTAAGTTACTAAGTTGTCTGAAATTTGAAATATTTGATTTAGTATGCAGGCGTCTCTGAATGGTTAGGAACCCTCAGTCCATGAAATCTAATTTATATACTGAAATTTATTTACTGGAAAATGTTAACTGTCACTTGAATTGAGAAACTAGAAGGCAAATAGTGAATTATGAATACTTGTGTTATATTGGTAAGGAGGGTCCTTGGCTTGAGTGTATTCAAATCATCTGTGAAGAGATTTTTCTTAAACTGGTTGACGAGTTTTCTTGTAAAACGATTAGCGGGTGCTTGCTCTTAGGAAAGTATTGGGTACATTTTTGCTTTTGAAGTAAGTGTTCCTTTCATTTCTCAGTGTAATGTAATTTAATTTTGTGGCATTGAAAAACCAACAGATATATGGAAAAGACTTGCTTATAAACATCATGTGGAAAGTACTGTTAGTGTGAAAGTGGTGAATGAAACACAACTGTCGTTTGTAGTAGAATCTGTAGAAATGGTGTAGGTGCCAATAAGTCATCTCACCTTCACCTCACCATTGATCGCCCTCTTATCATTTCCCTGTATTTCAGATGGATATCCTGGGTTTCCATAGGTATCCTTCAGTTCTTTATCTACGTGTTTTCAACCTTCCTCATGCTGATTGCCATGACCATGAACATCTATCTGATTATCTCAATGGCTTTCGGGTCCATGTTTGGAAAAATGACTGTCGTTCTGTTGAAGAAGAAGCTGATGGAAGCCCGTAAGTGACGTCACAACAATGGGGCTTCGAGAGGTTCCATCGATGAAGGGGAAAGGAGGTTACCGTTGCCAGGGTCTTCTGTTTGTCAAGATCATCTCTCCTCCCCACCAAAACCTCTTAAGGCCTTCGAAGTCAGAACATCTGCCGCAGCACCTGTGAGTTTGTGACCTCTCTTTCCCTTTGCAATTTTCGACAACTTTTATGTACAAAAAATAGACTTGTTCTCTGTGCATATGAAAGGTCTGCAACTTCTTTTTTCTCTCGCTCTTAGCAGCTTGCCCCCTACTGTTGCACGAAAAATAGCCATATGTCCTTTCCTAATTTCTCATTTCTTTGTCCTATTCTCTCTCTGTCATATCACTTGTGTAAACCGCCCTCTTCGCCCCCCCCCCAACACCAATTATCAGTCTGTACCCCTGTATCATTTCCTCTCCTCTGTTCACCTCCTCTTACTTTGAGAACTTTTTTCTAAATCCTATTCTCCTTATTTCTCTGCCACACACATCTCTTCTCATTCTCTCTTTGTATCTCTCCCCATCTCTTGCTTAATACCAGTCTTTCCCACAAAGAAGTCTGGTGTTTCTGCCTTCTACAAAAAACTATTTTCGCATAGTAATTATTGTCCTTTTTTTTCTCTCTATTATATCATTTTCCTAAAAAAGTGTTCAGTTTTTCTGCTTTTCACAAAAAAAAAAAACTTTTCATATGGGAATTACTCATTCTACCCTTCCTCTCTCTCTCCCATGCCTCGTCTGTCATCCCCTGACACTCGTTCTCTGTCACACATCTCTTACCCCCTACTTCTCTCTCTCTCTCCCCACACCCATATCAGTCTGTAGCCTTCTGTCTCTTTCTGCTGACAGAAATCACGTCTGTATTCATCCCCCCCCCCACTCTCTCTCTCTCTCCCCTGTTTTCCATTTTCTAAGCCTCCTTCATTCCTCTGCCCACATATCTTGTCCTGAGCCCTCCTCCCTCTCTCTCTCTCTCTCTCTCTCTCTCTCTCTCTCTCTCTCTCTCTCTCTCTCTGCACATACACACATCTCTTCTAAATCCCTTCACCCCTCTCTCTCTCTATTTCTGAAACGGAAACGAACTTAGAGAACCCTTTCTATCCTTCAAAAAAAACCTTGTTTTCCCACTAAGGAAAACATGTTTCTCTTTCCTTAAGTCTCGGAAATTTGTTTCTCTGTTTTTAGTTTCTCGATATTTCTTTTTCAAAAATTATCTTTTTCTTTATATGCCTTTCAAAGAACAGCATCTTGTCTTATATAAATCTCTCTCCTTCAAATTTCAATGCTTCTGTTTGTTTCCCCAGTAAGTTTCATACTAAATAGCTTAATGGAGTATGTGATTTAGTCAAAACCAAGCGTTGAGACCCATAGGGTTTTTCAGGGCTATAAATAGCTTCCTTTTCTCCGCTATTCTTCCTTAAAAAGTCTGTTATCATAGCATGGTCTAAGCAGTAAATAGGACGTAGCATTATTAAAGCAGTAATTACCATCATTTCCTGTATGGCATGGTTCCCCCGTAGTGGACCATTTTATCAGCATTAATAAAATCAGATTTTAATCTGCTTGCTTAGTGCCATAGCAGCAGTATAGGCAGTAGCTATCGTACTCAGCAGTAAACAGTGAGTCGTATACCATGTCTAGTTACTGTGTTTGCATGACACCAGCAGAATTTATTGATATGTCCCTCTCTCTTTCCAGGATTTACAACATGGAGGTTGGGAATCTCCCCATCCCCAGCCAGTTGTGGAGGAAGTGTCAAGGGCCTCCCAACTTTCGCTACCCCACTGGACCACCTCAAAATTTTAACTTGGGAGGAAGTGTTAAGGGCCTCCCAACTTTCGCTACCCCACTGGACCACCTCAGAATTTTAACTTGGGAGGAAGTGTTAAGGGCCAATCTTCGCTACCCCACTGGACCACCTCAAAATTTTAACTGCCTGTAAAAGATTGGTGATATGCTAGTGTCAAATGGCAACCTTCCTTACAGGCTTAGTGTAAGGAGCTTCAGAAGCCCATTATTAATCTCCTGTGAGCTGTCACAGGAGATTCATCTATATTCCGTCTTGGGCAGCTATTTTTGTGCATATGACCTCTTAGTATATGACTTCTATGTGACCCTGGTTAAATGTTTTAAATTGTACCACCCAAATGCTCTGTGTGATCTTGGTTAAATATATATATATACCATTCAAATGCAGTCTGAATATAATCAATACTACCATTCAATCTGGATAATTAAATTATGAAAATTGGTAATGAATTTATTTTTGGTAATGAATTTTTACAACGAGAATTATGCAAGATTTTCAACAACAAAAATCGAAAAGTTTATATATACAAAAAATTTTTTTTATATAAAAAAAAAAAAAAATCGAAGTTTATATATATTTACAAAATTGCAAAATTTTTTTATATTACGAAAAAGAAAAATAGAAAAGTAATTATACAAAAATTTATACAAAATATATACAAAAAAATTTTTACAAAAAAAAAAAAAAAAAAAAAAAAAAAGTTTATATATATATACGTAGAGGCGTCCAGAAATATTTTCATCCCGAAAATATATTAACTGCTCTGGATTACCAGCAACTTATTTCGGTTTTAAAGGTTACCGGTGATCCTATTTATATTGCCTCTCCTAGATATCTTGCTGTCACCTGAGTTCATCTTCTCTCTTTGGGATGAATCATCAGGAACAGGTTACTGGCGATCCTATTGCCTCCTTGATATCTGAGTTCCTCTCTTGGGGATGAATCATCAGGAACAGGTTACTGGCGATCCTATTGCCTCCTTGATATCTGAGTTCCTCTCTTGGGGATGAATCATCAGGAACAATCTATGGAAGAGATATATTTGCATTACTACCCACAAATAAATACAACTGCTCGAGACTTTTATAAATACTGAAGGTACATAAAAGGGGGGGGGGGAGAGAGATGGACTGATTTCAAATGTAATTTGTATTCTCTTTAGTGGTTTTCCTTACTTCAAAGGAAAATATATCATAAGAAGCAATACAAAGGAAGGAAAAAGGAAAAGATAGAGTTGTGATTTTCAAAGGACAGACCAAGAATACAGCAACATTTTGGTATAATTACTGACAGTTCAATGTCTTAAAAGTATAGATTTCTAGAGAGAGAGACTTTTGCAAAAAAAAAAAATGGCCGATTTTCATAGGAAAGACCAAGATTATAAACTTGGTTTTTGCATAATTAAGGAGAAGTGTTAGTGTATTTGAAATAGCAAGGCCTTACCTTACCTTAGACCTTACAGTTCGTTCGGGTTGCCCCAGGAGGTCCCTCAGTGTGAGGCACCTTTGATGTCTACCAGAGAATTGCTAACGCATCTTCCGGTATATTTTGCATCTTCCAGAGAGAGAGAGAGAGAGAGAGAGAGAGAGAGAGAGAGAGAGAGAGAGAGAGAGAGAGAGAGAGAGAGAGAGAGAGAGACTGATCTCAGTAGGAAAGACCAAGGACACAGCAACATATTGGTATAATTAGGGACAGTTGAATAGTATCCTTGAAAGAGCGGATATCCTAGAGGCTGATCAAAGGAAATAATGAGAAATACAAACTACTGTACTACGAAGATTCCTGTTGGAAAAACTACTTAATATATGTCAAAACATTTTCAGTTCAATTAACACTGAATCTGACACACAATTTTATTAAAAAGCAAAGACGAGAGCAACACTAGAAGTTGGTTAATACTGAATATTAAAAGTCCAGAGACAATGATTACCACTTTACCACTTTTCTCGAGCCATATTTTAATATTACTGGGAAGATAATCTTAAGTCTCTTCTGTAAACTTTCACAGTAAATTTTATGTTTGTTGCATTTATTGCAAAACACGTATGCAGTCATAAATTATCGAGATAAATTCGAACTTTATAGGCATATATAATACTTGATTATCAAGGAGTTATAAAAAAAAGATTAGTTGCTGAGAAGCTTGCCCTCACAACAGGAGAAATTATGGCGTTTTAAATAAAGACTGCGAAATCTTAGATTATGCACTGGGGACCATTGTCTCATGCAGGATAAAAGACAATCTAATCATTTAAGTTACCAAACAGTGCTATAGATTTTACCTTGGCTTCCTCAAGCATTGCAGGAGGCATGAATGTTAACGGCAGATGGCTCCTAAGGACCCGAGGTTCAGGAAAAGCTGCGCCATACTACGTTGGCGCCATCTTTTGGATCGTAACTTGGGTGGTGCTTGAAAAAAACCACTCGGGAATGGCATACTCGTCTTAGCAGGCTCTGGAGAAACCTCTCTTGGGAAGAGCATGTCTGAAATGTACGAAGAGGAGGCACAAGAGGTCACTGGAAGAATTTATTACAGGTGAAATTCACTGAGGAATATTGATATATGAACGGGTAGAAAAGATTATCAGATATAATAGACAGATTTTGCATTTATATATCAAGCTTAAAACCATATTTAAGGCATATTCATTTTAGTGCTTTATTTTTTAAGCTGCTCCTTCATTACGATAGAAGAATGGCAACACAACTAACTTCACAACAAATTAGAGAAGCCGCCACAATACCCTGAGAGCGCACCCACAACCTACCAAACCCCCCCATGAAATCAAAATTTCGACAGACCCACTCACCTGCTAACCTCCCCATCTAAGGCTGCCACCACACATACCCAGCAGGGTTGCCAGAAAGAACCAGCTGCCATGACAATAATTCTAAAATCTACCACACGCCCCCATGATCTCACACCAAGCTCTCCTCTTGACAACCCCAGGAACATACCACTTTCCCCTAACTGGATCATCCCGTCTCACCCTCAACACATCCTGCAAGGTAACTGTCTGGGCACCAACAAAATCCTCCCATCCTGAACCTCCTGCTGTAATCTTAATTTAGCTACATGCCACCCGCAACCAACCAACTACTGGGTAGTGCCCTACCAACTTTCCACATACTGAAAATAATCCTCTTTGGCTAAGATGGGCTGAGACTTCCAGAATTGGGAGTTTATTACCTCTAGAAAATAACAATTCTCCCTGCTCATTCTTCTTCAGTTTCAATCCCAAAGCAGCACCACCATCTAGGGGCTTAGGAGCTTTGGTAACTAACCCATGGTCATTTAAATGCTTTATAAGTTCACCCGAGGGTACTCTACTCTTATCGAGTCGAATATCAATAATTTACGACTTAGTTCCATCAAAGATACGTTTGAGCTTAGCCTAAAACAGTTTTCAAAATTTTTGCCATTATTCTCGGTGCTGAATTCAATCCAAAACCTAGCCTTGTCAGACAAATATATTTTACCTATATAATTCACCAACTGATACTTCCAGAGCTCTACTCTAATTTGTAAATAAGCAGATTTTAGATCAACAATGGTTCCAATCTCTGTTTGCCTCCATTCTCGAAGGGTTTCATTGCAAACAGCAGTTATTTCATCCCCTGTATGACAACTCGCATGAGTATTCAGCTCTCTAAAATCTAGTATGGGTCTTTATTTTATTCTTGGTAGGCTGTTCAACAACTATCAAGGGTATAATACCCGTTTTCACATCTGTCCAGGTTACTAAAATACCTTCTCTGACCCATCGCTCAACGTCGTCTTCAAAACCTTGTTTCTTGTCACCCTGCAAACTCTTTTCACAGCAATCTACTTCATTGGTGAGAACTGGTGGACTAGACTTCCATTTCCATTCCACTGTCCAATACTGCCCATCAAATGTAGCATCAAAGCCTTTATCTTTAAT
Source organism: Macrobrachium rosenbergii (assembly GCF_040412425.1). NCBI lineage: Eukaryota > Metazoa > Arthropoda > Malacostraca > Decapoda > Palaemonidae > Macrobrachium > Macrobrachium rosenbergii. The sequence continues at coordinate 13,329,092 of NC_089772.1, forward strand.
TACTTCTAAAGTCTCCTCTAATTGTGAACTTTGTTTTGGTTACTGGTTGCTCAGCAATTACTTCAGAAGTCTCCCCTAATTGCGAACTTTGTTTGCTTACTGACTGCTCAGCAATTGCAGTACACAGCTTCTGACCCCAAATTCTACTGTCCCACCTGCAACTGCAGTACACAGCTTCTGACACCACATTCTACTGTCCCACCTGCAACTGCAGTACACAGCTTCTGACCCCAAATTCTACTGTCCCACCTGCAACTGCAGTACACAGCTTCTGACCCCAAATTCTAATGTCCCACCTGCAACTGCAGTACACAGCTTTTGACCCCAAATTCTACTGTCCCACCTGCAACTGCAGTACACAGCTTTTGACCCCAAATTCTACTGTCCCACCTGCAACTGCAGTACACAGCTTCTGACCCCACATTCTACTGTCCCACCTGCAACTGCAGTACACAGCTTCTGACCCCAAATTCTACTGTCCCACCTGCAACTGCAGTACACAGCTTCTGACCCCAAATTCTAATGTCCCACCTGCAACTGCAGTACACAGCTTTTGACCCCAAATTCTACTGTCCCACCTGCAACTGCAGTACACAGCTTTTGACCCCAAATTCTACTGTCCCACCTGCAACTGCAGTACACAGCTTCTGACACCACATTCTACTGTCCCACCTGCAACTGCAGCACACAGCTTCTGACCCCAAATTCTACTGTCCCACCTGCAACTGCAGTACACAGCTTCTGACCCCAAATTCTAATGTCCCACCTGCAACTGCAGTACACAGCTTTGACCCCAAATTCTACTGTCCCACCTGCAACTGCAGTACACAGCTTTTGACCCCAAATTCTACTGTCCCACCTGCAACTGCAGTACACAGCTTTTGGCCTCAAATTCTACAGTCCCACCAGCAACTGCATCATCACCATGTGATCAATATACAGGGTTTCTTGTCGTTTCTTCTCTCAGGCCTATACAACACCAATTGTTCTCCTCAGTGTTCACTGCTTAGACTCACACTGAGTAACTGACCTTTAAAGCAGGGCTGAAATATTCTACTCTCTCTCTCTCTCTCTCTCTCTCTCTCTCTCTCTCTCTCTCTCTCTCTCTCTCTCTCTCTCTCACACACGCACAAAAGCCAGCTTCCTATGGAAAACTCGAGACTTTTCTGTTTATGGATGAACAGATTTCTCTATTTCTAGAATTTTCTTTGAAAAATCGGTCTCTCTCTCTCATGAAAAAAAGCCTCTTATATAAACTTTAAACTATTCTATTGTTCAGTCAATCGATGAAAAGATTTCACTCTACATTTGGAACCTACCAAAGACATGCCTGAAACCTACCAAAGACATGTTTGGAGGTAATGATGGGACCTTCGTAACCGGGAGTGACTCACAGTGTTTGGGTGGTACAAATTAGCAGTCCCAAAAGCTCTCGACAGGCCTAGCAAGCCGGAGAGCTTCAAGCCAATTGCTCAAGAAACGCACGACCTGCCTCAGGACGGACTTTTGGCGCAACGGATGCTCGGGCACAACATCCGGACTCGGAATGGAAAAGGACATGGTCAAGGACATGGTCAAGGAAAACAAAAAAATATAAGAATAGGGACGATCAGGCTTACCTACCTTCAGAGGAAAGGAGCAAGAGGAGGCGCTCGGGACAATGAGAAGCTGCAAAACTCCTTGTGTTGCTGGAAACAATTTATTTGTGATGGGTGTATCCTGTGTGTGTTGGATATTCCTGCTGTTAAACTTTTCGTATGTGGGCTAACAAGCCTACTGTGTGAACACGTATGTAATTTTGAGTTACTCACCCCCTTAAACACGAAACTGCTATGTAAATTTTTAGTGCACTGGTGCACTTTAAAACACAGTAGGAGACATTTCAGAATGACTACATTCCATTACTCAAAGCTGAATCAGGACAATAACAAAATTTGATTAATTTGGAGTAAGGGAAAGTTAATTTTTTATCTGTATCCTGTCATATGAATAACTAAGCTGTTAATAAACTACATTCAGTTTTTGTTTGTTTAAAATTTAATTCCTACAGTTTATTCTGGTCCAAACTCTCTCACAAAGTTACAAGTGTGTGTGTGGCTTTTACACAAGAAAATCTGAAAAAAATACTTGAATTTGAAATGTCTAAACTTCACAGCCTACTCTACCCCTAACAGACTTTTAATTACTACAGTATTCAAAGGCTTTGACATATTCAGGCTAATGAATGTATTTTGGAGTAAAATGTTCTTAGGATATTTTTACACTATCTTCAGTACCTTATGAGTAACAAAACTGTGCCCCTAAGAAAGCACAAAACGGTCCTAAACCATTTAAAAAAGGAACTGCGGTACCTTAAGGGTTTTCTTTATAGTGTGCAGGTGTGGTAACGCCTAAAATTGTTGGAGAGAAAATCACGGGGAATAGCAAAAAAACAGAGAGAGAGAGAGAGAGAGAGAGAGAGAGAGAGAGAGAGAGAGAGAGAGAGAGAGAGAGAGAGAGAGAGAGACCTAAATACCAAGTTAAACTGGATTGTCCTGAACTGATCAAGATCACTGTAACAGATACTGTACTTGAGCAGCCATGGACTACATTCTGTAATGTCTTATTCCTTGGTAAAAATACAAAATCTTTGGACCCAAAGAAGCAGTGCGAACACAAACCAATGACCCACTTGTACACATCAAGTTACTGAATTTTTTTGTAACATATAAACACAAAATTTATAAACGAATGATACAGTACTTCCTGTAGGTGTTTTCTGTTCAAGTACAAAAGTGTCCTTGGAATGCAAAGCCAAGTCTGAGTACAATGTAAGCATGGAGTCCATCATCTGTTGAAAGACGTGACTGCAGGAAAACCTCGCAGTTGCACTATGGAACAATTATGAGATGGGAGGGGGAAGAAGGAGAACACGAATGGAGGTACAGTAAAAGGAATGAATGGGGTTCCAGCTAGGGGGCGAAGGGACGCTGCACAGAACCTAAAGCCATGCCTACAGTGCACTGCATGAGGTGCACTGACGGCACTAACCACTACGGGGGCCTTTAGAGAGTCCACAAGTGTATTTTTAAAACCGTTATTCTGGAAAATGTTATACTATACTATACAAAAGGGAAAATATCCAGGTACAGCTGCCCTCACAAATGCATAAATGCAGCTGGGAGTTTGACTTCCGAGGCAAGTGGATATGAAGGAAGCAGACCTTTACGGAGAATGTCCCGAACTCATGAGGACTTAACATGATGTAGGATGACAGTGCATGTTGTAATTCATACATCACATATCTGAGGAAAGCGTGTGAATAGAAGAATTATTTTTTTAGAGAAGCAGCAGAGATATATGACATAATCAGAAGACGGTACGGCATTTGGATAACCACAGCTGACAGCTCAAGAAAGAATGGAGCGTATTATTCAGCACTTCCCAAATGACTTTGAAAGAGGACAGAACAGTGTGTTTCAATGATGTAGGGCGTTGTGTGTGTGCGCTGTGCTTGATAGCAAAAGAATTATGTTAACTGCCAAAAACAAACATTGTACAGTTAAAAACATTGTACAGTTCACCACTGGGGGACATAAAAGCAAATTTATATTGCATGGTTCACAACTGGGGGCCATGAAGAAGTTTTGAACCTACGACAGGCCAGGGAGAAAACTAACAATTTTGGAACTAATTCAAACAATGTCGGGTTAGAATGGATGGCAAAGAAGTACCCTAACTTAAGTGAATTGACTTGGAATAAGTGGAGCAGATATAAAAGAATGCAGGTCTCTAATTAGTCAAGATCAAACAATTGTCACTTTGGGGAAGCTAATAAAATAAACTGGGCGGGGCCCTCCCATTTCTAGCCTATGGACAATGCATATGGCGCAGGTAAAGTACAGCCTCTGTGAACTTGAGACTTGCAGTACAAACAGTAACTTCTTTTCCCAAGCACCACCAACGTATAACCATATAGGAAACATTACTCTCTCGGAAACTACTTGAAATGCAAGAGTAATAAAAGACCTCGGAAGGCAAGCACAGAAATTAAACGACAAAGAGGAGAAGGCGTAGGAAGGGAGTATAATACGCTCGCATTTAGAGTAATCGATACTCGGTTCAGCGTTTATGGACCCACCAAAACTCAGGGTAGATAACTGGTCGTAAGAGTAAAGCACACAGAAGGCAGGCAAGTATAACTTGGAATAAATAGCATCACAAAAAGGCTACTAAAGCGCAGCCAACTGCTACAGGAATTCATGTCAAACTGTCTGGGAGAGTTTCAACGTGACCTAGACAGCCTAACCTATTTCTGTTTAAAGGAACTTTATGACCACTCAAAAAAACTTAAAAGTCGCCCTTGCAATATCAGGATACTGATCGGGCAGGCAGCTGGTCATGCTTCCCAAAGAGTAACAGTTTACCCAACGCTGGATCACAAGTCATTAAATGCTTCTCAATCATGTCGAGTAGTGGATAACCTGCCCTCTGGGCCACTGTGGGATATACGTCGAGATGCCAAATGAACACATGCCCTTGGAAAACAGGACAGGAGAGGCTGAGACAAGGAACAAGGTGGAACTCTGTAAATAGTGGCACTCTAGGAGCATGTGAACCTCATCACATCGAAGCCCCATATAAACATTTCATTACCTAATGACGATGCTGTTCGTGAGATTCTTCCCTAAATGCAATTTATCGAGATTCTTCCCTGAAATAAATTTACCCGGCGAGTTTTACCCAAAACCTCATGATGATAAACTTACCTTGAATTCAGAAACTGAAGATTCCATACTAGAGAGCATTGTGGACACCCCTTCATTTGAACCTGTGAAATAAGAAAAATCATCAGTCCTGGCATCAATTTAATATTTTTATAAATCAAAGCTTGGCGTTATCTCTGATACACATACAGTACTAGAGAGGGGTGATAAATATGGCTTATTTGTCCACTGGTAAAACAGTGGAAAAATGGTTCAGAAAACTGAATCCCTATTTTAACTCTATCACATCTCAAAGGGTGATTAACAAAGTATTTTAACACCGTAATTACTGTGACTTGAGGACATAAAATGATTTCTACTTTTTTTATCTTTACAGGCTTGGGATATCCAGATGTTCTATTCAAGAAAAATAGACAAAGCTCAATATTTTTTTTTTCAAACCACCATGCAACTTTTTCTCTGGTAGCCTAACTGAGCTGGCTGCCTTCAGAGGTAGTTAAACCTTCACGTCTCTGAATTTTTTCACATTGTACTAAGTGGTATTCAGTCACATTCCCTTGACAGTAAGTGATTTATGGTACTGTACTTAAAAATGGCAATTTGAAGGCAAGAGAGTTCAAAACAAAAGCTCCCTTAGTCGAAGGAGTGAGAAAACCAAACAGAATAAGTCTGAAGTTAAACACTGAACCCCGGATTGGCTTAGTAAAAAAAGGATCCACAATAATTTATAAAGGTGTCCAAACAATGAGGTAAGAGGACAACCACACAATACAAATGATACTCTAGAATACAAGATTATGTACTCAAGTACTTTGGCAACAGGCACTGAAACCAGCAAAGACCAGAATGAAATTCATGAAACTTGCAAAATATTACAGAAAAGCTTAAAAAAAACTTTACGTAAGTTATTCTTGTTGGAGAGAGAGAGAGAGAGAGAGAGAGAGAGAGAGAGAGAGAGAGAGAGAGAGAGAGAGAGAGAGAGAGAGAGAGAGAGAGAGAGGAAGGATTTGTCGATTAAACTAAAAACTCAATCCACAAAGGTTAATTGCGTGCGTGTGTGTATCACTGAAAAGCAAAACCACCTACGGAGGTTTTTTTTCCCTAACTGGAAGGAAATGAAACATTTAAAATAACACAATACACAAAGGGAAGTAATATAAAGTAAGTAGCTTAAAATACCATTTCACATAACCACTCCCATCTATAACAATTTTTACACTGGGTTATTTGTATATTAAGCCAATCACGGAGGCATACAAGACAAGTATGGTGAATCCAATATGTCATACCAGAAGAGGAAAAATTCTGTCTTTCAACAACCAAACACTTGGAAAGAAAGGACAAATTCGCAGTCTTTCAACAACCTACACACTTGGAAAGAAAGGACAAATTCACTGTCTTTCAACAACCTACACACTTGGAAAGAAAGGACAAATTCACTGTCTTTCAACAACCTACACACTTGGAAAGAAAGGACAAATTCACAACCTTTCAACAACCTACACACAATTGGAAAGACAGAAATTCACAGTCTTTCAACAACCTACACACACTTTGAAAGACAGGACAAATTCACAATCTTTCACAACCTACACACTTGGAAAGAAAGGACAAATTCACAATCTTTCACAACCTACACACTTGGAAAGAAAGGACAAATTCACAACCTTTCAACAACCTACACACACTTGGAAAGAAAAGACAAATTCACAATCTTTCAACAACCTACAGATACCTCGAAAGACAGGACAAATTCACAACCTTTCACAACCTACACGTACTTGGAAACACGGGACAAATTTACAATCTTAACAACCTACACACACTTGAAAAGTCGGGACAAATTCACAATCTTTCAACATCCAACCAGCACTTGGAAACACATGATAAATTCACAATCTTCCAACCCCCTAACGCTTGGAAATCCAGGTGAAAAACACAATCTTCCAACCACCAACCAACACTTGGAAAAGTAGAGCTAACCATATACCTATCAATCAAACTTCACGTTAAATTTCTCATATTTTGGGAAACGACACAATATAATAAGAGATTCAGCAACACTTTTCAAACTAAGAACAATCATATTTCCAGTTGAAATTCTAGAACCACCGAATTGCACTTTCAATGGAAACAACACCTGTGTTTTACACTGGACACCAGAGTAAATACTACAGCCTTCATTTGCTGTAAGACTACATAACCCCACATGGGGGTAGTGCCGTCATTGCACCTCATGTGGTGCACTGTGGGCATTACTTAAGGTTCTTTGCAGCGTCCCATCGGCCCCTAGCTGCAACCCCTTTCATATTCTCTTTCTTCCATCTTACTTACCTTAGCCCTCTCCTAATAGTTGATTCATAGTGCAACTGCTTTGAGGTTTTCCTCCTGTTACACCTTTCAACACTTCTACTGTCAATGTCCATTTCAGCACTTGGCCTATGGCCCGAATTCTATATTCAATTCAATAAGACCACGTAAAACTCAGAAATACTCACAAGAGCTAAAGCAGTCAACACCGCACCGCAGCTCAGTCTAAAGGCAAATAGCTCAGCCAACAGCTCGTTCAGTCCGAGGGAAGGAACAACCGGGTGAAACAAGTGTGAGGTAAGTCTGAAGAGACAAACACTGAACCAGTATACTTAATAGTCAACGAGTATAGACGAAGGAGAACCACAATTACATATGTAAGCATTCTAACGAAGAAATAACTGGAAACCGTAAAAAATTTATAGATGTTCGGCAGAGGAGGCAAAATCACTTGCTCAGTCTGCTAAAACTCACTACGTATTGTAAACATCTCCGCTTGAGTAATCGGTTAGACATGAATTAAAATTTGGGAACAAGCAACTACGAGAGAGAGAGAGAGAGAGAGAGAGAGAGAGAGAGAGAGAGAGAGAGAGAGAGAGAGAGAGAGAGAGATAAACGTTAAGTAAGACCTGTGTGTAGATTGCTTCTATAAAGGAGGGAGAGAGTTAGCTGATTTTTAGGTGAAATTTCGATACAGAATACTTCTATGAGAAAGAGAGAGAGAGAGAGAGCCTTCCGACACAACCAAAAATCCTTCCAATTCCCCCGAGACTTTTGAAAGGCAATCAAATCATAAGAAAATACCTCCAAAATATATCTAAGTCCCCCCAGACAGCTAAAGTGCATTCAAACCATCCTAAAAATCCTTCCTAACATGCCAAAAAAAAACTGGAAATGCATCCTTAGACCATAAGAAAAAGTCTCAAACATACCCACAATCGTTCCTTGTCCCCTGCAGCACCTGAAATTCATCCAGACACAATAAAAAATCCTTACAAGCACGCTGAGGCGCCTGAAATGCATTCAGTCTATAAAAAAAAGTCTCCATACACACCCACAAATCCTTGCAAGTCCCCTGAAGCACCTGAAGTGCATTCACACTACAGGGTAAGGGCTTCAAAATAAATGCAAAAATCCTACTAAGTCCCTCGAGATACCTGAAAGGCATTTAGCCCACGGGAAAAACCCTCAAACCACACCCAAAAATTATTTAAAGCCTCCGAAAAACCTGAAAGGCATTCATACTATAGGAAAAAGACTTCAAGTACACAAAGATCCTACCAAGTCCCTCAGAACACTGCAAATGCATTGAAATCTTAAAAATAGCCTTCATAAACACACACTAACCCTCCAACATCCTCTAAAACACCTGAAATGTATTTAAACCATAGAAAAAAAAATCTTGAAAAAACACCCAAAAATCCCTCCAAAGTTCCTGAGAAGCCTGAAATGCATTTAAACCCTAAGAAAAAACTTCCAAAGAAAACCCCAAAACCCTTCCAAGTCCCTGACGATCCCTGAAATGCATTCAAACCATAAGAAAATGCATCCAGACACACCTAGATATCTTTCCCAATCCCCCGGGAAACCTGAAATGCATTCAAATCACAAGGGAAATGCCTTTCAAACACACCCATAAATCCTTCCAAGACCCCTGAGACAACTGAATTGCTACAAATCATAAGAAAAAGTTACCTGAGACACCTTAACAGCATTCGAACCATAGGAAAATCCCTCCAAACAATTAAAAGTCCTCCCAACTATACGAGACAACTCAAATGCATTTAAAACCATAATAAAAACCCTTTCAAACAAACCCAAAACTCCTTCCATGTACCCCATAACAAATGGAATGCATTCAAACACAACCAAAAGTCCTTCCCAATCCTCGAGGCACTGAGATCCATAAGTTACAAATTGGGCATGACAAGGCTGATACGTGCCCAATTTTCCATGTAAACTTTATCACTGAAGTTCATCATGAGTACAACCCAGTCATTGTTGTCTGCAGCAATGGTACTGATGTCAATGTACTACTGGGTTACCATGCCAGATACACCAGTGCAAAAATTTGGATGGATGCTGGGTTAACCCAAAGAACACAAGACGAATGAAAACTATTACAGATTTGGCCACTAAGCTCACCAGCACTGTCTGGATGCGATTACACGCTTCATGCAAGAGAAAAGTCAAGTGGAAACCTTTTGAAATCATGAAGGGCAATGACAGGTTTATCGCAGCGGCTAGCAAACTTGGAGATTCAGGTTTGACAGACAGACGTTTCTGCAACAACTGAAGAATATGTGTGCGCTGCATATGAAGTTTGTAGCTAAATCAAGGTCAATGACGACAGGCTTTATCTTTTTAGGGTGCTGTACGCTCCCAGAAAAGCAAAAGCTCCTCTGGGAAAAATCAAGGCTTCAGATCCGTGCTTTCTGCCACCGTGCAACCGAGTACTTAAGCAAAAAATTCCCAAGAACAAACTTTGTAGCATACATATGGAAAAATACAAGAAATTCCAAACCTGTGACATTTGGACTCATCAATTAATTGGAAAGTTGGAGAGACTGGCAGTAGTCTGGTACACAGGACCAAATGTTCCTGCCAACATTGCTTTGGAAGAAACCTTTTTTTTTTTGACAAATCAGAGGATGAAAATGAAGATTAGAAGTGCAGTTCTTCCGATGAACAGGAGCAGATTGATTGTAAATGATTTTGCATGATGTTTGAGTGATACAAGTTAACGCTGGTTTCCACTAAGTAGAATTTTGTCAAAATATGTGTATATCACTGATACTAGAGAAGCATGGAAGTCCACTTACTGCAAGGTGTAAAAATTACATTGCCAGATTTAAGTTGTCAAAATATAAGGGCATTTTAGGGGCATTAGTCACACTCCTTGTATCATTGCCATGGGCACCAAATTTTTCCAAAAACTGCATAGTTGTCCCAGTTTTGTAGTACGCGAGGTTTAAAAGGTATTTGGCACCACCTCAGGTGTAAAATGACGAGAAATGTCTCTGTATTCAAGTGAAACAAAACTGATATCAAAGATATCTGTTTGACCATAGAAATATTTTGGTGTATAGATATCCATTTTAAACTTAAAAATGGAAGGAATACAACACTTTTCTTTTACCGCAACCCATTATTTTGGAAAAACTTGGGAAGTTGTATTTTGATCTAAAAGGGTTCATACAATCCAGACCGACCACTTTCAAAATGTAAGTGTTCCTGTTTTGAACATCCCATGGTATACCCTTTCAAGACCCCTGAGACAACTGAAATGCATTCAGACCACGAAACAAGTGAAAAATGGGCCGAAGTTTCTTCGGCGCAATCGAGTTTTCTGCACAGCGCATAACCAAGGCCATCGAAAATAAATCTGTCTTAAGGTGGTCTCGGTATAATGCTGTATGAGCCGCGGCCCATGAAACTTTCAGCCGGCCGTGGTGGCCTGTTATTGCGTTGCCAGAAGCACGATTATGGCTAACTTTAACCTTAAATAAAATCTAAACTACTGAGGCTAGAGGGCTGCAATTTGGTATGTTTGATGATTGGAGGGTGGATGATCAACATACCAATCTGCAGACCTCTAGCCTCAGTAGTTTTTAAGATCTAAGGGCGGAGAGAAAAAGTGCGGACGGACAGACAAAGCCGGCACAATAGAGCTTTCTTTTTCAGAAAACTAAAAGCTGAGCTAGTTGATGTATGTGTTATCTCACCGTTCCATTGTTACTTTTCCTTAAAGGGAAAACTGAAGCAGCAAAAATGAAAAAGAGGAAAAGGTCTTCCGGAGGAACAAATGACAAAGGATTACAAAGAAAATTTCTTATATATTTTATTGATAGTATAAAATGGGAAGAAATTGACAAAACATAAAAAAATATTCAGTTAACATACAGCCAAACAACTTTAATTCAACTACAGGTTATTAATGAGGTACTTTACAATGGCTATGAATTATCCGAGTTCCGGTACAGCTGAAACTCAATATCAACTTCCGTCCCCATTTCCCGATGGAGTTAAAAGATGAGGCATCGGCTAATTGCAGTATAGAAGTAATTGTATCAAACAACGCCACTGTGTTTTCTGAGGAAATCGTTTCAACTCGAACTAGTCAGAGCAAATTTACAAACCATTACAGGCAACATCAGATATGAATACCTTTACTGTTTGTTACATTCATCTCACTGTTACATTCATCTTAAAATTATATAATTGACAAACCTTTGATATAAATGGGTTATGACAATTTTGGAAAACTTTATCTTATGACATAGATCAAACAACTAAAGGCAACGCAAGGCGTTTCTGATCCACAAATCAAGAATATTTTATGTCCTACAAGATCCAAGTGCCTGGTAAGGCAAAAATTAACTGATAAAGTACTGGAGTAGGAACGAGTTTCGATTTTCCATTTTAAGATGACTGACATGATTTTTAAGCATTGTTTTTTCTGTGTGTGATTTGAAGATATCAGCTGAGCAGAACATCGGTTTACATGTGCCATTGTTGGAATGGCAAATATATAGCTAAAACTAATATTTCCTTAATTTGGTTTTGGACGTGTATTTTTTTTTCACTCGTGGAAAAATAGATAATTACCACTAGTTTATTAGCTTCCTTAAAAATTTAAGAACATAACGACAAAACAAAAAATCCTTTATCTGGAATCATAACTCAAACATAAAAAAAAGTTAGTAGAGGTAAAAATTTCTCAGAGATTTCAAGAACTACGAAGGATGTTCAGTCTTGACTAGCAAGACGGAACATGAGTTTTACAACTAAACAATGGCAAAACTTAACATAAATCTTATTCACTCTGTAACATCAGTAAAGAAACAGGCATACCAAAAGGAGACGTCAGTACAGCTCTCACAAGCACAGTAAGTCGTGTGACTACAGAATAGCTTCAACAAATTAAAGGAAAAAAAAAAAAAAACAGATACCTTTAGGGCAACAGGTCAATGCTGCATAGCTATCAAACATTTTTGTACAAGGATGATGAGTTTTTTGTGGTGATTCTCACCACAAGCCGTTTGTCAACCGTTGTACTACCTGGCGTGTCGCTTCTTGACAGCAGATGCGGAAACCAACAGAGAACGAGATAGTGCATTGCACCTGGCAGTAACAAGGACACATTTGTAGTACAGGTAAAGAAGAGAGAGAGAGAGAGAGAGAGAGAGAGAGAGAGAGAGAGAGAGAGAGAGAGAGAGAGAGAGAGAGATGGGAATTCATCAGTGAACGTGAAATGTCTGGAAAGAGAGGTTGTGGCTTGTGATAATAATGAGACGCTGAAATAGGGCCTTCAAGGCGCGTGATCTCCTCTATTATGAGGCGTACGACGAGGTTCCTACGTGGCCCTTGACATCATGCCCAATATCGGGACCACCCAGAAGGACTTCCGGACCGTGATGGACGTCAGGGACGTGGACTTCAGGGACGGGGACGATGCTATGAGCTTTCGGGGGTCCGTATGCAGGAGCTGGCGGAGCGTACGACTGAATCGGCGGGCTGTAGGAAGCTACTGGTGGGGGAGGGGCGTAGGCGGGTGCTGGAGGTGGAGCGTAGGCAGGGGGTGGGGCGTGGTATGTTGGCACTGGCACTGGGACTTGGATGATGGGCCTTGAGCGATACCCACCGCCACCGCCTCCCTTGCCCTTGCCCTTACCGCCACCGCCGAAGAAGCCACCGCCCTTGCCCTTACCTAATCCTCCTCCTCCCCCCCCTTTGCCCTTACCTCCCGAATAACCACCACCTCCTCCGCTAGTATGGATCACTGGGACGTGGGCGGTTGCGTAAGAGGTTGCTGGCGCGCCGTAGGACGAGGCCACTGCCGGAGCTCCGTAGGATGCGGCAGGCGCTTGAGGGTAGCCGACGGCAGGGAATTCGATGTATTCTTCGTAGTCATAATCGTCGTAGCTGACTGTAATGCAAGAAGAAAAATAATAGGAAGTTAGATTTTGAATTGTAATAAAGAAGTATATGCTTGGGCATTTGTACGTGAAACAACTATGGTTGTGTTGTAATTAATTTGGCATTTAAACCTAAATCTGATCTTTTGCACAGATCCAAATTCCAAGCATAAAACCTAAATTCATATGTTACTGATGATCATTGGAGCAACTGAGCAAAATCAGTAGCATAATTAACTTTCCAAGGTCGAAAAAGACCACAGTGAAATGACAAACCTTTGAAATTTTATAGGGTAAAATTATGATTTTGTATGAGGAAGCAGTTCGGAATGTCATGTCAGCTTTGAGACTGAAACCCGAACTAAAGCTTTGCAAGAAATTTGAACAACAGTTGCACTTTCCAGCATCACTCCCACCCACTCGCTCACACTCACAAGAAGAGGAACAAACTCTGACGAGCAACATAAAAATGTGCTTACACAATCCCTTGAGAGTACTCTTCGCCTTCTCTTCCCAGCTTTTCAATTCCTGCTGAGCCTTCTGCCACGACTTCTGCAGCTTTTTACCGAAGGACTCTTCTTCTTCCTCGTGGATGATTGCTGGAACGTGGACGGTTTGGTAAGATGGGGCAGGAGCGTACGAGGCTGGGGGTGCCCCGTAAGAATCAATCGGAGGAGCCCCGTAGGAAGATGCGGGGGCGCCGTAGGATGTAGGGGGAGGGGCGACGTAAGGCTGCACTGGGGCAGCATAGGAATAAGCTGGGGCATACACAGCCTCGTCTTCGTAAGTGTTGATGTCCCAGTAATCGCTCACTGTAACAGAGAAGGAACGGGAGTGAGAAAACAACGGAAAACAAACTGATACTCCATTCACAAATTACTCAGGGATTCTGCTTAGTGCTGAAGTTTTCATAACGACTGAGAACATTTCTGTCACTTATATTCTGTCCTTTCTTTAACCGTCAGAAAGTATAGTAACTTCTTGGACAGGCTTCTATCTTTTTGAATGAACAATTCATTATTCTAAATGACATTAGCTGAAACAAGGAAATATGATTAAGGCTAATGGAAAGGAAATACCAGTGGGTCAACAAACTCTATAAGGTTTTGGAATGATATGAACGATATGTTCTGCGCAATATAACCAATACTCTTAGCAAACTGGCAGCATAAATATAAGAATTCTGCTGATTATTTTAGGGCTATAACTCACTATGCACAAGATGCAAACGAAGTTTTTCGTGGAAAAACAGAAATCTATACTGGTCCAGCAACTAGGCAGAAGCTCAACCTAACGGAATACCACTCAAAGCCATGACCCGGTGGGCACAATCGTTAGAACTTTCGTACACTGCATGATAATACGTTTCGTTTTTGTTGTTTATCTGTAAGAGAACGCAATTTTCAACTTCCTCCCCAACCTCAGCCACTTCTCCCTCTCTCGTCTAACCACGGCAGTCTCATGGCTTGTGCAGTTGACAGGAGCATCTATGCCGTCAACTGCGAAAACTGGGTTACTTCAGAATTTCAAGTGCCGAGGTCACAAGGCCACCCACGACCGTGAGACTTAGGACAGTCCTGGACAGACTCACAGCATTTCAGTCTCTGGTCTGGAATTCTTTGCCTGAAGGTACGCCTCGACACACCCGGCTCACTTTTAATTATTCATTTTAGGCTGGTTACTTACTCATGTTTCATTACACAAACATTTTACTTCGAGGCGGCAGCTAGTCAGGTAAAAATCCCCCATTTGGTTCATAAGTATGAATATACTTTTTAATGATGTTAAAAATAATATGAAAGAAGAAGAAGATATTTTATAAAGAAAAATGTGGTAGAATGAACATCTATCTAATGCACTAATTTTAGTTTAAATGTCAATAAAAGGGAGATAAAATGGCGCCACATCCTGAACCCGACAATTACCTACTTTTTCATCTCTTTTAAAAATTCTTTCTCGCTGCACCGCAAAGGTTTCGGACCTGTTTCATCATACCTCTGTAATTCGAGGTCACCTATTACGGAATGCTTTCTAACACTGCAGCAAATTAGTTTCCATATTCCACGAAACATAAATCATTATTTTTATGAGCTAGAGTTTTGTAAAGGCTAAATCATGATTCAGTCATGAAGAAATGGTCACCCTTTCTAGCCCTATCCACTGGGTATTCAAGAATGCATTTTTGCATTTTTCATCTTATGCACTGAGTTTTGAATGATTTCACTGTATATGACAGTAAGAGAAAGTTCTTTTGACAGGTGTTTCACAGTTCTGGTTGAAAACGGCGTTTCTGTACACATTAAACGCACACAAATACCAGCTCGTATGTATGTATATAGATACATACATACATATATATATATATATATATATATATATATATATATATATATATATATATATATAATATATATATATATATATATTTACATATATAATTACCAGACATTCAAATGTACAACAGTAAAGTCAGCTATGAAAAATACTTAACAGGAGCATTTACGAACACGCTGTTCCTATGGCTATCGCAACTTTCCATTTTATAATTTTATGATTTCCATCACTATGCATGTACTCTACACATGTACGTTTGTGCACATAGCTAAGCGAATGTATTCAGCCACAGAACTGTACATTTTGAATACCCTTATCTAAATGCTTTATATGGCCACAAACCCGAAATAGTACCGACCCACATTGATGAAAATTTCAAGCTTCTTCTCTAACTACATGATGGAACAGTTTCTAACAATCATTTATAAATATACATTGTTTTTTTTAATGTACAAATGGGGGGAAATGACTATATACTGTGTGCGAATTCCATGTCATCATCACCTGTGATGCGTCATTCCAGAACAAAGTATTAGCGATTGAGAATACCTTTTTTCTTAGTCTTTTAATATTTGTTGTTGGGACGGCAGCATATTCTTAATATTAAAATAAATGAAATAATACTTCAAGATACAAAATTATGGAAGACCTTGAAATAAGTCTGGCAGATATCTTAAGTATATACGGATGATAACTGGTGGAAAGGAAATTACTGGGAGCTACCAATGTCTGTATGAATTAAGGAGAAAATTACAAAAATAAAAGAAGTTGAAAAATCAGGTTTAGGATAAAAAGAGAGTATGAAATCTGTCGGCAGTGTAAGTGAAGAGTGAATACTGACGAGAGTAACTGATGATGATAGGAGTAAAAAAAAAATTGTGAAGGAAACTTTCTTTCCATGTATAATATCAAATTTAGCTGTCTCAAAATATTCAATATTGGGAGGCAGCTACGTCAAAATTACCTGATTTTTAATACAGACAAAATATGCGTATGGTATCCAGTGACTGATAATAACTGTATTATAATATATGGATAAAAATAAGTTAATCTTGGATTTTTCGAATAGACCTCCACTCAGTGAAAAGTCACACGAGGCGCATGGTAAGAATTTCGGAAACCTTTTCTGAAGCTTTCTTTAACTGTTGTTAGAAAGTGGGAAGAAATTAAGGGGGGGTTGGGAATTTCTTTAAGGAAATATACGAGGACTGCAGTTATCATCAAGGAAATGGAGGAAATAACGAGCTACTCGCGAAACTTACCGAATTTCTTGAACGATTCGTAATACCCTTTGAGTTGCTTGTCCAGACCCTTCAGGTAACCCTTCCCTTTGCCACCGCCGCCTTCGTCGTAATCATCGTCTTGGTAGATGGGCACGTAGGCGGTATGATAGCTCACCTGGGGCTGAGCGTACCCGTAAGAGTGCCCGTAACCTCCACCTCCGTACCCGCCGCCTCCGAACCCGCCGCCTCCGAACCCGCCGCCTCCGTACCCACCGCCTCCGACGATTCCAACGCCACCGCCATGGGAGAGGCCGATGTCGTGGTTGGGGCCTCCGTAGATGGGCTGTTCAGCAAGGTCTTTTCCGAAAGTGTCGTACCCAGGCAGGCCTGTGAAGTGGTGCTTGAGGATGCCAATGGGAGGCTGACTCTGACCCTGGTCAGCAAGTGCCACAGCGCCCAACACCGCCAACACGACGGTGACCTGCAAAGAGAACGGACGAGTAAGAGATGGGACACAGGAATTAACCTAACTTTTAATAAGGATTAATTTTTTGGTGTGATGATAATACTATTAATCAACAAAAGGACACACACATATAAATATATAGTGTGTGTGTGTTTGTTTAAACACTGTGGTCTGTGCATCGTATTTAGAACTGCAATTGCAATATTCATGCAATTCATGATAAAAAAGAGTCCGATTGCTTTCTCCGTTGACGCATATCTGACATTTTTGGGGACTGGTCCACCTTGTCGGCAGTCCCACGGTCATCCGAGAGCGAACTGTCCGAAGGGGGAGTAACTATTTCACTCATTCAAGTTGAATCAACAATTATCCATAAGAATCTATGAGAATCCGTAAGAATCAAATCTATTTGCTGAGAGGCTTTGAATTCCCACTTTTGGTGAAGAATCAGGGCCGATGCTTCTAAAATAGTCAGAAAAAAAAAATTGCGGACATGACATAATTTAGTGAATATTAGAAAGAGTACTGAGAGAGAGAGAGAGAGAGAGAGAGAGAGAGAGAGAGAGAGAGAGAGAGAGAGAGAGAGAGAGAAAGAGAGAGAGAGAGAGAGAGGATACCTTCAGGCACTTTGAGTTCCCAAGTAATCTCTTTTCCTGTGGACATCCAACTTTTCTTACGCGTCAGGTCGAGGGGAGAGAGAGAGAGAGAGAGAGAGAGAGAGAGAGAGAGAGAGAGAGAGAGAGAGAGAGAGAGAGAGAGCAACTGGTTGCTTAGCTGCCACACTGCCACTTTCTTTATGGCCGAAATATCCACTCGGAAATCGCTACACTTTTTTTTTTTTTTTTTATATCCGCTTCAAGAAAATTCAAGTATACTTTACTATGAAGTAGTTCTATAAACTTTCTCGAACACTGACACCGAACGGCTAAGAAGAACGTAAACATGTGCACTAAAAAAAAAAAAAAAAAAAAAAAAACTTGTGCTCCAGCGCCGACGAGAAAGTTACCAAAATGAATATGACAAAAACCTGTGGCCGAGAAAAATGTTGGCGCTGTACGTGAGATGGGTTTGGAGGAAGTAAAAACAAAGATATTGAAGCTGGGGCTCTCTCTCTCTCTCTCTCTCTCTCTCTCTCTCTCTCTCTCTCTCTCTCTCTCTCTCTCTCTCTCCTTTAATACCTCACTAGAACAAAAGGAGGAAGAGGTCGGTTCGGCCGAGTGGATGATTTTCAAAGGGGGACCGGAGGTCGCCTCAGTAGAAGGGGATGGACGGTTCTTAAAACATGTTTTAGCCAGCTGTCAAAGGGAATAATACTGACTGAAAATATGGGTTGGGATGATGAGACAAAACGAGCACCCCAGATGGAAAGAGTCCAAGCAAGCTGGAAAAAATGCACGCCATTGGTCAGGCAAGTTGGTCATGAACTCTGATATTGCTTCAAAGCTTGATTTACATAGACAGTGGCACTGATTCGGTTTGCAGCTCATGATTGGAAAATGATGCTTGAATCCCAGTTGCACGATTTACTACAAAATCTAGGAAATTAGATGATAATAATAATAATAATAATAATAATAATAATAATAATAATAATAATAATAATATATTAGCCAACAGCTCCTTCCATGCAAATGGCATAACCCCTTATAAAAGAGAGAGAGAGAGAGAGAGAGAGAGAGAGAGAGAGAGAGAGAGAGAGAGAGAGAGAGAGGAGTAATGAATTAATATATCAATATTATCAACATCAAACGAAGAGAACTCCAGGGAAGTTCATGAAATGGAGTCGGTTCCTAAACCCCAATTTTCTTGTGATCTGAAATGAGATATGGCCTGAATCCAACTCTTTCCCTCTGTATGAAAAACTGAATTTGGAAAAACACCATTACCAAAAGCCAAAATTGGGTATCTGTGAAATATAACATTATTTAAAATTTTTTTTTCGTTCAACGACATCGAACATGGCTTTTTGACCGACTAGAAAGGTGTGAAGTTAAGAGATGATGCAGTGAAGTGTACTGTACACACACACACACACACACACACACACACACACACACACACACACACACACACACACATATATATATATATATATATATATACATATATAAAGGATGAACAGGAAACATGGATCAAGGTGAGACTTTCAGAAGAGAAAGCGATCACTCAAGAAGCATTGGCCCCCGGCTTGAGAGAAGAATTGTATATTTATACGTGCGCCTGAGTGTATAATGTCATGAATGCTATTTTGCCAAGCAATTAGGCAAGTGGACATGCGAATAATTTGCATAAGCGCGAGCATCCCCATTGACTTCCCCAGTTAATGAAGCAGCTTTTAAACAGCTGCACTAGACCTACATCAAGTCACGCAGCTTCTCAAGAAAACCGGTGAATAGTTTGTTTTTATATTACGATATCAGGTTTCTCAGAACCGAAAGCTTGAACTCACTAGCGTGAATCGCATTGTCAGGGAACTCAGGGGTCCTGCTCGGAAGAATAGTCACCTCTGAATGAAGTTTGGGCATGCCAGAGCCCTGCCCTTATACCAGGTACCCAAGGTCTTACTTTGACCTAGAATAGGAATGTAAGGAAAGGAGGAAGAATTGGGTCACCTCAGATAGACAGAGTAAAAAATCCCAGTCATGTCAATAAAAAGACAATCAGCTGGGTGCTACATGGCAGTGGATCTCATGAAGTTGATAACAGCTAGTAAGAGAGAGAGAGAGAGAGAGAGAGAGAGAGAGAGAGAGAGAGAGAGAGAGAGAGAGAGAGAGAGAGAGAGAGAGATCTGTAGTAAACCGTTTGATCATTTATTTCCCCTCCTACAGCCCTGACCTCTGCAAACCTTTGGCCTTTTAACGATTCAAGAGCAAATGTATTTCAAAGATCTAAAAAGAGACAAAATAAAATCTGCCTTTTGGAGTTCTATGGAGTTAATGTTTATGATTATGGAACGTCACTCATTCTTACTTATGTATATATTTAAGGAACCGGTAAATAATGTCAGCAATCATATCTTTATACTCCATTTAATCTTTTATGGTGATTTGGTTGTTGGCCTGGAAAGCAAGATTGTTCAGTATGCCGATGACGCAACGCTTGTGGGTGTGGAAGCCTCCACTTCCGAGAAACGAAGCAGCCCTCAGCCTCAATCGTGACATGGAACGGATTTGTGAATGGTGTAGTCGGTGGGATATGAGGCTGAACTCTAGTAAAACGAAAATACTACTGATTATAGAGTAGATCTCGTACTGATTCTCCAGCCCATCCTCCCCTTCGAGTGGACGGGACTCTGCTGAACGAGTCTGAAGTTTTAACTATACTATGTGTAGCTTTTGACCCGCAGCTAACCTCAAAGATACGTCTACTGGAAGTCAGCAAATGCCGCATGGAAGTTAGGTATTGTTTGTAAGGTCTAGTGCAACTAGTAGTAGGCCATTTGTCCTTCCTTTACTAGAATATTGTTCTCCGGTGTGGACGTCTGCTTCTGCCAGAGATTCATCTCTTTCAGAGAGAGAGGTTCGTGGTGGTAGGCTTCTGCTTCCTAACATTAGCAGTTATGATTTGGACCATCGACGGATGGTCAATTTTCCCCTAAGTTGCATTGCAGCAGAGATCTTTCACGTTCACAATTGATCCCTTGTCCCACTTTCCTGCCGCGAGCGACCAGATGTGCTGGACAGCAGCAACAATATGCAGTAAAAGTACCTCAGTTCCAGAGGTCCTTTATTTCTCACGCCGTTGGGTTGTGGACGAGGATGTTCGGTACCTGGAACCTCAAAATTTCAAGCGAAGTTGCATTGCGCTACTACCCTCAAGCAATTCTCCTTTTATTTTCATAATAATATACGGTTCATCTTATGATAATAATAATAATAATAATAATAATAATAATAATAATAATAATAATATCAAATATGCAAAATCTTATCAAAAAATTCCCAACGGTAATTGTAAGGGCATCTGTAACATTTATTTTTTGCTTATAACCAAAAAAAAATACGCTTTGGTTCATAATCAAATCGTTATTATCAGTAACTATCTTTCAGAGTCAAGTTGGTCACTTGCCATCAAAAGTTAATAGCGAGTATCTAAAGATCTTAAACAAGGAAGACAGATATTCTCTTTTGAAAAGCAAGTCCTTATGAAAACTGATATTTTCTTCAAGTTACTAATGGATGCACTATTATAAATTTATTTTCTCGTATTATCTGTGGGTGAATATGAATAAATCATAGATCAGCTATTGCATGTTTTTTTTTTAAGGGATTCTGAACTAATCACGGTGAAAGAGAAGAGTAGAATTCTATTCTTGTTAGGTTTCGTGTCGTTTCTAACGACTGAAATTATCCTGAACTGAATCGAATGCAGAATTTAGGCCAAAGGCCAAGCACTGGGACCTATGAGGTCATTCAGCGCTGAAACGGAAATTGACAGTAAAAGTTTGAAAGGTGTAATTGATAATCTGACAGCTCAAGTTCAACCGGAGAATAGAATGCCAGACCTATAGAGTACTGCGTTGGAAAAGGTGCTAGTTAGAAAATGCAGCGTTAAAACCGTAGACTTTTACCAAAATCATATCCTAAAATCTTAAAACACATTTTCACGTGGGATGAAAAACCTCCGAATAAGAGAGAGAGAGAGAGAGAGAGAGAGAGAGAGAGAGAGAGAGAGAGAGAGAGAGAGAGAGAGAGAGTATAATATTATTCATTGAAGCCAGTATAAAATCAGACTTTCACGCACCCACTGATCTCTGGCTTAAATGGGTTACAGTGTTGAACGAACGACAGAACACCTTCTGGGGCCGAAGTTTAAAATCTCTGGCCAACTCGTGGGAAAGTAGGACTTAGCCGAAACCAGTTTGAACGGTTTCCACGAACTACTTGGCCACTGCGTGTGCTTTTTTTACATTTGTTAGACCTCGCACATTTCTGCTTGTCTGTCTGTCTGTCAAAAGAACTTGGGTAACCCACTGACGCTGGCTAGTGAAAATTCGCACCGATCATACTGCCTCATCAGGTGAAAGTTCGGGGGTGGAACTGCAGATGGCGTTTCCGCCTGAGACAAATCTCAGGTTGGCGACACAAGCAATGACAGAACCGCCATCTGTTTTCAGTGTGCGTGTTTGCGTGTGTGTGTTTTTTTTCCCTGACACCAAGAACACCACCTGTGTTACTTCCTTGTCAGGTCAAAGCAAGGTAGCCAGTCCAACCTGGCTTGTCCATATTAAGTTGAATCCTGCGGCGGTGAGGTCGCGACTTGGGAAATGACTGCGCAAAGAGGAACTAGGAAAAAGAATGAACATGGAATAGTGGACGAAGATTCTCAGCGAGAAAAAATTCAGGTATATTCGAGTATAGTCCAATAAAAAACCAAAAAAACTCGAAGCCACATGAGAAAGAACAAGTCAGGAAGAGTGTTAGAAATACCGGTATTGAGAGTAGCAGAACTGGGCAGAAGAACAAAAGCGCAGCAAAAAAAAAAAAAAAATAAAAAATAAATAAATAAATAAAAAAAATAGTCGCTGAGCAACTTTCGCGGGACATGAATTTATACAGCGTTAGTTAACTTACTTAGTGCCAAGGAGGATGTGAAGAATTCAGTCAGAGATACCTGTAGTTTGCTAAGACATGGTTTAACATTATGGAATTACATTACAGTTATTATAAAATTCCAACAATACAGACACACAATCATATACATATAAATTTCCGACTCACATCAGGATCGAACCCAGGTCTTTCAACTGAGAAACCAGACCGCAACCAACCAAACCACACAAGTCGTATCATCAGGATCGAACCCAGGTCTGTCAACTGAAAGACCAGACCGCTACCAACCAAACCACACAAGTCATATCATCAGGATCGAACCCAGGTCTTTCAATTGAAAGACCTGGGCTCGATCCTGACGTGAGTCAGAAGTTTATTTCTGTTCCACACGTGATTGTGTTTATATATATATGTATATATATGATTATTATCACTTTTGTACGTGATTCATTTATCACACATTACCACAGGTGAAAAATAAGAAACGGGGTGTAGGTCCTGACCGGTTTCGACTTTATTTCCAAGCCATTGACGTCAATGGCTTGGAAATAAAGTCGAAACCGGTCAGGACCTACACCCCGTTTCTTATTTTTCACCTGTGGTAATGTGATATATATATATATATATATATATATATATATATATATATATATATATATATGTACACACATATACACACATACACAAACAAGCACATTCAATCCGCCTGTCACTTGCATTTGGACATACCAACGTTCCTCAGAAAACAACACAAAGAGAGAAGGTAGAGAAACGTATCAAAATATAATTGTAGACGCTTCCGTATGCGTAGTGCGTGGAAGAGAACCTCTGCCTCGAATATTAACCGAAGCTTCAGCGAAAGTGTTTCTGAAGGAATCCGTCATGAAGGAATGCGCAATAATACTCTTGCTTTCGTAGCAAAGAGCGCGCAGATGCGTGGTCAGATAAATGTACACTGTAGATATACAGATTCATCCTGTCCTGAAACGGAAAACTGCAGTATCTGCAAAATTTTCGAAATTGAGGTATGCCACCTACTGGGCTCGCGAAACACTAATACGCAAGTTACTGCAGTTTCAGAATGATTCTTCAATGCTTTTCTCGAGTATTTAGGGGGGCCCATTTGCAGTATCTGCAATATCAATAGTAAGGCAAGGGAGTATCTACCATTTTTCTCATTCTTGTATTTTTGCAGATACTGCAGTCTTCCATCTTAAGGCAGTATACGTCAAGGTGGCATCATAAATGCTAAGGCTATCGTCACCAAATAGATAGATAGAAAGTATGGGTTGAGGGCACATCTGCTCTTCTGAATGACGGTCGCCTCTAAAATATCGTGTTCCTTTGGGTTTTGTAATCCTTCGTTAAGTGAATCAGTGTTCAAATAAAGTCATATTTAGTCTTTTTACGGGAACTATTTGTAAGAGCTTCTTTGAATTTCCTCCTACTTATGTACACGCTGGATTTGTACATTCGTCTCAACCAAAAAAATGACAAACACTTGCATTGATTAGACTGAAATGGAGCAATTTCAAATACGCCTCCTGTGAAAATTATACATTAACTAAGAAACAAACGAATGGTGAGATGAAATATTCAATCACGATTAAACAATAATTTGCTGTCAAAGATATGAAAATGCATACAAGGACACCCTCCCCCCACCCCTCACCACACATCACTCATTCAACACACCATCAAAGACCAACTTTTTTTTTTTTTAAAGCAGATTCACAAATCAAGGTTATAGCAGAGGACAGACTTCATTCATATTCATCGACCATATTTCAATTCAAACGCCCGTCATGGTCCAGTGATGGGATCACATGGCCACGGCGGGAAACTATGTGGCTGCAAATTTGGCACCCAAGATTAATGGCAGCGTTACACTGAATTGTAATTACTGTACACTATCATTTTCAAGTGTGAAAATTATTGCCTTGTTCCAGAGTTCTCTCTCTCTCTCTCTGTCTCTCTCATACTGTTCCGTCATTTCCCGAGAGCCCTTCACCAGGGCTACATACTCTTTCTTTTAGGTGATGGAATGGGCTGTTTACGGAACTGCCCAAGTTCCTCAAGATATTCGAATGCTTCACCCTTTCGCCAAGCTCCGTTCTCTGTGAAGAGTTCAGGGTCCTTTTTCCAGAGAGGCGGTTCAGGATTGCAATGTCGCCGTAACAAGAGTTGCTGCTGGTGTGTCAATAGACCTTGGTGTGCTAGCAATGTCGCTCGTCGATAAGACAGACGTAACGGGAAAGGGGGGGGGGGGGAAGGGAGGTTTCTTTGCACAATGTTAATAAGCATGGCTAGCCTTCTCGCTACCCTATTTGTGGTTAATATAGCTTATGGGTCGTTTTCGCTGTTATTATTATCAACAATATCCTGACGTAGTGAATGGTCAAGACTGTCTATTCTATGGAATGCGGTCTTGGTTGATCTTCAAATAATATAGAATTTAGGCCAAAGGCCAGGCGCTGGGATCTACGAAGTCATTCAGCGCCTGAAATCTCTGAAGAAATAGCTACAGAGAAACGATACGGCATTCACATTTGCCATTCTTCCCTTCCTCTCTCGGTTGAAAAACGATTCGCAAAGCAACGAAACGATTTCTGGCGAACATGAATCATCACGACCTCATCACACACCGTGGCAACTTTTCTCCTATCGATTTCGAAACACCTGACACGGGGCAGCGAGGGGGGTACGTGTGTCTGGAGGAGGAGGAGGAGTTCTGGAAAAAAGAAAGTATTGCAAGAAGAGAGCAATGCAGTTCCTTGTGGCTTGCATTACAGGTTATTAAAGTTCATTGCGCTCTGGGCTCTTTCTCTTTCTCTCTCTCTCTCTGAATGTTTCATCTGTCAGAGGCTGTGAGACAAAATGCCTGATCATGAAACATTTGTCAGAGGCTGTATGACAAAATGCTTGATCGTGTGAGAGTCTAACCTGATGCCGTGGAAAGTAAGAAAAGCCCATCACGGTTACGGGATCAAGAAATGTGTTGCTTGTTGACTAATACATCGATGAATGAGCTTATATCCTAATTGAGAAGGGACTGACCCACCAATCATCAAGAATCATTGCCAGCAGTCTTTGACGTCCAGAATTAGCAAAGAACTCCATATTTTGTAAATGAATGGTGTGACAGAATGAACAAACAGGTTGACCTTTCAGTTCCCGACTCCAGCATGATATTTGTGAGAATGTGAAGTTAACGGTGAGGCCGCGAGACTGGAGGGGGCCAAGGGGCCAAGCAACCAAGTTCTCGGGACCGGGGCCAAAAATAGAACAAAGAAGGGAGTCTCTACGACATAGTTGGAGTGAATGGAAATTGTGAATGTAAATTGGAAGTAAAAGCACAGCAGCCAAGTATTAGAACTGGGTGTGAATAGTCTTCACACGACAAATCTGAAGGAGTTGGATCAGAGGTGTGCTTGCAACACGTTACGGGTATGCCCAGCTTCCATGGGGTACACGTAGACAGGACCATGACTTTTCTCTCCAGGAAATATTAACAAATCTGCATGGTTCAGCTTGTGAATACTCTGACGTGGTTGTGAAAGTGCAAATTATATGAAATAGGAAAATACAGATATAAAGGAAATACGACAAACTTTTATCTTCAAAATGAAGGCGTCTACATGTCGAATGTAAATGTTATCAAGACGATTTTATTTGTGAGTGGTTGGCACGGGTAGAGGAAGGCAAATATGGCTGAACCGATCACTTTGGTCTGCCTACATTATTCAATAGATTTTTAAATATAAAAATATCGCCTATTCCACTGAATCTTTTTTAAAGAGAGAGAGAGAGAGAGAGAGAGAGAGAGAGAGAGAGAGAGAGAGAGAGAGAGAGAGAGAGAGAGAGAGAGAGAGAGAGAAGTTTACAATATTCTTGAGCTGGTCTCGATTTTATTATTCATCATGACCAGTCAGCAACAATATCCATATCTTAATTAAATTAGAAATTCGGCTGCCAACATCTGCTATATCCAGGAGGACAGATATATTAGTGACCATCTAGTTGGACTGAAGCATGAATCCTACTTTTCGTCCAGGATTATATCGTTTTGTTTGGTATATTCGAGAAGGTTAATCTCATAAGCAACATATTTTTCCTCTGTCATCTACAATTCCGCTAAAACACCTACTGACTGGCTTGATATCAGCTGAAACTTTCTCTCTGACTGATGAGATTAAGATCTCAATTACATATTTTGTCCAGGGTGTATCATCTAAATTTTATAAGGTTTGATATCTTAAGGTTATGTATGGAAACGTATGTAACAGACATCTTCGTTGTCTTCTGACTGAACAGAGGCCTACTTCACTCCACACAACGTGAGAAAAATTTGACTTTTAATTCCTGACGCACCTAAGCGCACTGAAGGGTGTTCTCAATTCCAATATTTTTCAGGGGACCCAGAAAAAAAAGTAAAGACGTACCAGGATAAAAAATAGAGGATGGCAAGGAGAGGGTAGGCTGTGAATAGTAAATGAGAGGTGAAAGGGAGATTGCTAGAGGACCGGACATAGAATAGGGCCATTTAAGGGCTCGGTGAAGTTGGTCATTTGTATTTGTCCTTGATCCTCTGAAGGTCAAACATCCAGTGAACTATGGTTCGTGTGTAAAGGAACATGGAGTATTGAATATAGAGTTTAGGCCAAAGGCCAAGAGATGGGACCTATGAGGTCATTTAGCGCTTGAAGGGAAATTCAGAAGAGGTATGTTTCAAAGGTGTGACGGGAGGAAAACCTCGTAGTTATATAATTGTTAGGAGAGGGTGGATAGCAAGATGGATGAAAGATAATATAATTGGAGGTACAGTAAAAGGAATGAAAGGGGTTCGTGTGTTAAGGGTCCTGGGGTAACCAAAATGTAAGTACACTCGGGTAACAATCTTCTTCCTTGGTATGTTGACGCGTGTGTGCGAGGTCATCGGGAAACGCCGCGCTTGGGGCCATTGACTTTGTTGCACCTTTAGTCTGTGGCTATATTTAGCCGAGGCAGAACACTGGCGTGTTTCCTCTCACGTTGAACTTTACCCTCCCTCTCTTTTCACCTCATCCGCTTTTACTCCGTCAGCATATCAGCTCATTTAAATTTCAACTTATTTCAAGAGTTTTTACTTAGTCATTCCCTCTTGCAAGTATTTTTTTATTTTTTTTTTTTTTGAGTAACCAGGCAGGCCAACACTTTCATTCTTATCAAGGATATTTTATTTTTATTCGCTCATATGTCAACACGAGTGACTTAGCTCCTACGCTCTCTTTTCTTATAATGGGTAGGTGGCTTTGATGCTCAGTTTCAGAAGTGAAATATAACTCTTTTGACCTCCATCATCAGGAATATCCAGTCTTGCTGGAAACATCAAACTGTAAATGTGCAGAATTGTCTGCATCTTCTCGTAAAAGTAAAGTGAACGGCAATCGAATGGAAAAAAGCGACGAATGAAAGGTCTGAGGTGGATGACATCATGGGCGAGGGAGGATCCGCCCCAAAAAGGTTGGAAAAAGTAGGAAAACAAACGAAATCACAAGAGCCTGGAGAGAAGAGGGGTCCGTGTTCTCTCTAAGCTTACTCTTTCTGATCTCTGTATCAACATTTTCTTGACCTCTCTGTGATTTCAGTTGTTTCTTAAGACAATTCACTTCATTAACTAATTTCATATCGTTAAAAGTAAAGAATTTTTGGTAGTTTTTCGGAAGGCTCCAGCCAGCCATTTTTGCATGGAAAACCATTTTGGGTTTTTCATGCAAAAATGTCTAAGAAATGATAGAGCACTAAAAGAACCTAAAAACCCAACGTAACCTAGGGGTGTTTACTGGTTACCATATTGCCCTATTGGCTATGATGGGGCGGTTGGGGGCCGTATGGTCTTACCTTATAAGTCGCAATTTGATTAATTTTTTCCTCTCTTATTAAGTATTTGCGCAGGTTATGTATTGAGATTTTTTTTTTATTTTGATGTGTTTTACCCAAGAAAAATATAAATTGTAATGTGGGAGGTGGCTGGAGTCTTCCGAAAAATAACCAAATTTTTTCCACCCGAGAGTCAGACCTGGATTTGGGTCATACGTGAAAGGATATCAGTCCTAATACATGACTGAAACACAATCCTTCGACAAAGCCTCTTGACTTGCCAACGATATTGTTGTAAAAACAGAACGAACCTACTTGAATATTCACCCCCAAAAAACTTGAAGTAATCAAGCCAAAGTTTTTTTTTTTTTTTTGAAATGCGGCATAAGCAAAGGATATCAACATATTTTGAATGCTAGGGTGGTATTTTCGATTTTAAGTGTTACGTATATGTATGCAGATCAAAGAATATGACCTTTACCAAACACCGACTGAGAAAAATATGAAAATTAGTAACAAAAACCCAAAGAATGAAATTATGTTCATTACAAAAAAATACTGCTATCCAGCACGATGTCATGCTACTAATGACGCACTGAGAGGAAGAACCAAGGAAGAAAAAGTCATGAATTTGTGCTTACTCGCTTGTTGGTCGAAAAGAAATGATCCATTTTTAATTTACAAAATATTATCTGAAGGAAGACCGAAGTGTGGAATAAAAGGTGTCCTGAAAAATGGAATTATGACCCTCAAAAAAAAAAAAAAAAAAAAAAAAAAAAAAAAAAAAGTCCGTGAGAATATGATAAAATGTCATCATTAAGACAGTACCTTGAATAACTCGCTGAACGAGAGAGGATATTATCGCATTCAATTCTCTTTTATCAGGTATAAAAAATGTCACCAGATGAAACTTCACTGGAAATGTCGATCGGGACGAATATCATGCTTGATTTCGGAAGGAATAAAACGAGAGAGAGAGAGAGAGAGAGAGAGAGAGAGAGAGAGAGAGAGAGAGAGAGAGAGAGAGAGAGAGAGAGTTTGAGTCTTGAGTTTTATAGAAATGCTTAGCTTTAGGGCAATCGTGTTCTTCGGTAGTTCCTCATTCTAGCCAGACCTTCCGGGTACGGTCGGCCATCCATTCACATAAGCGACATTTTCACAGTTAAAAGATTATACAGAGCACAGACCACAAAGCAAGCGGCGCA
Organism: Macrobrachium rosenbergii; assembly: GCF_040412425.1. Classification (NCBI taxonomy): domain Eukaryota; kingdom Metazoa; phylum Arthropoda; class Malacostraca; order Decapoda; family Palaemonidae; genus Macrobrachium; species Macrobrachium rosenbergii. The sequence continues at coordinate 13,358,665 of NC_089772.1, forward strand.
GTCTCTTGTTGAGTGTCAACCATACCAAAGGTAAGACGCATGCACAAATGCGGTGTTTGTGTGTGTGTGTGAGAGAGAGAGAGAGAGAGAGAGAGAGAGAGAGAGAGAGAGAGAGAGAGAGAGAGAGAGAGAGAGAGAGTGGGTCAACCATACCAAAGGTAAGACGCATGCACAAATACAGTGTTTGTGAGAGAGAGAGAGAGAGAGAGAGAGAGAGAGAGAGAGAGAGAGAGAGAGAGAGAGAGAGAGAGAGAGAGTTTCAACCATACCAAAGTTAAGACGCATGCACAAATATAGCACGTGTGTGTGTGTGTACAAATACAGCACGAGAGAGAGAGAGAGAGAGAGAGAGAGAGAGAGAGAGAGAGAGAGAGAGAGCGTGTCAACCCCACCAAAGGTAAGACGCATGCACAAATACAGCGTTTGAGAGAGAGAGAGAGAGAGAGAGAGAGAGAGAGAGAGAGAGAGAGAGAGAGAGAGAGAGACGCAGGTTGGTTTGCAGGTCAGCCAACACTAGGAGAACTTGTCTCTTTTAACTCTTTCTCTTTCCCCAATAACTTCCGTGTGGGGTTACAAAAAAAAAAACAGAGAAAGAAAGACAAAAAAAAAGAAAAAAACTCGTTCTGCCCAGGAGCAAGATCGACCCAGCCAACTCGCAACATACTTTTTTTCCCCCCTTACAGGATGAGAGTCCACATGGCGGGTCACTGAGTTGTTCCCGTCACTGTGTACTCATCCTGAAGTGTATGAAATGCGAGATTACGGTGCCCTGGCAGTGATAGTCCTTCAGCCTACTTTGTGATAAATATGCGACACACGCGCACCGAACCGCCCCCACCTCCCCCGCCCCGAGGATTTCCTGTGCGGGGCTCCTATAACTCCCTCAGTCTCACTTTCACTAGCGGACGTGACCAGCCTGTCCACACCGCAGGCTAGGCGAAGCAACCGTTTTCTCTGGGCCTATCTCAACACGTCATCTACTTCTTCGGCTTTCAGATCAAAATAGAACACCCCAACTTTAAAGTAATATAAAAAAAAAAGACTCTTGTATCATTATTCTACGACTGTTTATCAATGATGAAAGTTAACAGACAGATATGAATACATAAACGGCATTCATAAAAACCAAGTATTTAATTTAAAATAAATACTAGACGACAATGAAGAGAGAATTTAAAATATTGGCTACGGAAGCAAATGGCTTTCGCAACGACATACCGGGAAATCATCTTACTTTTACTGAGGCAAGTCACACGCCTTCTTTCTCGCCTCCTGAGCGAGCGCAATAATGAGGTCCTTCATGCATATGTTCTCTTCAGTGCTGTAGTTCCGTTTAGTGAAATGATACATGATCTCACTTCTAAACACACACACACAATTATATATCTAAGCATGTATATATGTATGTGTATGTATATATATATATATATATATATATATATATATATATATATATATATATATATATATATATATATATATATATATAGAGAGAGAGAGAGAGAGAGAGAGAGAGAGAGAGAGAGAGAGAGAGAGAGAGAGAGAGAGAGAGAGACGCACGTACAACAATCATAATTAAGTGACCATATATAAATCACAAAAGTGTTCCAGAAAACCTCGGAGGCGCATATGCGCGCGAGAGAAAAATTAGCGGTACCTGTAAATAATGCGCATGTTCAGAAAAGGTAGAAATTCCACAACTGTTGCCCTGTTGTGTAATCTCTCTCTCTCTCTCTCTCTCTCTCTCTCTCTCTCTCTCTCTCTCTCTCTGAATAATAATGAAACAGAGATAGGAATAAATTTTTTTCAATATGAATATATGTGTAAAATCTACACACAAAAGTCTCGTAATTATTTTCTTCTATTTCACCTTACGGAAATCTGACATTAATTCTTAACTCTTCTTTCGATTCATTTTGCTTTATTCCTCTCTTTTTCATTACCCTCTTTTGCTCGTGTTCTTAATTTCCATTGCATGATAGCAAAAAAATAAAATGGTATTTGTTTTTGTTTGATAACTTGATCAATTGAGAGAGAGAGAGAGAGAGAATATCTTCGTCTTACAATCACGGCAATCTACACCGGGGCAAGGAAAAGTTGAAAGCAAATCTTCACGAAAAAAAAGCTTAAGAAAGTTTCCCAAAAAGCGAAGAGGTGAAATTGGGTATCCCGAGAGAGAAGTGGGCCAAGGCTATCTTGTACGGAGTCTTTCTGTATGAGAAAGACGATGACTAAGCTAGTTGCGCGCTGCCTTCTAAAGTATGATCGGAGGATAACGGACTCAAGACCCGGGGGAGAAAGGGTTCAGATTGAGAGACAAACGTAGAGAAAGCAAAGTTAAGTCATTTACAGCTATCTGTTATGACGGACGGTTCATAATGTTCGTGGCGATGTTTGTATTTAAGGGCGCGTTGCCCAGTCGAAATGTACTCTACTGAAAATACTTCATCATTACGAAAGAGAGAAATGATTCTTCAGTGATTTTCTCATAAGAATGATTCTAAACGCTCCGGCATAACGAAAGGGAAAATTAACAGAGCAAGAAGAGACCTAATTCCGACCGGATATGTTTCTTTCTCTCTCTCTCTCTCTTTACATACATTATTTTCCTGCACATGATTAATGGTATATATCCAAGTGACTCAGCATTTTAGAAGGAGATTATATGCCCTCTTGTTTGACGACAAGACGCTACATCTGGACCCTCGCTGGCAACGCAGCTTCCTCCATTCTTTTGTGAAGTATTGCCTACGTAATTTAACTATCACTCTAATAACAGTCGTAGTGCTCGTAAGAATTATGGTTATAATAATGGCTGACATTCATTGCTATTTGTTTGATTCAAATCAAAATTATTTGAAGGTAATCATTGTTATATTCATTCATCATGAGCTACATCTCAAGCATCCACGTATGTAAACTTCATCAGTAGCCAGTTGACTCTTTTTAGTTTGTTATCATCACTGTTACTATCATTATTACTACTCAACACTCATAAGTGTCCCCACTGTTAGAGCTGATTTTTATTACACCCTGGCATTTTCCCCGAAACTAAGAGCACTTATTTCTATAAAAAAAATTTTTTTTTTATGCTGTTACAAACTCGATTTTGCTGCGGACAAACCTAAACTCTAAAGAGATAAGGTAGGAGGCAAAAAAAAAAAAAAAAAAAAAAAAAAAAAAAAAAAAGTTTCACTACGCAGTAAAAAAATAATAATAAAAAAAGAGTAAAAATCCAAAAGTGAAATTTTCCTCTGAAGGAAATTCCGTCTGAGGTGAATGGAGAGAGGAAGAAGAATTCCTCCTCAGAAATGTTTACTGACCTATTCGTTCCAACCACTCCGTTTACGTGGTCCCTCCTCTCTAAAAATGGAATTGAGAGAGAGAGAGAGAGAGAGAGTCTCTCCTCTCTCTAAAAATGACATTGAGAGAGAGAGAGAGAGAGAGAGAGAGAGAACGGAGTCCCTCCTCTCTCTAAAAATGACATTGAGAGAGAGAGAGAGAGAGAGAGAGAGAGAGAGAGAGAGAGAGAGAGAGAGAGAGAGAGAGAGAGAGCAAACACGACGATGAGGAATACTGTTTTTCGGTGACGTTGCAGAAAATGTCCGAGACCATTTTGAGCAATGGATGAAAAGAAGAAGAAGAAGAAGGAGAAGAAGAAGAAGTAGAAGAAGAAGAAGAAGAAGAAGAGGAAAAAGAAGAGGAAGGAACTGGATCAGCTAACACATCTCGAAGTGACAAAAAAAAAAAAAAAAAAAAAAAAAGAAAGACGAAAATCCAAAAGCAAAAAAATAAAACCGCTTTCTCTGCGCGCATGAACATGATCGCGACTTTTTTTTTTTTTTTTTTTGAGAATTCTACAACGTGTGAGAGTTTCCAGATAATGTCAGCGTACAGTTTTCGTGATTTGAATTAAAAGCTAAAGAGAGAGAGAGAGAGAGAGAGAGAGAGAGAGAGAGAGAAACACTTTTGATGGTGCCGACTACCGTTATCAGCATTCTGAAGGATCATGCAATAATGCTAAATATCTCATATTGATTAAACACACACTCTCTCTCTTAGTATCTATCTATATATACACACACATATATATATACATATATATATATATATATATATATATATATATATATATATATATATATATATATATATATCACGAAGTTTAAGAGCACTATACTGATATGTAACTCTTCTGAATATTAAGCAGAAGTAAAATGGGGAAAACGCGTGCATGAGATGAAAGACAATTTTTTAGATAAACAGCTATGAATGTAGAGTGTAAGACCACCGTTTTGAGACAGTTACTGAGAGAGATCACCCGTCTTGCAAGCCTAAGCGCTTTTCCGGTTTTAACATCAAGATCACTACTTCAGACCCTGTTAAAATTCCCAGAAAACAGGCAAGAGTTGCGTACTACAGTTTGGGTCTTGGCTCTGTAACGTGTCAATCTTCCTCAGAGATAATGATGGCAAAGTGTGGAAATATTGCTGGTGCTAAAGTAAGTAGTTTTCTGATCACATTGATAGTACCTGCCTTACTTTTTCTACCACTTTCACCATTCTAACACATTCCAGGTAATCTCCGCGTCTGGGCAAAATCATGGACACGAACTCAATTTTTTTTTTTATTGCATCTTTAGCAAAATATGTCAATGTTATAGAACTGAAATAAAAATTATTTCACATTACTCAAGAGTCTAACTTTAGTCCACACCGTGGTTCCTTTCAAGGGTACATTTAGGAGAATTTAATTTTCTGCGTCCTGACGTCTAACTCGGCTACATCGTAGAGCTTTATATAAGTGAGAGATGGGCTGAAGATGCAAATAGATAAAGCTGTTTGAGTGTAATGCGATTTCTTCGGTATGTGATTATCGTTTTGTCAGTCTCTGCTGCAATAAAAATCAAGAAAACAAATGCGCCGAAGTTTTCCGTACAGCCGCGGCCCATGAAAGCCAGGGCCCGGTGGTGGCGTGATGCACGATCATGACTAACTTTAACCTTAAATAAAATCAAAACTACTGAGGCTAGAGGGCTGTAATTTGGTATGTTTGATAATTGGAGGGCGGATGATCAACATACCAATTTGCAGCCCTCTTCCCTCAGTAGTTTTTAAGATCTGAGGGCGGATAGCAAAAGTGCGGCCGGACAGACAAAGCCATCTCAACAGTTTTCTTTCACAGAAAACTATAAGCAACAATTACGGATAAGTACTAGCAGTAAAAATATCCAAATTTCTCGCCTCTACATTAAGGAAGCACTAAAAGGTGGTGTTTACATACATATTAATTAATATATACACATCAATTAGTTGTTGTTAACAGAATGAAAATGAAGTAATTCCAGAATAACGGTGCATGAAAAGGGACTTTAAACATTCAAGTAATACCGCCGTGCACAAGATTTTATAACGATTCTATTTTTTATTATTATTTTTTTTTTTTTGCTGGCAATAACATACGTTTTCCCAAAGTAGCAAGAAGAAGCAAAGGGGAAAAAAAAGAGTAAATAGATATCAGGACATAACAATTACAATGCAATGACAGAAACAGAACAAAAATGAGAAAAAATATATATATATGTACAGGCCATTTCATATCTTTTTATAATTGCTGACATAACAATTGTTAATTTCGTAGTACAAAGTAATCATAGCATATAAAAGCAAGACCCAAAATAAAAATAAATATGTAAGTGGATGAAACGGCTAGTGTAGTGGAAGTTTTAAAGCATACACACACACGTGTATATATATATGTATATACATATATATATATATATATATATATATATATATATATATATATATATATATATATATATATATATATATATATATATTTCTGACTCTCGCTGTGGCTTGTGTGAAGGAATTGCTGATGCCCTGAACTCTCACTGGAAAATACCGGGTTCGCTCCCGATGTAAGTTAGGAATTTATTTCTGTGAAACACGTTCTCAAGTGTTCAATTCCATATAGTATATATATATATATATATATATATATATATATATATATATATATATACATACTGTATATATATATATATATATATATATATATATATATATATATATATATATATATATATATATTATATATATATATATATACTGTATATATATATATATATATATATATATATATATATATATATCTATATATATATATATATATATATATATATATATATATATATATATATATATATATATATATATATATACATATGTAATCAAAGCAGCTTCAGACAAAATGGTTAAGCGTAGGTTGATGCCTCGCAATGAGAACAGAAAGAAACCCAGAGAAGTACAAGCATCATCAACTCGTGAAGTGAGATCTTACATGACCATGAAAAACGTGACATTAGCCCACAATCTTCGTCATGGGTCAAGATGAAGGTAGAACGCCGTGAGCACCCTTCCATGGCACTGTCATTCGACGAGAAACTCATAAAATGAGGGAGAAAAAAAAAAAAAAAAAAAAGTAAAAAATGGGTCCAAGTTCCTTCGGCGTAATCGAGTTTTCTGTAGAGCCGCTACAGCGTATGACCAAGCCATCGAAAATAGATCTATCTTTTGATGGTCTCGGTATAATGCTGTATGACCCGCGGCCAATGAAACCTTAACCACGGCCCGGTGGTGGCCTATCCTATATCATTGGCACAGGCACGATTATAGCTAAATTTAACCTTAAATAACATGAAAACTACCGAGGCTAGAGGACGGCAATTCGGTATGTGTGATAATTGGAGGGTGGATGATCAACTACCAATTTGCAGCTCTCTAGCCTCAGTAGTTTTTAAGATCTGAGGGCGGACAGAAGAAGTGCGGACAGGACGGACAGGCAAAGACCACACAATAGTTTTCTTTTCAAGAAAACTAAAAAGGAGGGGCCGGATAGCGGACAAGGACAAATGAAAGTAGATGCTGTCAGCTATGCTCAAAGCTAAGATAACCGTTTCTCGTGCCTGAAACGTCAAGCCTAACATTTATCTCTGTCTGGAGATGCCGAAGAATAATGACTGACTGTGAGATATTTGGTGTCACAGAGAGAGAGAGAGAGAGAGAGAGAGAGAGAGAGAGAGAGAGAGAGAGAGAGAGAGAGAGAGAGAGAAACTTACGACAAAAGAATCCGAAATAAAATATATAGCACATTATACACCAAGGAAGCTGCAAGTCACCGAAGGGTCAATTGGAGAAAACACGACCGTCACCAAATGCGTCGGGTTTTCATCTTGAAGACAAGAGAAAACGACTCCCAGATTCGCTTCATCGTCATCGTGAAATCAAAATCGCAACACTCAGCTGGGGTCACTTTCCGTACGGAAGAGATTAACCATTTTTCGAGAAAGTTTAACTCTAATCAAACTAGTAACAAGGGACACTGAAAATGACTGAATTGAACTGAATAGAGAATTAAGGCCAATGGCCAAGCACTGGGACCTATGAGGTCATTCGGCGCTGAAATGAAAATGACAGTAAAAGGTTTGAAGGGGTGGAGAGTGAGATGGAAGAGAATATGAAAGGAGCTACAGTAAAGGGAACGAAAGGGGTTGCAGCTAGGGGACCAAGGCACGCTGCAAAGAACCTTAAGTAATGCGTACAGTGCACCGCATGAGGTGCACTGACGGGGCACTGAGAATGACGACCATGTCCAGCAGAAGATTCTGGCAGGCACAACCTTTGTTGATGGCGCTGAATGCGTCTTTTATCCAACATTGAAGGCGGAACTTGGTTTTAATTTAATTTTAGATTAAGGACATTTAGCCCAGACCATTCGTTTCAGTTTTATGCGACACTCCCGAGTTACGATTGCAGTAAAGAAGTTACTTTGAGTAGCAAAGTACGTTGCTTATCTTAAAATGAAAGCATTTATTTTTTGTAACGTATGACAATAACTGTTCGCTCCCCTCCCTTTGACTGTCAACCGCGTTTTTCTCTTTTTGAGTCCGATAATCTATTCAGTCTTTGCGCACAGATCATCAGTCTAATTGCGACAAGTTCTCATCGGGGTACTGAATTCTGTTTCTATCATCTGTGGTTGTTGCTCAATCCTCTTTGACGTTCCAAACTACTTTCACTCATCATCTAGAAAAAAAAAATCGCCACAGTTCGAGTTACAAACCAGTTTGCCCTAGATTGCGAATCCCTGCAATTTCTTCCTAATCACTGGCACATCTTGAGCGACCATACCTCCTCATTCTTCAAACCATAAGCTAATCCCTTCTCTGAAAACACCTGATACATGCCGAGTCGAAAGATTTTCTTTCAAGTTAGACATTGGCCGGGCCAATAAGCGCTAACCGTTCTCGGAAATGATTTCTTTCACTATTCTGTCTACTAGTTTTCACTGCTTCCTCTGACTGTCTATAAAAGAGTCTTGAAATTCACCCTGAATAAGGGTGTTGGGTAAATGTTATGTAAGTGGGAATGTGCATTATACGGTGTATAATAAATACGCACGTGTAAGTATATATGTATACATATGTTTGCATAACGACCCGCCCACAAAAAAAATGTTATGTGAAGGAAAATGAATATATAAAGCTCTATTGCATTTGAGAGTGCCCAGCGAACAGCACACTATGGAGTTCTTTTATTATGGAGGGGTGACAGCCATATCTGCCACGGTATCTAGTTATGGTTTCGTCTTGACGAGCTTGCAGGCAGGTCATACCGGATAGCAAGCACTTGATTAGACAACCGAGGAACACTAAATCACATCATGTGACGGATTGTTATGCCAGACTTGAATAAAAAATGATGAACTGCTGCACAAAACGCAAGAAGGCAAACACATAAGAATGTATATATATATATATATATATATATATATATATATATATATATATATATATATATCCTCATGTGTTTGCCTGTGTACATATATACTGTATAAATATGTACATATATATATACACACACATACTGTATATCGAGCCAGTCAGAGCGGATGGGGGGAAAGTTTCGCTGCTGTGAGAAAGGCCGATCTTTGGACAACTTTTTTTAATTGGTGAAACTGAATGCAAAAAGTTGGCGCGGTGGGTGTAGCGAGCAATTTGCTCCCGCTGGACGGGCCTTCTGCTGATCCCCATTCATCAACCTCCCCACTTGCTCTCCCTTCCCCCCGCCCTGCTCTTACTACATATTTGCTACTCCCCCAAAACTCCGGCGGAGGAGGAAGTTAGCGGATGCGAGTAGGACCCTTTCGTAAACCCCCTCTTGAGAGTTTCTGGATCTCTTTGGACGCTGTCATTTTCCTTATCGTTTTCATGAACCAACTGAACTGAATTGGACTGGATGTAGAATTTAGGCCACAGGCCAAGCACTGGGACCTATGAGGTCATTCAGCGCTGGAACGGAAACTGACAGTAAAAGGTTTGGAAGGTGTGACAGGAGGAAAACCTCAAAGCAGTTGCACTATGCATCAATTGTTAGGAGAGGCTGGAAAGCAAGCTGGAAGGAAGAGAATATGAAAGGAGGTACAGTAAAAGGATCGAGAGGGGTTGCAGCTAGGGGCCGAGGAGACGCTGCAAAGAGCTCCAAGTAAAGCCTACAGTGCACCGCATGAGGTGCACTGACGGCCCTACCCCCTACGGGGTTTTCATTAACCAAAGAAAGCATTTTCGTTATTGTTATTGATATTGACGAGACTGCAGTCAAAGTCTTATAAATAACTGGGGAAAAATGACAATCAAGCGGAGCAGTTTTCTATCCTTAAAGGTTTAACCATAATGATATATGATTTGGAGAGCAAAAAAATCTTTGGGTAAAAACATTTTAAGCATTGAATAGATAAAGCGTTCTAAAGTGATAAATCCCTCATCTATTCTTTGATCGACGAAACAAAACTATCTATCAATGAAGATCAACTATTCAATCAATCTATAAAGAATAAACACTATGGCCAAGAGAACACAAGAATTTACGGAGGAATTTGATTATCGAAGCAGACAAAATATGGCTGAACGGATTAGAAACCTGCCTAACAGGAAACAATAGTCCACCGATGAATTTCTTTTCTCAAACTAAGCTAACTTCTTTTTCCTTTCATGAAGAAAGGATCAAGCCGAGGAACAGATGTCAGGGCGTAAATTTAGGAAGAGAGCCTTGAACCAACTCAGTACAGCAAATGAAGAACCTGAACACATTAAGTTATTTTCTTCAGTCTGGGGAGATTAAGTTCCACGAGGAGAAAACTTCAAGCAGCAATTCAGAAGTGCCACTGCTTCATACGCACACAAACCCACATACGCATGTATACTCTTCAGACTGCAAACTGCTGCCAGGCAACACATTGAACGAAGTCATTCCTATCCGGCAACAAGGCCCTGGAAATTTACTGTTTAGTTCCTGTAAAAGTTCGTTAAGGCCTTTAGAATCTGCAGGGTAACCTAAAAAAAAACTTGAGAGCATTGAAGGAAGAATCTAGTTTTGACTAAACCCAATTCAGACAGCTGTAAAAAAAACTCATGATTGATATTCCGCTCTAGGTAAAGGTGGAAGAAAGGGCTTCATAAAAAGCTGTTCTTGCTAACCGAAACCAGTTGAGGCACGGGGCAAAATTAGACAGTGTGTGTGTGTTTGAGAGAGAGAGAGAGAGAGAGAGAGAGAGAGAGAGAGAGAGAGAGTCGCGTATTTCATAAGACCCTCCTAAAACCAACCGGTCCCACACATTAAATGACTGAACTTAGATAGTGATTCCACAGCAACCGCAGCTTAGCCTAACCCCGTGCTCTTTCCTGTTTTTGGCCTGACTTTTAACCATTCTCCATAGTCTGTGGACGCTTTGCCCTGACTTTTAACCATTCTCCATAGTCTGTGGACACTTTGCCCTGACTTTTAGCCATTCTCCATAGTGTGTGGACGCTTTGCCCTGACTTTTAGCCATTCTCCATAGTCTGTGGACGCTTTGCCCTGACTTTAACCATTCTCCACAGTCTGTGGACGCTTTGCCCTGACTTTTAGCCATTCTCCATAGTCTGTGGACACTCTGCCCTGACTTTTAGCCATTCTCCATAGCCTATGGACACTTTGCCCTGACTTTTAACCATTCTCCATAGTCTGTGGACGCTTTGCCCTGACTTTTAGCCATTCTCCATAGCCTGTGGACACTTTGCCCTGACTTTTAACCATTCTCCATAGTCTATGGACACGAAGACTTCGACAGCCACACTTAACTTTCATCAGAGCCTTTTCATTTTTCAGCTGTCGTCGGAGCGAGGTGTTCATGAATCGTATCTGGACAAGTGAGCTTCTCTTGTGTCCACTAAGGGATAAAACAATTCAAATTACGACTGATTAGTTTTTCTTTGATCGCCGTCAATGTCTTTCAGATAAGGAAACGCCTTATGCTTTGTATTGGAAAATGCCCTGAGTTTTGTATAAAAAAAAAATGCTTCCAGTTTTATGTAAGAAAACTACCTTAATTTTGTATATAAGAAAATTCCGTGTTCTGTCAAAATAAATTCCCTGTATTTTGCAAAAAATAAGTGTTTCTTTTAACGGTAATCTCGCATTTCACGATGAACACTCGAACACGTTTCAAATGTAACAGGCGATTTCTCTCTTTTTTTTTTTTTTTAATTCTCTTTTTCTTGTATTAAGAAACCGAGAGTTTTCCTTACCTGCATAAAAAAAATGAAAGTTGTAAAGAAACTCACGCCTAAGGTGGCAAAAACTTAATTATAACGTGCGAAACACTGCTAGCCGTTGGAGTTAATGTTAAACATGCTATCAGTTTACAACAATTCTGGCAAGTTGGACTTTTATTCAGTTACTTTTTTATTTCATTCATTTTTCAAACTATGAATTCAAGGGCGTAAAGATGACGATGATTCCGTTCGACCACAGAGACTCTCACCGGATCTAGCCCAGAGCGCCTGAGTCACAAAGCTGTGGGTCAGAACACGAAAAAGCAACGAGTACTGGATATAGAGAGGCTTGGCAAGGCGGAATATTTCTACTCTCTGGAAGGTGGAAAAGGAGAAGAATCGAACACATACAAAGTAGTGGAAAAGTATTCATTTTTTTCGTCTCTGCGCTGTTCTGGTAGAGTGCTTCCTCGCTGCCGTGACTTCAGAAGCAGCCGGAAGAAAAGTACGCAAGCAAAGTAACGAAATAGAAAGCAGAAGGTCTCGCGTAGTAAAGGCAACGCAAAAATCAGAAAACGCGAGAGATACAAAAACCAGCTTTTGACAAATCCGAGCAATTTCTCTAGCAGTAGAGCAGTAGGTCACTCATCAAAGAATGCTCAGAAAAACTTGATTTGTCAATAGCTTGTTTTTTTTCTCAACTCTCGCTCTCCCTCACACTCATTCTGAACCAGCTTTCTCTCTCTCTCTCTCTCTCTCTCTCTCTCTCTCTCTCTCTCTCTCTCTCTCTCTCACACAAACGCATACAATTTTGGTTGTCCAAAAGCGCCTGGAATAACAAAAAGAAACTCTATAAGAGAGATTGACAAAAATGGCTTTTACTCGTTCCTTCTGTTTTCCATGCCACGTGGTTTCTAGGGCAGCTTAGAAAATGCATTCCTCTTAGGAGTAAGTAAACACAACATCAATGTCCACCAATAATAATTTGAAAATACGCAGCATTGTTGTACAACATCTACTCTAAACAGACACAGAGCTATACACGCACACACACTCATACATTAATACATACATACATACATACATACATACATATATATATATATATATATATATATATATATATATATATATATATATATATATATATATATATATATATATATATATATATATATATATATATATATATATATATATATATATATATATATATATATTTGACATGAACGAATAAATGGTCAATAGGTATCAAATGCCTGTATTTCGTGCTCGATACAAATATGGTCAGATTTTATGGCAGACTGAACTCAACTGAACCAGACGGATGTTCCTTTTTTTTTTTTTTTTACGTCATGGACCTCCATTGGCAAACTTCATCCGCAGAAGGAACGTCCAAGTGGCCAAGATGACTGCGGATCATGATAGCTCTCGTTAGCCGCCCAGGGGCCACGAGACCTTTTTAGGAACCCGCGAGATAATTGCCTAGTTTCCAGAGGAACCTGAATTGGGCGAATCTAGTCGTCCCGCGAAAGTAGTTTCTGCACAGGTGCGCTCCTCACCTGTTGAGCTATCCTAATGCAAGCCAATGTACACCTTCTACCTGTGGAGATTAATATTCGCCACGTTCTACTGGCAAAATGTTTGTATGTATGAGTGAATTATTTTTACGGCATAATTTATATTTGAGAAAAAATATATCATCACCTCAAGTTGAGAGAAATATGACGGAATTGTCGTAACGCAGAGCACTAGTTGAGCCGAGAGGAATACAAATATTAATTAGGGGCAACAGTGCATGACAGCTGGTGTTTCATAACCAGACGAAAAGCCGTAAAACATTCTCGGAACCGTCCTAACAATCTCTAGTTTAACTCGTCTCTCATACACGTACAATAAAACAATGCCCAAATGAAATGAACTGCTGACAGTTAGGATACCTGAAGCGGTCATGTTAAAAGAGAAATTCTACAGAAAAAAAGGGGTCCTCTGAGGGGGGGTAGGGAGGGGGGGAAGAAAACTACTGAACTCCAAGAGAAAGTACGACAGTCATAAATTCAGAGAAGCTAATCCGGAAGGAAATAAATGAGGAGATACTGCCGGGATATATATATATATATATATATATATATATATATATATATATATATATATATATATATATATATATATATATAAAAGTATGTAAGTATGTAAGTGTCACAATGGACACATGTACACTTTATATATATGTATATACAAACACAATACATATACATACATATGTGTATATATATATATATATATATATATATATATATATATATATATATATATATATATATATATATATATATATATATAGAGAGAGAGAGAGAGAGAGAGAGAGAGAGAGAGAGAGAGAGAGAGAGAGAGAGAGAGAGAGAGAGAGTAAGCAGTCGAAGACGCCACCCATTCTGCAATCTGAGGTTATTTATTTATTCTTTTTTTTATTTTTTGTCTTTCAGCTGGGAAGAAAAATGTGCTATATCAGTCCCCGCTTTCATCATACGGATCATTTCACTGAACCGGTTGTCTTGCAAAACATTCATTATTTTTATTTTTTTTTTTATCATTCAGCTTGGCGTACAGTGAAGAATGCGACCAGACTTCGGCAGTTATACACGTACATATTATTTATGAAAGAGTATACATTCAAACACAGGCATATACATACACTTCTGTTTTACTGAGTTGATCATGTCATTGTCATTTCTCTCTCTCTCTCTCTCTCTCTCTCTCTCTCTCTCCCTGTCATCCCAACACTGTGCGATGACTGTCAGAATTTTGTGTTAATCAGTTCCTACCGCTAATAATCAAAGGGACTTCGAGGAAAACGTCACATTAATTATATATTTAGAAGCTTTAGTCTGCAAATGAATTGTGATATTTCCACTCACTTCCTCTCCAGTGGAGTGGGTAAATATAGTGCATTTCCTGTGGACTGTAGCCGGATGAGGAAATACCATTTATTCCCCCGAGAAACACCATTACTCTTCTGCCTCAATCTCTGGTGTTAAAAAAATCTCTTAAATTATGTATGCAATGATCTGTCAACGCGCCGGCTGAGTTCCACAAGAGCGGAACTTCTTGAAACATTTAAAACAGGCACCGAATGTGCTCTCTTTTCACGCAATGGGTAAATACTGTCATGGCTGAAGTGATCTCGAAGCAATCTTATAGAGCGGTAATAAAAGTAACTGACCTACATACATTCTCAGCATACTGATTTGTTGGCAAAATAAGATTATTGTCTTGTCGACCGAAAAAAAACTGGTTTTAACGAGGAAATGGCAAAAGCAAACACAGACATAATAATATTTAAACACTGATTTCATAATGCTTGTTACGGACGCTCGTGCGCAAAGAAGCATTTGTAATGATGGCATACAAAACTGTTACGCCTCTGATTTGTGCTCTTAGCTAAAGAGCCAACGATAACATCTTTTTTTCTTATCTTTAAATGTCTAGAAGCTTCAGCACTGTGTTTCACCACCCAAACATGAATGAAAGAATTTTCAGGAAATAATAACAACGATAACAGTTATCATGACAGCATTGTGCTGCTACGGGCTTTCTTAAAAAGCACAAGGTTATGAAACAGTGACTGTCATGAACAGGAAATAAGACACTTGTCATTTTCAGTGATAGCAAAACGGTTCGCATCCAACTTCGACATTCTTCGAAGATTATAAATAACGAACTTTTTACACACACTTACTATATATATATATATATATATATATATATATATATATATATATATATATATATATATATATATATATATATATAGACAAAATCCACGTAGGAAAATTAAACAATGGAGTACTGCAAGGCCTTTCGACTTCTTGTCCAATACTTAGCTAGGTAAAGGACAAGAAATCGAAAGGCCTTGCAGTACTCCATTGTTTCTCTTTCCTTCGTGGATTTTGTCTTTATTTATATATTCATCATGTTCCATACTTTCGTGATTCAGTTATATATACGTGTATGTATGTATATATATAGAGAGAGAAAGAGGTCGTTTTTCTTCATCTGAACGCAAAATTCAGATTCATAAGGAGTCAATAACGTAGTGCAGTTTGGGGTGAATAAAAACGTTCTTTTCAGATAAGCGAAGAAACGTCAGCTTGAAACGTTTACAAAGACAAACCGGCATCTCTTTCGAAGCTTAGAGAAAAGTGAAAAGAGCCTTCCGAGGGAGAAGTAGCACTCTGAACCCCATAATCAAGTTAACTGTTCTCGCTGGGGCTGGTTTGTTTCGAGATTGCCCAGGGGAGGGCGTATACATGGTCTAGTGATCTCAAATTTCTTGTCACAATTGCAACGTGGGTGACATCTGGAACTCGTCCTCAGTGCTCATGACGATTGTCAGTGATGTGAATTAATAGTCTACCTGCCAGTAATACTACGAACAGTTAGATACATTTGCAAAAGTTGATTACTGAAGCATGGCTGAGTTCTGAGCATAGTGCTTTTTTTTGTATTGCGTAAATGCAAGCTTCCGTACATTCAAGAAGTAAGTAAGTATAGCTTAGTTTTACCAGACCACTGAGCTGATTAACAGCTCTCCTAGGGCTGGCCCGAAGGATTAGACTTATTTTACGTGGCTAAGAACCAATTGGTTACTTAGCAACGGGACCTACAGCTTATTGTGGAATCCGAACCACATTATAGCGAGAAATGAATTTCTATCACCAGAAATAAATTCCTCTAACTCTTCATCAGCCGGCGGCGGGAATCGAACTCCGGCCCATCGAATGACGGTCTGAAGCTCAACCAACTCGGCCAACAAAGGGCTCGTACATTCAAGAATAACAACAATGATCACTTATTCTTAAAAAAAAAGTACACAGAATCTCATAGGGTGTAACTATTCACTTGCAACCAGCTCATGTTTGTACGCTCGACATTCACACCGATTCATACAATTACAACACTTTCACAGAACGGCGTACGGGGAACCGCGCAATCTTCACTAGGTTCGATGCCGTTCAACTGAACGAAAGCTGAGGGCATCGCAGAAATGACCTGACAGCTCACGAAGTACGGAAACCTTTCGGTTGACCTTCGATTCTCTCTGCTGTAACACACATTGACGGCGATGTTCAGTTACTGTTTATCAGCACATTTTCAAGAGTCACATTTAGATCTCAGCTGACATGACACATAATTTTGTCTCCGATAAGTACAGAATAAATATCACAGCTGTAATGGCGCATTATAGTACAAATGACACGTAACGAAGTATCAAGTCCAGTATCTGGGGAAAACTCAGACCCACGTGATTGCGATATGGCGTCCTTACACTGATCGGGGGAGTCGGGCGCGAGAGGTCAATACCCTCCTGTGGTCCTGAGTGATCCAGGCACTCCGAGACCTGGGCGCAATCCTCGCATCGAACGAAACAACTCCTGCTCTCTTTAACATCTGTAAACGTGTCTTACCTTCAGCATGGTGACGGCGGGAGCTCAAGTGGTCGTCGGAGCGAAGAGTTGTGACGCGAACGCGCGCTTCCTCCGAACTTCTTCTCGACCCGTTGTAGTAAAGATTCTTCCTCGTTCACCAAGGAGAGGAATCGGTCGGGAGGACAAGTTGAAGAGCCACCAAGTAGGAGATGCGGCCTCGACGGCTGCAGCAGACTGATAGCGAGAATCAGCCACCCTCGACGCCCTAGCACCGATACCACTGTCAGGAAAGTAAAAGTTAGAGAGGGGAGGTTCCAGGGGACCGGTCGCCCGGTTGGGTCGGGGCACTGGCCCGACTTTCAAACACGGATGCCTCGCATTCATTGGTTATGCCTCCTTTCGAGCCAATATGCCAGTTGCAATAGCTAATATCAAGTGTTTTACATGCGACCAGCGCCGAACTCGGCTATTTTCTACACTGACAACTTTTTTTTTTTCTCTCTCTCTCTCTCTTTCTATCAAGACATATGGTATGTGAGTTGGCCATGGCGGCCTCCACTCTCACTCCGCGACACAAACGGAATTAGTCCTTCCAGAAGCATATCCCACGATCCTCTTCTACAGAATGGGATCAGCGCTTTGAATAAGTTTGTATAAAACCAGAAACCGCTTTGGTAAAAAGATCATTCTTGACAAGTAAACATATCCCCATACGAAAACATATAAATACATTATTTCAACGCCCTCATCAAACTAAGTCATTTCTAGTACGGTAATATAATCAATTATGAAATTCCACATTTGCCACTGAAGAATTAATTACCAAAAGCTGTCAGACTGTTCGAAAATCTTGATTCCGTGTTGTGTCACTCGTACAATCCACAATAAGCTAATCACTGTTCACTAACCTTCTAGACCGGAAGTGACAATTCACTTTCCATGTTGGAATTTTCCTCCAGCATTTAAGAAAGCAAACTTATCTACTTTCATTTTCAAGATGAATTTATGTACTGAGCTGAAATGAATACAGAATTTAGGCTAAAAAGGCCAAGTACTGGGACTTATGAGGTCTGAAAGGTGTAACAGGAGGAAAATCTCAAAGCAGTTGCATTTTGAATCAATTGTTAGGAGAGGGTGGAAAATAAGACGGAAGAGAATATGAAAGGAGGTACAGTAAAAAGGAACGAAAGGGGTTGCAGCTAGGGGCCTAAGGAAGGCACGCTGCAAAGAACCTTAGGTAATGCCTACAGTGCGCCGCGCGAGTTGCACTGACGGCACTACCCCACAACGGGGATGGATTTATGTAAGACACTGTTCTGAACTTTCTTTAATTTTCAGTGTATTTAGACTGTCATTTGTTTCATGCGGGGATTACAACTGAACTTTCTGCTTCCCGTAAGTTTCCCGTCAAACACGATGATCATCTGACGAGGCAGATAATTCACTGGTCAGAATACAGAATTTAGGCCAGAGGCCATGCGCTGGGACTCACGAGGTCATTCAGCGCAGCTATATACCTTGTGCGAGCAAATGTACTGTTTACCTAATGAGGAAATTTGTCTTAGTTTTGGCTCAGTTTAGATCAAATCCAATATTTTTATGATAAAGGTAAATAACGTCGAAGTGGATTACATTTCTAGAAGTCCTCTTTTCACAGCTATTTTTTTTTTCTCTTTTTATTTCAGCAACAGCCCGCCTGGGCCGTCGGTAGTCGTGCATAATTTACGAAACTGGTTGTGCCAAATGTCATTTTTAAATACACGCTGCTTGCATTTCCGAGAGACGAAAGCACCAGCAGCTCTCACAGCAAGCATGTTAGCAGAATGCTACCAACCAGGGCTTTAGGGATTAAATTCCTCTGTTCTAATGGCATTCCGCGCTGCTTCTGGAATGCTTAATAAATGGAAAACTTGTTCCTCCCTCGATAGTGAGATGTTTTAGTTTTATTCAAATGAGATAGACTTGAAAGTCTCATTGTGTTCTGCTGAAAACAGTTTGCACATGCGTGCATTACTCTATTCTTTCTCTGTGACCCTTTTTTACGTCTCATATTTTTTCAAATTTGCGGTTTTGCATTTTGCTACGTAAAAAAGGTATACTAGAGATAAGTAGTAAAACATAAATTTTATCGGAGAGAAAATGGTATCTTTTAATTAAGTGCTTTCAGTACTTTAATTCTGAAAATGAATCATGGACTAACTATTCATATCTAGATGAAACCGAATTGCTCATTCTAACACATTCGTAAAGACAGAATGATTTCTCTTCAAGAATGTTTGCGTTCACTATAAGTGAGATTTTATATTCTAGCGTTTTGGCACGCTTTCATAATTTCCTAAAAATGTGTTATTTGGTGATTTGATATAAAAGAAATCGTAATCCCGATGATAAAATCCGGGGGGTCGCAAACAGGAAGGAGTGACGTCGTCGAATGGGCTTTTGTGGTTTCTTGTAGAATGGTAAAATTATTCTGTACAAGAGCAAAGAAAATGTACTCATCTTTTATACGTTTTCGAAACATTTTCCCGATCTTTACAAGAAATACTGGTGAGTGAGTTTGCCGCTCGTTGTAATTTTGACATACTGATGTCATTTCAAGACACATTTGCAAAATTGCAAAGACTTTCTTGACGGTTTTGCTTGTAACACCAAAACAGCGAATATCATAAACGTGAATCTGAAACTGCTCCCTTAAGTGATGGATAAGTGTGAAGAAATACATCATCATGAATTGCCTTTCTGATTCTAGTTCACAAAAGAAATGAAAAAAAAGGCAATCACGGGTTTTCTAACCAGAGAGAACACGTAACTGTGGTGTTTTGTGACAATTCAGAAACGTCTCTTCTCCTCTTCGTAACGAAACAGCCCAAAGACTGCTTCGTTACAGAGTAATTTTACAGAGTGACATTACATTCGAGACAGCTCGAAAAGAACGAATAGAAGGGACGCTGAAAAGACCCTTCAGTAAAGCCTACAGTGCACCTCATGAGGCGCACTGACGGCACTAACTTCCCCCTACGGGAACTCGAAAAATAAAGACATCCCCTGAAAGAACTTGTCATAGGAATCAACAGGTTACATGGAGAAAGATATTTCTGTAACATTTCTGGAAACTGACGATATCATGGATGGAGGTCGTTCGTAATAAGCCCTGGGTGGTGGTGGGAGTTTATTCCCTATATCCTTCGACATGTAGGGCGACTCACACCTTTAGGACATTTAAGGAGTGGTAGTGAGGTCGATTTCCATTAATAATATTGCTCCTTGTAATCTTCCTCTCATTAGGTTACAATTATGGTATTTAGGAAATTCACTAGCCAAGGCTGTCATTTTAGTTTTCTGTAAAAGAAAACTATTGTGCCGGCTTTTTCTGTCCGCCCTCAGATCTTAAAAACTACTGAGGCTAGAGGGCTGCAAATTGGTATGTTGATCATCCACCCTCTAATCATCAAACATACCAAATTGCAGCCCTCTAGCCACAGCAGTTTTTTTCCATTTTATTTAAGGTTACAGTTAGCCATAATCGTGCATCTGGCAACGACATACGCCAGGCCACCACCGGGCCGTGGTTAAAGTTTCATAGGTCGCAGCTCATACAGCATTATACCAAGACCACCGATAGATAGATCTATTTTCGGTGGCCTTGATTACACGCTGTACAGAAAACGCGATTCTTCGGCGCATTTCTCGAGCTTTTCTAGTTGACAGATATTCTCAGAATATTCCATTTTCTAATTTTTTTTTTTTTAATGATTTTGAACGCAAACAAATCTGCATTCTCAATAGCCCGTCCCGTCTCCCTTAACTATTGACTGACCTCCCGGATTTAGAATGATCTCGTGCGCATATGAACGCCAATAATTTCTTTGGAAGCTCAATCTTATCAGGGAAAAATTAATTTTAGTGAAGAAAAAAAATCAGATGCAATATGTTTTTTTTTTTCAAAGGCATCGCTGTGCAATAAACAATCCTTCCCAGCTTTACAGTTTATTTTTTTTATTCAATTCTTAGTTTCCGAAAAATCTGTATGTCACATTTTTAATTGCATATCCGGTCTCCTCTGAAATGGAAAATCATGGCGAATAATTCACAAGCCTTGCATATTGCATACTGTTTGCACGGACACCAGCGGATCCAGCTGACGAGGGGAAGGGACCTGGGCACGTGCCCCCCATGAAAAATAATGACAAAACAACAATATTGAAGATTCAGATATATTTGTATGGTATAGATATATATGTATGTATATATACACACCCATGAAATCTTTCTGCATCCGCTGGTATGCAGGGACATGAAAAGTAGGAAGACTTTAAATCCGGATTAGGATGCAAGTGAAATGCAGACAGAGGATTGTCAACTTTTCCTACAACCTCAGGATTTGGTTTGCTATTCTAATCATTATGCATTCGCTCATTTCAGATCTTTGCGGCTTTTAAATCGTGTCTGGGTCTTCCATTTGCCTCACTGGATTTAACTTAGATTTACGTATTTTTCAAGGGCCACTTTGTATAGTTTCGGGGACTTTACCCTCGTTTTCTATACAAATAATAAAATAAGTAGGATGAAACAACTATAAAAAGAAAACGGTATAAAACAAGTTATAACGGTGTAAGGTGCCCCAGGCCAAAGGAGTCGGGAGGTTCCACTACCCTCATTTTTCTCTAAGCCTACTAAGTTTCACATTTGTCACAGTTTTTATGCGTTTTTTAAGCGGTGTTTCTAGAAACACGAACAATGCAAAAAACCATCTAATAAAGAAGTCGAAGAAAGAAAGCGGGCGAAAAAAAAAATGATGAGTGACAACTTGTGAGAAAAGAGCCGCACATTCTGTCTCTCTCCATTTGGCCCAGAATCAAGTCCGGTCTTAAGTCCGGTCTTCAGCCTGCATATGTTGGGAAGTCTCAAGTTCGTTTATTCTTCTTCGTTTTTCCTTTTTTTTTTTTACTGGTGAAGTTGAGCTTTTTATGAGTACAAGTGAAGGGCATGTCTACGAAGGTGAAAAGATTTGGTTAGGGGTGCCCGCGTGATTTACGTGGTATTGTAATAAAATATTTATTTTTTGAACCATTTTCCCGTTCCTGCAATATTCTCCATCTTCTAAGACCTAGAAATTATTTACTGAAGCCCTCTGGTATGTCTCTGCAGGTTAATCAAATACCAGAAACTATTTCTCATATATATATATATATATATATATATATATATATATATATATATATATATATATATATATTCACACACACATGAATTTGTTATTACATCACCGTGATTTATATACAATCATGAAGCTACAGATGTCGTTAAATATCCAATTCACGCTACTTCGGGAATATCCCCGACGGGGAGATATCACTGAAGGGAAAATTTTAAGTGATAAATGGATCGGTGTCGCCAGGTCTCGAACCCTCGACACAGTACCTACCAACGACGTTTGTAGCTTAATAATTTTATATATATGCATACATATATGCATATATATACACATATGCAAAAATCGAAGAAATATATGAGGACTTTGTAAAATTCCAGGATGGTGTTATGGAGTCAACAGGGTTTGTGGGTATCGCAAGGCAGGATGGGAAGATGTAAAAAAACATTAAGTGGTGGGATAAGGAAATGAGAAGTTTGGTCATGTGGAGAGAAATTACAAGACAGGGAAGAGGATTGCCCTACAAAAACAAGTAAAAAATGCTCCGAAGTTTCTTCGGCACAATCGAGTTTTCTGTACAGCCGCTACGGCATGTAATCAACGCCACCGAAAACAGATCTACCTTTCGGTGGTTTCGGTATAATGCTGTATGAGCCGCGGCCCATGAAACTTTAACCATGGCCCAGTTGTGGCATATCCTATATCGTTGCCAGGAGCACGATTATGGCTAAATTTAACCTTAAATAAAATAAAAACTTCTAAGGCTAGAGAGATGTAATTTGGTATGTTTGATGATTGGAGGGTGGATGATCAGCATACCAATTTGCAGCCCTCTAGCCTCAGTGTTTTTTAAGACAAGCGGGCGGACAGAAAAAGTGCGGATGGACAGACATCCGGTACAATAGTTCTTTTACAGAAAACTAATAAGGCAAAATATAAAATGGGGAAATAAGGCAAGCATAAAATGCAATAAATTCTTTTATAAATAAGGAAAGCAATGAGAATGACTGATGAGCCAATGGATCTCAGAATAAAATATGCAGTCAGAGATGTGGTCTCTCAAAAGAATGCAGAACTTTTTAAGGTTATACTGAATTAACTGCTCAGGGTAGTAATCGACCAACGAATACTATGATTACGTGGATCGAAAACGCCACTACTGTAAATTGAATTTGAACTGAATATAGAATCTAGGCCAGAGGCCAAGCACTGGGACCTACGAGGTCATTCAGCGCTGAAACGGAAACTGACAGTAAAAGTCTGAAAGGTGCAACAGGAAGTAAACTCCGCAGTTGCACCAAGGATCAATTGTCAGGAGAGGGTGGAAAGTAACATGGAAGAAAGGGAATATGAAAGGAGGTGTCGTAAAGGGAACGGAAGGGGTTGCAGCTAGGGCCGAAGGCACGCTGCAAAGAACCATAAGTAACGCCTACAGTGCACCGCATGAGGTGCACTGACGGAACCCCCCACCCCAAACTACTGTATAAGCCGATTTCGATTTTATATTTAATGAGAGAAACTCCATAACCATATCTAAATGTTGTTCTATGCATATGAGTAACCTCAGGCTTAAAGGAATCCCATATGTTTTTGACAGCAAAGTGTTCGCTAATCAATTTGATCTATTTTGTCCATTACGTATCCAATTTCCGTATTAAGAATCGTTTTAACGGCGCTCTTGTTTTATGTTATATTTGTGCATCGTGGGAATGACGACTGTCTGAAACCTCTGTTACTGTCAGAAATACTATACACTGCCAGCTGACGTGAAGATCTGCATTTTACTATATTTATATTCAATCCATTTCTTAGTTCTCTGTAAAAGAAAAATATTGAGATGGCTATTTGTCTGTCCGTCCGCACTTTTTCTGTCCGCCCTCAAATCTTAAAAACTACTGAGTCTTGAGGGCTGCAAATTGGTATGTTGATCATCCACCCTCCAATCATCAAACATACCAAATTGCAGCCCTCTAGCCTCAATAGTTTTTATTTTATTTATGCTTAAATTTAGCCATGATAGTACTTCTGGCAACGCAACAGCAAAGGCCACCACGGCCGGCTGAGTTTCATGGACCGCGGCTCATACAGCATTATACCGAGGCCACAAAAAGATAGATCTACTTTCGGTGGCCTTCATTACATGCTGTACATAAAACTCGATTGCGCCGAAGAAACTTCGGCGCACTGTTTACTTGACACTGCATACCCTGTATGCGCAACTTTCTGAAACCGCAGGAAACTATATAAGAGAAGAACTTTTACATTTAAGAGGCGGCAGCACATTTTGCTTAAGACCAGTAGGCTAAGCTAGATAGGATATCTCCTCGTAAGACGCAGTGTAATATGCTGGCCAACTAACGGGTAATCGTGTTTAAGGAGCTAAAGAGATTTTTATGCAAAGTGGAGTTATTTTGATAATCGCCTCTAAGATACCGGAGTCATTGGAAGATGAACCCGCAAACTCAGTGGCCTACATTTCTAGCCATCGATAGTAGATTTATTTGTACTACTGTACGGACTGAGATCATCATGTAAACCAGTCTTCCAGTCATTTTCGCAATTCTGGCCCATGAGAAATCCAGCCTATAGCCAAAGTGAAAATGTTTTATTCGGTTTCTTATAACTTTTAAGAAGAACGAAAAACTTCATAGACAATGCAGGTACTTAAAGATTACACGACGGCAAGACTAACGACCGTTCGTAGAATATCAAATAAGTACTGGTGTTAAGCAATATATATATATATATATATATATATATATATATATATATATATATATATATATATAAAGAGAGAGAGAGAGAGAGAGAGAGAGAGAGAGGTGTGTGTGTGTGTGTGTGTGTGTGTGTGTGTGTGTGAGGAAGTGGGCTGGGATACGAGAAGGGGGACGGGAAGGGGTCAGCGACGTGAAACAAATTTTCAGTTTAAGGAACAGCAGCGGTAATAAATCATATAGCACGGAGGGGGGGGGGGAACCAAATTAGCCTTATTGATATTATTTTGGAAAATGTTTCATATTCCAGATGAATGAAATAACTGATTTAGAACCATCCCCTGCCAAACTGCAAAAAACCACAATAGACTGGATGTCAGCAACTCCCTTAAAACAGACATAGCGGCGCACTGTAGGGATTACTGAAGGTTCGTTGCAGCGTTCCTTCGGACCCTAGCTGTAGCCCCGTCCATTCATTTTACTATCCCACCATTCATATTGTCCTCTTTCCATCTCGCTATCCACCCTCCCCTAATAATTATTTCAAAGTGCAATTGCCAGGTTTTCCTCCTGCTTCACCTTTCAAACCTACCTGCTCTCAATTTCCTTTCCAGCGCTGATTGACCTCATAGGTCCCAGTGCTTGGTCTTTGGCCTGAACTCCTGAAAGGAACCGCACTAATGTCTTTTATGCGGCACGATACCATTCGGACTTGAAGCTGTGGGCATCAAACAAAAAGAATAGCATGTACCAGAGAAAGAGTAATTAAAAGAATAGGCAATAATGGGAATACATAGAAAATTCAGAAAAATCAAAGGGACTCTATCAACCCCATCTCAAAATACACAACTTTATCGAGTCGTAGATAGCTGAATAATGCCTTTCTATTCAACACTGAATCACCCGGGTCTTCAGTTTAACAGAAATACCTCTTTAATAATCTCAAAGACCGCACGATAACATCAAGTGGTACTGAAGCGAAGTTGAAGCGGTCTAGAATTCTTGGATCAAAAATTAAATCCTACTGGCGTAAAGCGTCAGCCTGTCGCGTTCAGGGTTACCTAATTGCATTGTGGTTAAAGTAACAGCCAGAAACTTCCAAGTTTCAAATAGCATAGTCAGTTCACATATCAAAGGAAAATAAGTAAATGGTGACACTGAGCAAAAGACATAAAGCAGAAGTCTTTAATGTTTGACTTACAAGAACAGAAGGCGCAGTTTGGTCTAGCACATAGGTAAAATTCTAATAACTACAGTATATTAGAAACTCTATGCCAACCAGATGCACAATACCTGAAAAATGCCGAACCAGACTTAAAGGAAGGAGGGTGGGAGAAGCCTGTTAATCTAGCTTGAAGACAGCAGATCTGTGTGTGAATCACATCTCAGCCGACGACTCTTGAATTCTCGACAGTTTTTGCGAATTCAGGGGCAGTCAGCTCTAAAATCTTATCCATAGAGGCCACCGATGTAACAGAAGACGTTAAAGAAAATAAAACAAGAGTTAAAATAGGAAAGAAATGACTAATATACTGTGGGAAGTAAGGGTCGAGTAACTTGAAACACAGTTAAAGCATGTAATAAAACACTTAAAATTAGAACACGTAGGGTTTTTTTTTCTGTCAAAGAAAACTATTGTGCCGGCTTTGCCTGTCAGCCCTCAGATCTTAAAAACTACTGAGGCTAGAGGGCTGCAAATTGGTACGTTGATCACCCACCCTCCAATCATCAAACATACCAAATTGCAGCCTTCTAGTCTCAGTAGTTTTGATTTTAGTTAAGGTTAAGTTAGCCATAATCGTGCTTCTGGCAACGATATGAATAGGCCACCATTGGGCCGTGGTTAAAGTTTCATGGGTCGAGGCTCATACAGCATTATACCGAGACCACCGAAAGATAGACCTATTTTCGGTGGCCTTGATTATACGCTGTAGCGTCTGTACAGAAAACTCGATTGCGCCGAAGAAACTTCGGCCCATTTTTCCTGGTCTGGTGCTGACCTCTGTATAATCGTTTCTGAAACGCGAAAGCCTTCAAGTTGCTCTCCCACTTATAATGACTAGTATTAACATGAGAAAGAAAGATGGTGAAGCCTCTTCTGTAGAGTAAACGAGATGCTAAATAAACCGGCGAGACCACGATTTTATAAATACAAGTCAGCTTAACGCTTTTCCCGATAACCAGACTTCAATCTCACCGTTTATTACCCCTCCCAGCTGTTTCCTGGAGTGAAATGTCAACAACCTCTTGGTGCAAACTTATGCTTGTTGGGAAGGCTGACACGAGTCTCAATTCATCATTTATTTGTCATTCAACTTATTTACTTTACTTTGCTAGTTACGTTATTTGTCTTTGTTATTTTCCTTCCACCTTCTCCGTATCGGTTGCTTTCACTACTGGAGCCTTTGGGGATCGTATCACTCCGGTGCAGTGTATTTTTATCATTAAGACAGTCATTCTTCTCGCCGCGTTTCATTTTGAATGCTTGACGCGGATGGAGGGAGTTCCTTTCGACGAAGGTTCACACATAAGGTGGATGAAGAAACGTTTCCCGTACACGTACACTCTCTCTCGCTTCTCATTCCGAGGTTCTATGGTGTTTTCTTATTCAGTAGGAGAGCCCGAAGTTATATTCCTTTTCTCGCCTGATCGAATTTGTTTAATATATGCGCGCTTCCCTTACAAATTATTTCAACAGCTTACAGCTTCCATTTCTATCGTTCTTGGAACCATTAAAGAAATCAACTCCTAATTTCCGTCAGCGTTTGTCTCGATATCTGTTCCCACTGTCAAAATGTTGCCTTTTAGCTTTCTATAAAAGAAAACTATTGTGCCGGATTTGTCTGTCCGTCCGCACTTTATTCTGTCCGCCCTCAGATCTTAAAAACTACTGAGGCTAGAGTGCTGCAAATTGGTATGTTGATCATCCACCCTCTAATCATCATACATACCGAATTGCAGCCCTCTAGCCTCAGTAGTTTTGATTTTATTCAGGGTTAAAGTTAGACATAATCGTGCTTCTGGCAACGATATAGGATAGGCCACCACCGGACCGTGGTTAAAGTTCCATGGGCCGCGGCTCATGCATTATACCGAGACCACCGAAAGATAGACCTATTTTCTGCGGCCTTGATTACACACCTTAACGGCCGTACAGAGAACTCGATTGCGCCGTAGAAACTTCGGCGCATTTTTCACTTGTTTTGGTTCTTTCCTTCTCCCGCTTCTGCTTCCTTTCTCGGCTTCCTCTCTCCTTCCTTCATTCATTCATTCATTCATTCATTCTCTCATTCCCTGCAACGTTCACTCCGAAGTACACCTCAAAACCTTCTCTTCACTAAAATCAAGACTGCTTTCTCTCTTGAATGCACATAAGCTGTATAGGCGCACGAAATATAAATGACACGCACCAGCGTGTGTGTGTGTGTGTGTGTGTGTGTGTGTGTGTGTATATATATATATATATATATATATATATATATATATATATATATATATATATATATATATATATATATATATATATATATATATATATATATATATATATATATATATATAACTTCCAACAGATTTTGATCTGAAAAACTATCCGGACATAGACAAACGAACAGGTATTCAAAAAGAGAGAGTAAACGAATCTAAATAGATATAAGCAGACAGGAAGGGGTTGGGTAGCAGAGGCACACAGGTCTATATAATTAGACAGACAGACACGGATACGATTTTCCTTCTACTTTTTTTTTTTTTTTTATCTCACCCGACCGCATGCTTGCGATCGTCTGCGGTTTTTTTTTTTTTTACCGAAGAAGTTTTCATTCTACATAAAGTTTGCCCTTCTCTCTCTCTCTCTCTCTCTCTCTCTCTCCTCCTCCTCCTTCTTCTTCTTCTTCTTCTTCTTCTTCTTCTTCTTCTTCTTCAGAAAGTAATTTTCAATGGAATGCATAAAAGTCTAAGACGCAAGGAAAAAGTTGGCGCTATACTGGAGTGGTTGCAATTTTTAAGACGTTGCAAATATAGATATTCATACACATTATAAATATATAAAATATATATATATATATATATATATATATATATATATATATATATATATATATATAACATATATTATATACATACACACACATAATATATATATATGTGTGTCTGTATCAGATAACCTGAACTCATCAACAAGCATAAAAATCTACAATTTGCTTTCTGTTTATGTACAACAGCTCAAAGACGTGAGCTCTACCGAAGAATAAGGAGCACGAGTAATCAGAATTAACGAAATTTTGTGCTTTCTGAAGAATTTTTGTCTTGGATGCTTTAACGTATAAAGGAGCGTAGAACGGTTGATATCTGCTAATAATTCCCTATGATCCCGAACACTTTCTCTCCTTCACAGGAAAGAGCCGGTGTTTTCGTATGCATAAGACTGTTGACGAGACTTAAAAATATTTCGAAAGTTACGATCTAAAATTAAGACATACACCTGAAGTTTACGTTTTCAGGTAACGTCAGAATAATTGATACTCTAAATACAAACTGCCAACATTTTACAGCACTAAGCTTTTTTTTTCCTACTTCAGGATGTACCCTGCAGAAATGGGTATTGTCAATTGCAACAGCCTAAAGGGAAGAAAACGTTTAGGCAACGCGTCGGTATTCAAAGTGAAAGTACCTGATGTATATTTGTCATTTCAACTGCAGATAGGTAATTGGCAACAGTCAAAATCATCACAGGTGTACAATGTTAGAAGGGCAGAGAGAGAGAGAGAGAGAGAGAGAGAGAGAGAGAGAGAGAGAGAGAGAGAGAGATAGAGAGAGAGAATGATAAATATGCAACATCAATTTTACAAATGATAATGAGGTTGATACACACGAACGCAGAAAGCATCTTACAGGAAGCACTGAAAGAGTGTGATCCGCTGCTGGGTATCATATAATTTTTTTTTCCTGACACAGGAATCATGTAATTTGTTCCAGCGCGAAGAATGCCACTGCTGGCTTGCGCAGTGCAAGAATAGACGATTTCTTGACATCTTCATCCTGTGAAATCTCGACTGCCGAACGCGAAACTGCTGGTCGTCTCAACATATCGTCTACTAGTTCGTCTTTGCGGTAATTTAGAAAGTGTTCCTCTTCTCTAATAGCTGATATGAGAATTCTGAAGCCGTTTCAAGGTTAGGAAGCATTTAAAAGGCAAATAACTAAAACAGTTTCTGCAAGTACCGAGTTCCTAATGCAAATGCCACAGGCTGTGAGAGCAACCAAACCGATTGATGTGCCACTGATGATTAGGGGTCACCGATCAAGTTCGTATTTTCAGTTTTACGCCACTTCTCTGACCTCAAGTGAATATGATGAACAAAAAATACAGTGATCATTAATAACTTGATATATGAAGGCTCTGATGTTTATTTAAGGCACAAGTCATTACTCAAAGTTACTTTGGTACTGGACTTCCTGAATCATAATCGTTGCCTAGAAATTGAGATATGCCACCTACTGGGCTCGTGAAACACTAATACACAAGTTACTGCAGTTTCAGAATGATTCTTCAGTGCTTTCCGCGAGTATTTAAGGGGTCCCATTTACAGGATCTGCAAAGTCAGTAGTAAGGCAAGGGAGTACCTACCATTTTTCTCAGTTTTGTATTTTTGCACATACTGCAGTCTTCCATTTTAGGGCAGCATTGGCAAAGAATCTTGTAAAGCAGATTTCTCAAAGGTGTAGGAGGCTCAGTTCTATTAAAATAAAATGTTCATCATTATCGACCTGGTTTCACGTATCTAGCCTTTCTTAGAGTTTGCAATGGCAACACTGCTTAGTGCTTTTGAGTGTTAAATACCTTTTTAATTAGAAGCTTACTTCACGTCACCAAACGTCAGCAAAGACGATCGTGTTCTCAAGAGAGAGTACTGGGAATTAACACTCGATGCGTGGTTTGAAGAACGTCAGCATCATGACTGTTGAAGCATCATCATGCCACAACGCCTGATGCACACGGGAACTCGTCAGTTTAGGGTCAAATAGTGGAACCATCCCCCATGCAGGATGACTGATGATGATGGGCGAGTTTCAGCAGGCGAAAATCATATCTTAAATCTCTTAGCTCCCGTCATGAACGTTATTTTTTTTTAATGTATTTGCGTATATATCCATGTACTATTCATTTTATGTTGCCACTGATACCCTATATACGTGAAATTTAAGTTCACAAGTTTCCACTTTTCTATATTCGTCACTGGTTTAGATTCGAAACCGACTTGCAGAAAATCATTCCTAAAACCTTCCAGGTTAAATTCAGTCGAAAGATGACGTTTGTTAAGCAAGTTAATGGGCTTTTAATGCTGTGCTGTAAGAGAATATTACATGATTTTACTTAACCTGACTTCTGCGTCCGTCTGTTTGGGTCAAAACTTGTAACTCAATTTTCGACCTGTTCTCTTCGCCCGACGGACTTGAAACTTTGCATGACGACTCAATCCCGGTAACAATACAACCTTACATGATCAGTAGGTCAGCAGTGACCTCTAGTGACCCTACAGTGACCTCTCCCAGTATCTCAGGATTTGTATGGAAATCTTCGGATTTTTCATACCTCCTTTGACTCGGTAGAACAAGTTAACAACTCTACGGATTTTTCACACCTTCTTTGGCTCGACAGGCTATCTCGTTCAGTTTATTTTTAATTGCAATCACAAATCGGTTACAATTTCTGTCAAAACTAAAAAGTATAAAATGAATAAAATTTTTTAAACGCGCTCATATTAAAATGCACTAAAAAGTACAAAATAATTTTTTGCGACACGCTAGGATTTCCTTAAAATTTATAAAATAAAAGCGTGGGTGCCAAACATGGAAGGAAATGCTACAAAAAATAAAAAATATATATATTTCTTGTAACATTTCCTCCCAAGTTTGGCGCCCACGCTTTCATTTCTACAGACATGATTAATTGTAAGAAAATCGTGGTGAGTCTCAAAATATTATTTTGCATGTTTAGTGCATTTTAATAAAAGCGTGTTTAACATTTTTTTTTTTTTTTTTAATTTTTATGAATACTAAATAAAAGTGGCTTTGTAAAGCGCACGTCTCTCTTCCCTCATAAGACATTCAGTGGAGGAGCCACAAGCACGTCAGTGAAAGTCTTTCAAACGGAAGCAATGGAGTCGTAGCAATTTTTATACAAAGTTTTACTGGCGCTGCACCAACCTATACGAACTCTAGTGGCATTCCAAAGATGGACCACGAGAAAACTACGTTCTGGAGAGATAGAAAAATAGCCATTAATCTTTTTAATACGTTTATCATTATGAGCAACATGAGACGTCTTCTATACTACGTATTCCAGGTTTTAAATGATAGTTCGCTCCGAGTGAAATTCATGAGACTACTTCCGTCATGGCATGAAACTACGGAAAATGAGAATAACAAAGCTTTTATGAGGACAGGTTAAACAACGGAAGTAATATATTAGCTTAATCAAGGTAACCAGCACTGCTTTGCATGACGCTGTTAAGAAGGATAAGCAACCTTTAAAAAAACAATCCAATACCATTAATACTAAACTCGCTAAGTGTTGAAAATGATTATCTTTATATCTTGAATCAGGCGGGAATGCACGGAAGTTTTATCTCCTGAAATAAAGATAACAGCCAGATTCAGCTCCACAAGTCTAGATCGAAATACTCGTACAAACAAGCAAGATACAAGTTCAAATTCTAAACAACACTTGTAAAACAACACGAGCATTCCTGGTTGTAGAGAATTCATAAACGTACTTATACGTACGCATAATTATAGAGAATCGAAAGTCAGACTGAAGAAAGAGAATAAGAACGGGGGTACAGTAAAAGGAACGAAAGAAGGAGTTGCAGCTAGGGGCCAAAGGGACGCTGCAAAGACCCTTCAGCAATGCCCACAGTGCACCACGTGAGGTGAACTGGCGGCACTGCCCCAAAGCCAGTACAAGAGCGAAAGTGTCTGAGGGTCACTCGAGACGTAAAGTACTGAATAACAATAATGTATTCAAGAGGAGTTGCTGCTTCTCCATCCTCCTAGGAATACGGAATGGGGCAGGAAGAAAGCGAGAGTTGCGATGAGTCAAATACCCGTGCAATCTTACAGGGGATATCCAACGTCATCCCCAAAGTACTTAGGAATATATACAGTATATATATATATGTGTATATATATATATATATATATATATATATATATATATATATATATATATATATATATATATACTCAACATCAGAGCTGCAGCTCTCGAAATCATAACTCGTAGGCGTCAGGGAAAGGCACTCAATACAGCTGATAGTTTATTCCTAATGCCGACGTTTCACAACTACATTGTTGCATTTTCAAGGCTGAAAAACAGCGAGCTGACTCAATAATTATCATAAAAACATTTATTACAATAACTGATTAAAAACACTACAGTATTGTCTCATTTAAAATGCTAATTCTTTTAAAAATATCAGGCACCATGACACTAAAAGAAAGACCTACCCAGACGGGAGCTAAAACAAGACTATTGAAAGGAGAGAAAAATACAAATTAAAACACAAATAGATAAAAGGGAGAAAACAAGGTAACAATAAGGCAAATAGGACCATCAAGCAATAAACAGCTGAGTGGATGATGTTTGGGTGTTCAATGATGGAACTGTTAATTTTATCATTATAGATTCTAAGGTTGTTAAGTCACTGTCTTTCTGTGTTTGTCCTATTATTCGAAAGTCTTTGTTGTCAATGACTGTTTTGCATAATTTAGAATGATTCCTTATGTTGGATTGTTCTGGGTTGGACAATCTACTCCCGGTTCGGAAGCTAACTCCTCTATGGGCGTCTATGCGAACCCTCAGCAGTCTTTTGGTACATCCAACGTAAGTCCCCTGGTTACATTTTAAATGAGACAATACTGTAGTGTTTTTAATCAGTTATTGTAATAAATGTTTTTATGATAATTATTGAGTCAGCTCGCTGTTTTTCAGCCTTGAAAATGCAACAATGTAGTTGTGAAACGTCGGCATTAGGAATAAACTATCAGCTGTATTGAG
This sequence comes from Macrobrachium rosenbergii, assembly GCF_040412425.1. Classification (NCBI taxonomy): domain Eukaryota; kingdom Metazoa; phylum Arthropoda; class Malacostraca; order Decapoda; family Palaemonidae; genus Macrobrachium; species Macrobrachium rosenbergii. The sequence goes on from NC_089772.1 coordinate 13,392,614, forward strand.
TGCCTTTCCTGGACGCCTACGAGTTATATATATATATATATATATATATATATATATATATATATATATATATATATATATATATATATATATATATATATAGAGAGAGAGAGAGAGAGAGAGAGAGAGAGAGAGAGAGAGAGAGAGAGAGAGAGAGAGAGAGACCCATATACATATTTATCTCTCTCTATATATATACATATATATATTATTACATAGTTACTCACCGTATCTATTAAATGGTCCACTATTAAAAGTTCAGTGAGAATTTCTTAACAATTCATTTTCGAAAATCCCTTAATGTATACACATATATATATATATATATATATATATATATATATATATATATATATATATATATATATACTGTGTATATATATATATATATATATATATATATATATATATGCTAATTAAGCATATCTTCACTCTTCTTCAAATTCTGTTTTAAGTCAATCGCATTGTTCTCAGATACTACCTTCTTATTAAAAAAAAAAAAGACTTAGAGACTGATTCAAAGTCTTGTAAAGAAGATAGCATCTGCGAACAATGCCAGTGACTTCAACAGAAATATATGTGTATATATACATATATATATATATATATATATATATATATATATATATATATATATATATATATATATATATATAATGTATATATACATACTTTATTTGTTAAGAAATCCGCGCCGACCTTTTAATGGTGGACCAGTCATTGTATCATTCAAGCAGTAATGCAATGAAGAGCGGGTCCTCTATCAAATAGTCCCGTAATGTTGTGGAGTTATATCTTTTTATTTCTTCATCACCGAATCCTGCATCAATTTTCCTCAGTTTTATCCTGTGCAAAGTTTCTGAGAACTGGCTCCTAAAGGATGAATGGCATTTGAAAGCAGTTTTGGTTTAGATTCGACAAAATGTCTATAAAAAAGGTAATATTCAGACCTCAAAGCCAGCCATGTTCATGGATCTTGTAACACTGTCATTGATCATCATACCATATGCACTATGTATCTGATAATTACCCTTCATTTCATGGCTAAAACATTTCATCCAAAAAAACTAACACCAAGCACTGTATGCAAGGCCAGTAATTAGCGAATATTTCACTCAAGAGTTAAACAGCAGTTTCATGACCTAACCTAGTGGTAGGGACACTGTCAATATTATTAATGTTATTATTATTTCGGTAAATGAAACCTATTCACTTGGAACAAGCAAACCAAAGGGGCCACTGACTTGAAATTCAAGCTTCCAAAGAATGTTGGTTTCAACCTCCCACCGCAGCAGACCCCCCAAACACTGCAGCAGGAACTGATCATGATACAGAGCCAGTGATTTTTTCATCGCCCCGGGGGAGGCGCGAACCCGCGACATCTGAGCGGCAAGTCAAGACGCTAGCCAGCAGACCAGTAATAGATCTTGTTTTGGGTTTTTCTTTCGCTCTTCTTAATTATAAGCTAGTCGCTGTCTCATTAGCCGTTCATAATCCAAATGTCCTAAATACATCCAGATGGAAAACGTCAACTTGAAGAAACTGCCAAAAAACGAGAGATATCAATGAAGCTACACCTCTTCAAAAGTGTTGTTACACAAGAGTCAGAGCAGCCTGCCATACTGCCCTAAAATGGAAACCTGCAGTATCTGCAAAATTTTCGAAATTGAGATATGCCACCTATTGGGTTAGTGAAACACGAAATACACAAGTTACTGCAGTTTCAAAATGATTCCAAGAATATTTAGGGGGTCCCACTTGCAGTATCTGCGGAATCAGTAGTAAGGCAAGGGAAAACTGCAGTATCTACCATTTTTCTCAGTTTTATATTTTTGCAGATGCTGCAGTCTTCCATTTTAGGGAAGCACAGTTCTCAACACAGAAGTAAACGAAGTATTAGGATTTGAAATAAATCCATAAGAAGATATTAAAATCCAAACATAGACAGTTAGCAACCAGATATCCAACCAACTTACAGAAAAGCATTCCGAAAATCTTCAGTTGGATTCAGTCGAAAGATGAAAGATGGCTGAGCCATAAAGCAATCTACGGTGGATGAGAAGAATCTATTAGCCACATGAGAACTACAAAAAGGAAACTGGAGCTACTAGCAGCAGATAGTAGGTCAGTAATGCTGGATCAGTTATACTTTTAATGCTACTGGTGATGCATAAATAAAATAGACAATAACGGCTCTACTTATAATTATACACAACTGCAAAGTGGGAAATCTGTCGCTCAGTCAGTTTGTAAATGTATGTACCAGCAAATTAAAAGAAGAAATATATATAAAATAAGATACATTTGGGAAGACCTCTTTTCCCCAGTAATATTAGTAAGTATAATACAGCGTAACTGAGAATTTGGAAATGACAATCGAAAAGTACTGAAATGGAAGAAAGACGGGCAATAGAAAGGAATAAAGGTTTTGCACAAAAAATATAATAGAAAGAGGAGAGGTGCAATTAAAGAAAAGTTGAGAAAATAACAAATGAAAATATTTGGGATAATAGCAAAATACTGCATTTTTCAGTCGCTTTTCTGGAACTCGTCTGTCAACTTTGGACGAAGGCATTGAGTAAATTACACAATCGCCAGCATATAAGTCCAGGTTTGAACAAAAAGGTATCAAAGTACGTCAGGATCAAGTTGCTGGAATTACAGTAACCTTAGATACAAGTTCTAGCAAATAACGCTGGTTCTAGCATGCCGACACAAATCTGAAGAAATCCACGGTCTTTCAAGCTCTGCCGTATTAGCCCCAGTAATCCTGCTGTTATATTTACCGTGCCATAACGTTGGTGTCTAAATACCCAATGCATTTTTAGAAATGAAATCTCGTAAAATCCTTTCAACAAGTATAAAATGCGCCGAAGTTTCTTCAGCGCAATCGAGTTTTCTGTACAGCCGCTACTGCGTTTAATCAAGGCCACCGAAAATAGATCTATCTTTTGGTGGTCTCGGGTTAATGCTGTATGAGCGTTGGCCCATGAAACTTTAACCACTGCCCGGTGGTGGCCTGTCCTATATCGTTGTCAGAAGCACGATTATGGTTAATTTTAACCTTAAATAAAATAAAAACTACTGAGGCTAGAGGGCTGCAATTTGGTATGCTTGATGATTGGAGGGTGGATGATCAACATACCAATTTGCAGCCCTATAGCCTCAGTAGTTTTTAAGATCTGAGGGCGGATAGAAAAACTGCGGACAGAATAAAGTGCGGACGGACAGACAAAGCCGGCACAATAGTTTTCTTTTACAGAAAACTAAAAATGGATATTAACTTTTTCTACGAAACAGAAAAGTTTCGGAGTCAATGCGTGGTTTGCAAACGCGACCAGTCACATTCTAAGACTGCGAACGTGATCAGCGATCTATGGTGCATCACTATATTGTGACCGGAAATAGCATCACTATATTGTGACCGCAAATAGCATCACTATATTGCGACCGGAAATAATGAATAGGAAGCCACAATAATGTACATTAGAGACTGTATTTTCCCAAAAATATAAAATGTTAAAAAAAAGGCCCAAAAAAGAAAAACAAAACGTTTTGCCCACTCAAAGACAAATACACACAAACACTCTGGAAATATTTGCTTTATTGTGAACTTATCTATAAATGAAACCCCTATGATATCTTTTCTTCATGCATTTTTATCTATTTGTTAATTTATCATTTTTTTTAAATAAATGAGTGGGGTCTTTTTTCTGCATTTCCCTTGACCTCGTCTTACATCTTCCCAATGAACTCCTTAATATTCTGTGGAAGCTTGAATTTCAAGTCAGTGACCCATTTGGTGGGCTTGTTCCATATGAATAGGTTTCATCTTCTGAGTGATAATAATAATAATAATAATAATAATAATAATAATAATAATAATAATAATAATACTACTACTACAGAAGCCAGACTAATTTCCCTCCCGCTTGATTCGCTGCAATAACTGTTTCCCGTCTACAGCAACTCGGAGATTAAGTTTTTTGTTTTTTGTTTTGTTTTATGTACTCTACATAAAACGTTTTATGGCCGACAATACAGAGAGAGAGAGAGAGAGAGAGAGAGAGAGAGAGAGAGAGAGAGAGAGAGAGAGAGAGAGAGAGAGAGAAAGGTTTTATAGGCCTGTTTCACAGTCCAATTGCTGTGTATCATTTCTCCATGTTCGTTTTTATGACGTTTCGGTTTATCGAACAGCTCAATGCTCTATAATGCTTTGCATGATCTTTTTGATTAGGCTACTCACTAGCCTTGGCGTATGTAATGCTTTATAATGCCTTACATGTTCCCTTTTTGATTAGGTTACTCAAGGGCCCTGGCGCCATTACAGAAACTTCGGTTTGGGAAAGTGATAAAGCTTAATTTTCTTCCTGCGACAAAGGCGAACACAGATACTGGATATTTCGAAACGCGCTTCTTATCATTTCGTCAGGACCGAGAACTTGAGGCGTACTTTGAAGACCGGGTGAAACCAGCGGAACGGATCGTGCCGCGGCCATGAAACAAAAGAAACTCTAGGAAAGGAAACTAGATTACGTTGCCCTTTATTGTCTCTACTTTTACCAGTCAGTTGGAAAGAGAGAGTTCTTCGTTTGTCATCATTTTTGTTTTTTTAGACCTGTCTACTCTTGAGTCTTTCTGTTTGTTAGGTACGCTGAGCAAATTAGAGGCATTCCCTAGGTTCACGGAAGAGAAAAGATTAAGTTCTCTCGAATGGACCGGAATACAGAGTTTAGGCCAAAGGCCAAGCACTGGGTCCTACGAGGTCATTCAGCGCTGAAACGGAAATTGACAGCAAAAGGTCTGAAGGGTGTAAAAGGAGGAAAACCTCAAAGCAGTTGCACTATGAATCAATTGTTAGGAGAGGGTGGAAAGTAGGATGGAAGACAGAGAATATGAAAGGAGGTAGAGTAAAAGGAACGAAAAAAGGAGTTGCAGCTAGGGGCCTGAGGAAGGCACGCTGCAAAGAACCTTAAGTAATGCCTACAGTGCATCGCATGAGGTGTACTGACGTCACCACCCATCTACGGAGAACGTAGTTATTGTAATGAAGTAAGTAGTACGGTGGAGGAGGGTGTTCAACCAGGGTCCCTTTTTCGCGAATCTCCAAGTAACGTAGAAAAATAGCGTCCTAAATTTGTACATGGCATTATCACCTCTTCTTTCTCCTCCTGTGTGGCTGTGTTGTTTCTCATATTCAGGGATGATATCACGTTAACTGCAGTGATTCTCAAACTGGGGCCGTGGCAACAGACAGTGCCTAGGGGTGCCGCAAGATTGTCATGAATGTTGTCTTGGCTAGATCATCTCAATGAACATTTGTAAAAAAAAAAAAAAAGTTTGCAGAAGTCTTCATATAATTATCAGTATGTCTACTCTAATATATTAACACACACACACACACACACACACACATATATATATACACAGCAGTATGGATAATAATTTTATTCATTAAATAAGAAGTTAACTCACGCGATATGGTGGGATGGTGAAGAACGGGTGCCACGGTAATGATTACATTAGTTAGGGTGCCATCACTAAAAAAAGATGTAGAACCACTGTGTTAAGGATTCAGTAGCCTCAAACGTTCCCAGTCATGAAGGGGCCACAGGGATAAACCTTCTGCTGTTGACAGTCTGGAAGGTCTTCCACAAACCGAAGCCTTACAGAGTCTATTATAAGGGAACTTATTGTGGCTTTAAAGAGAATGACTCACGTTTGAGAGTGGTACAGTGTGGATCGGTAATAGCAAAGAGCGGTCACGAAGATTGACGAAGGTTTGATAAGTGTTTTGCGAGAAGAGGAAGTTATGAGTGATGACTGCAAGAGAAGGATTAAGAGTTTAAATTGAAAGATGGATGGGAGAAGACTTGAAGTGATTTACTGCAATAGGTGCTGGAAAAGGAATATTATGGCTGGAGGTAGAGTGATATAAAAATTAATCATCTTCAACACAGAGAAAGGTAGGCAGAGGTAACGTTACTCCCCCATGAACCTTTTTATTAAGAGACAATATTCTACTGACAAAATCGAGGCAAGGTATGAACTGTACCAATTTACTTCGCTGTATGGAAAACTATGTTGAAATTGGAAATTACTGTAAAATATTCTAGAAATTGGTACACAACCTCTCTGATATACTTAGATTTAAATTGCGAAATAAATACAACTGGCGTATATTTCTTTCTTTTACATACATGTATGCTGTATGTATAACTTTATACAGATTTTGTGATATTGGACATAACAAATCGAAAGCACAACTTAACCAAACTATGTTAAAATTTTTCGCTGAAAGCACATGCACAGTACAGGCACGCGATTTGAAGAACTAGAAAGGGATCAAAATAATCTTGAAAATTAAAGCCTCTGAAACAATCCTTTGGCAAGGAAGAAGAAGTAGATTTATCTTTCATGGTAAAAACTCAAGAGATAAACAAGCAACGTTTGACGCAGACAAGCATTTTATATTACCCTTCACGCAGGTTTAAGTTTATATGGGCAAAAATATCTATCTATCTACCTATACATATGTATACATTTATACATTCGTTTCATATATATATATGGGCAAAAATATCTATCTATCTATCTATATATAGGTATACATTTATACATTCGTTTCATATATATATATATATATATATATATATATATATATGGGCAAAAATATCTATCTATCTATCTATCTATCTATCTATCTATATATATGTATACATATATATATGTATATATTTATACATTCCCTGTCTCATATATATATATATATATATATATATATATATATATATATATATATATATATATATATATATATATATATATATATATATATATATATATGAATACATACATATATGCATATATGAAGTAAGAGTCTTTGTATGAGACAAAGAACGTAGAATGTATAAATGTATACATATGCATACATATACGAAGGAAGAGTCTTTGTATGAGACAAAGAACGTACAAAGCCTTAAAAAGACGTTCACCAAAAAACACGACCAAAGGTGACGTTTCCCCCTAAAAGGGAAGACAGCGTCTGGAGACAAAAGTTGACGACCACCAGAAGACAAGGAATGAATGAGATGACAAAAAATAAAAACCATTCACTCCGGAGCCTGATTTTGTGATGCTAGATAATGAATGAATTATTTTCTTTATTTGGAAGAGGTAGTCAAATGAGATTAAAATAGGCGTCGTTTGGTGAAACCTCTGAATCTTAATCTGTACAATCTGTCGAATTTTATCTCTCAGGATTTAGCTGGTATAGTGGTTAGTGTCGTGGTATGCCACTCAGATGTTGCAGGTTCGCGTCTCGCCCGGGGCGAAGAAAAATCACTGGCTCTGTGTCCTGATCAGTTACTGCTGCAGTGTTGGGGGGTCTGCTGCGGTGGGAGGTTCAAACCACCATTCTTTGAAAGCTTGAATTTCAAGTCAATGGCCCCGTTGGTGTGCTTGTTCCGTGTGAATAGGTTTCGTCTACTGAAATAATAATAATAATAATAATAATAATAATAATTTCTTTCATGCCAGACAAACAGAGAGATTACAGAACATTATCTGATTTATCACGCTCTCTTAATATAATAATGTAAATGGTAGATAAAACGAGAAAGGTAAGAATTTAAGTGCTATTGCAGAACGCGCGACGCTCAGCAAGTCTAAAGGAATTAAGACCAGGTGAGCGGAGGCTGTTTCACGATTTGGTCAACGGGCCATATTTGTAGACCCCATTCTGATGACGTCTCCTGGTCACCATGAGTCACGTTTGTCATCGAAGCCAGGTAGGTCTCTCTCTTCAAGACTGCTCTGGAAGTCTCGTAACATTTCCCGGTGAATTGTTCAATTTCAGAGGAATTATCCCAAGATTATTATTATTATTATTATTATTATTATTATTATTATTATTATTATTATTATTATTATTATTATTATTTCAGTAGATGACACCTATTCACATGGAACAAGCACACCAAAGGGGGGCACTGACTTGACATTCAAGCTTCCAAAGAATGTTGGCTTCAACAGCAGTAACTGATGATGCACTCTCTGATTCCATTTGTGACAGCTCTGTTGACACATCACATCTGAAGAGCAGCATTTCTGACGTCATTTACTGTGAGGTCATTTACTGTGGAGTTGTTTCATTTCGGGTTGCAGGCTGTCCTGATGCAGTTCACAGGATCCAGCTCACTTCTTCATTTGCATACAAGTTCCTTGTTTCTCAGCCAAGAGCCATATGTTTGTTCTAGGTTCAGTGGTGTTTTATATGTGTAAATAGTAAATCCAGAGCATTGTAAAAAATTCTAAGGTCGTTCCACTTTTGGTTTTCTGTAGAAGAAAATTACTGTGCCGGCTTTGTCTGTCCGTCAGCAGTTTTCTGTCCGCCCTCAGATCTTAAAAACTATTGAGGGTGGAGGGCTGCAAATTGGTATGTTGATCATCCACCCTCCAATCATCATACATACAGAATTGCTGCCCTCTAGCTACAGTAGTTTTTACTTTATTTAGGGTTAATGTTAGCCATGCTCGTGCGTCTGGCAACGATATACGACAGGCCACCACCGGGCAGTGGTTAAAGTTCCATGGGCCGCGGCTCTTACAGCATTATACCGAGACCACCGAAAGATAGATCTATTTCCTGTGGCCTTGATTATAAGCTGTACCGGCTGTACAGAAAACTCGATTGCGCCGAAGAAACTTCGGCGCATTTGTTACTCGTTTATTCTAGTCCTTTGGGGACTTGTTGCTGTAACTCCTCTACGTAGCTTGAAACATTCAGTAATTTTACTTCCTGGTTCATGCTTTAAGTAATCTGTATTGTATTATTTCAGATATTGCTCCTGGGATGTCCTCCAGTGATTACGGCGTAATAAAAATAGTGAAAGTACACTGAACCGTATTTAGTTGCTTTCCATCGATAATTACCCTGTTGCATATAAAATGAAGATATTTTGAGTTTTGCCTTCTAAAAAAACAGTAAAGTATATTGGCGGAATGATGAATTATGGGATGGAATGGAATTTAGAGTTTAGGGCAAAGGCCAAGCACTGGGACCCATGAGGTCATTCAGCGCTGGGTAGGAAATTGAGAGTAGGTAGGTTTGAATGTCAGGAGATCCTGGATAGCAAGATGGAAGAAAGATAATATGAATGGAGGCACAGTAAAAGGAATGAAAGAGGTTGCAGCTAGGGGCCGAAGGGGCGTTGTAAAGAACCTTTAGTAATGCCTACAGTGCACCTCACGCGGCACTAACCCCCTACGGGGGAATGACGAATGAGAGTTTGAGATAAATTGATGAACACAGGAAGGTTCTCACACACACACACAATAAGAAAATTAATTAAGAGTCGGGACACTAGGTACAGTTTAATGATTGTTATGACAGTGGAAAATTGTAGTAAGTGCCATTACACACCTAATTTGTTTTGAACCTTTGCTGCCTTGCCTTACAAAAAATGAAAAACGTTACCCCGTATATCAAGGTATTCTTATTTTTCATTTTCAAGAGACCAAAGATATTTTGTTCCTTAGGAACTGTCATTCTAAAAAAATATCAGTAAGGGTGAGATGGAAACTAAGGGCGACTTGGAAAGCACATATGCAAGTTATCTTCGCAAGACGTGGAAAACTAAATTCAAGTAAATATTCCGGGAAGAGGAAATCAAGGAAAACGACCAAGAAGGTTTAAAAGGTAACGGAAATTATTTGACCATACATCATCACAGGAAATCCCCTTTTTTTTTCCTGACGGATTTAAATGAGTTATAATTCCATTTCCATGGGCATTGGTAGAGAAAATATAAACTTAATTAGAATAAAAGGAGAGGCTCCCCATCAACCAGTTTTTTCTATTTCATGTGAAGTACAACATAAAATACACAGGTTAAAATAAACTCATTCCTTCACTTGGCCCTTACTCATTTTTCCAACGAAAGATTATAGGCATTTTCCCGATTTTATTCTTCTTAGCTGAAACTTTCGAACGCTATGCTTGCAACGCTGGCATCAGCAGTCATTATTCGCACGCGAGTATGGCCACTGACCTTTGATGTCAAGGTATGCAAAGAATCCAGGTTGGAAACTTCCAAACTTACCTGAACGAGGAAACATCATTCAGTTTCACGAGCGCTGCCCATTCCATACCATTCGGAGAGAGAGTTTTTCTCTCATTTAAATCTAAGTGTCAAGTGAGACTTTTAATGATGCTGCATTTTGTTGCTCTTGTCATAACCTCCATACTCTCATCCAAGTCAAAGATGGAAAATAATGTTTCGAAATTCTTGGACATCTGATCGCCACATTTTGAGTTCTTTAGCTCTAAATTTTCTTTTCCTTCGGGACTGCCTGAGACTGTACAAGAGGTTCAGGCTAACTGGAATCAATAGCTATTATTTTTTACCTTTTCTTGGCCACGAAGCTCCATGATTAATGCTACTTTTGACAATGATTTCACACTCAGACAGACTAGTTAGGAACCATTTGTTAAGCTTTAACTAATGGACTCTTAAAGAGTAGCTGTTGATAGGCGCTATAGTAACTTTCGTGTTCCTAAGAGCAATGCTCTTAGACATTCACGTTTAATATACGCGTATGACGAGGTTTTCCCTTGAAAAGACTCTTACTGCTTACGCTAATGACGCCAGTCTCCTTGCAACGATCCCGAGAATAGAGCTATGGTTCCTGAGTGTCTCGACAGAAATCCAGATGCAATTGGTCATACTTCTACAGCCGGATCAAGGGTGAGCCACTTGCGACGTAAACTGCTGTATGTGGCGGATGTTAAAGTCTTGGAAGTTTGTAGGCAAAACATATAAGAATCAAGAAATATTTTATGTCACAGGCACAATGAGCTTATTTAATGACGACCGAAATCAATACTTTGATCACGGATAAGAAATTTGACATAACGCAAGATTTGGGGAAGTCATGGGGAAGTGAAGCCTTTAAAGAATTCAAATTTTGAGTATCAGCAGTTTTGAGACATTGGATTCCCCTACTCTCCCACCCAGATTTTTTCTTTATCGGCATTTCTTTCATGGCATCCATCTCATTTTAAATTCCTGCGGCAGTTCTTGATTTTTTAAATTCACCTCTGAGAAACAAATCCAACCTTTCGCTTCTTGAACTGCAACAAAAGAGGGTAGAGTGAGGAAGCCTCCCAAAATTTTTGGAGACCTGTCTAAGAAGATTGATTGTTTGATTTACAGATTTTAAGCATACAACCCAACGGAAATTGCCAGTGAAAAGGTTTGAAAGGTGTAACAGGAGGAAAACCTCGCAGTTGCACTATGAATCAACTGTCAGGAGAGGGTGAGCGGTAAGATGGAAGAAACAGAATATGAACGGAGGTACAGTAAAAGGGACGCTGCAAAGAACCTTAAGCAATGCCTACAATGCACCGCATGAGCTGCACTGACGGCACTAACCCCCTACGGGGCTTTCTATGAAGAGGAGATTTTTTTTTATTCTTTTCTACTGCTATGTTTTGAATATTGTCCCCCGTCTTGCATTTTAATAGACAAAACTTGCATTATATTAAATTTCTTATCCGTGATCTAAGTATTAATTTTAGTCGGCGTTAAATAAGCTCATTATGCCTGTGACATAAAACATTTCACAATTCTTATATGTTTTGCATACAAATCTTCAAACACTTTAATATCCGCCGGATATTTTACGTGACAAGTGGCTCACCCCTGATCCAGCAGTAGAAGTATGAATGTGGCAGTGATCACGTTCCGTTTGTGCTCGGGAGACACCCCCTGTCAGGGAAAACAATACTGAGCAAATCTTTGTGTTACAATTAAGCCATATGTGAAGAGAGAGAGAGAGAGAGAGAGAGAGAGAGAGAGAGAGAGAGAGAGAGAGAGAGAGAGACCTGTCTGTCACCAGGAATATCAACGTATATGAAGAGAAGTGCCGCAGCTCTGGACTTCCGGCACAAACAGAACCATTTCATCAGCCCTGCGGAAGTTTGCCAGTGACAGCGTCAGAGATCAGGCTCCCGAGACAGGCGCCTCAGCATCCCGGTGACAAATCGAAGTCTTGGGATTTCGGACGTTGTTTAGCTAGTAGAGCGACGGCGGCATCTTGTTGGCAGTTCCTTGAACGACTTGGGTGAACTTACTGAGGCCCAAGAATGCTGTTGCTTCGAGTGAAAGTTTCGCCTGCGGGATTGAGTGCGATCACCTACGCGCTCGGGCTGCCCAGTCGCCCTACCCTCCTTGTCTGTGTTCAAACGGAGCTGTGCTCCGCCTTCTGCGGATCAGCGGCCTTTGAGCTTTTTCATGACATGCTTTCGATCCCCTAGGGCTTCAGTTATGGTTGAGTCCGTTATCTTATAGAAATACATCACTTTTGGCAAGAATTTAGGAAAAAAAATCATTAGTCTGCCATGCTCGATAAAAAAAAATTATAACCTCAGATGATTCCCTTTCAGCACGTAGGATCGAGCAACTCCCGCAGGATCCCCTTCTACAGCCACGGTTCTTTCTCGAAAAAAAAGTAAAAAGGAAGAAAAAAAAATTGCTGTAGACGCGCGCAGATGACCTACAATCTCAAAAGGTTGCGTTCTCTCCTTACACAACGGCGTAAAAAGTCAGGAATCGTGTTCGTGTTTAAATTCCTATCGTTTGATATGTATGTATATATGTATGTATAGATACATACATATATAAATAATTTATATATATACACATACAGCGTATATGTACTCGTACATGCACAAACACACAAACACACACACACATATATATATATACATGCATAAAGTTCTTGCCTATGTGAAATGTACGATTCTGTACGAATACGTACGTAGTTTAAATCGTTAAATATTCACGAAATCTTGAGAAAATACATAACTGGTCAACATATAGCCGTGCACCATCATCGTACCCAGAAAATGGCCTCCTGAGAGAGAGAGAGAGAGAGAGAGAGAGAGAGAGAGAGAGAGAGAGAGAGAGAGAGAAATAAGCTGATGACACAAGTTTTCCGCTTATCACTAACGTAGCGAAAGCAGGCCCATGACACGTAGCATCCTTAATCTAATTTCCCGGTACCTGATTGAATTTAATTGAACTGAATATAGAATTTAGGCCAAAGACCAAGCACCGGGACCTATGAGGTCATTCGGCGCTGAAACGAAAACTGACAATAAAAGTTTGAAAGGCATAGCAGGAGCGAAAAACCTCACAAGTGCACTATGAATCAACTGTCAGAAGAGGGTCGAGGAAAGTAAGATGGAAGAAAGCGAAAATGAAAGGAGGTACAGTAAAAGGAACGAAAGGGGTTGCAGCTAGGGGTCGAAGGCACGCTGCAAAGAACCTTAAGTCATTCCTCCATCTAATTTCCAGGCACTTGTTAGCATCTGGGAGTGTTCCTCCCAGGTGAATCTGATTAGGATGGAGACTCGTTGGCATTCTATATTAAGCCGACGAAGGACGTAATGTTAAAGCTAGAGAAAATCAAACCAATAGAGGAAGCCAGGAAGAACGAGTGAAAAATGCGCCGAATTTTCTTCGGCGCAACTGAGTTTTCTGTACAGCGTATAATCAAGGTCACCGAAAGTAGATCTATCTTTCGGTAGTCTCGGTATAATGCTGCATGAGCCGCGGCCCATGAAACCTTAACAACGGCCTGTCCTCTATTGTTGCCAGACCCACGATCATGGCTAACCTTAAATACAATAAAAACTAGTGAAGCTACAAGGCTACAATTTGGTATGTTTGATGATTGGAGGGTGGATGATCAACATACCAATTTGCAGCCCTCTAGCCTCAGTAGTTTTTAAGATCTGAGGGCGGACAGAAAAAGTGCGGACGGACAAAAATAGACATCTCAATAGTTTTCTTTTAAGAAAAACTAACATGAGTAGAAAATTTAGGACAGCGAACCATTATTTGCAATATTCCTGATTCCTTACCAGGACAATTAGCGGACATCAAGTTCAAGAGAGAAGACGGAACATATAGTAACGCAGTGATGATAATATTTTTTTTAGATTTAGCTGTTCATGATCTCGAAATCACTCCCGTGCCCCCTAGATATTATTTATGGACTTCCGTTTCCTGTACCTCGTCCATTCCGTCTATGGAGCACTTTTAGGACTCCATGTCCCCCTTTTTATTGGCTCAAAATTATTATACACTCTTATCAAAACCTGCTCTCCTCCATTCTCCCAATATGGCCAAACCACCTAAAACATCGTTTCTCCACTAAACTTTTCACCACTTCTGTATATTCCCGTATTTCTTACCTTTTCAATTCTAGCCTAAATCTATAATATGTATATTATATACATATATAAACTTCTGTGTGTGTTTTGATCAGTAGCAATGTCGCCTTCCACGCGGAAAATCCCAGGCGTGAGGACATGCAGTGAAAATCCCAATGTATATACCTCCGTTGACTTACGGCGGCAGTAACTGAAGTTGCAAGGGGTAGGGGCCAAGAACCTCACCCCTATTAAATTCTTGGTAAATTGGTTTCGCTTCTTGTGAAGGGGACAGGCTTACAGTGGATAAGATACGAATGTATCAAATACATCTTATGAAGTTTTGTGTGTGTCTGCACGCCAATGTTCTCCCTAACTGATGCACCCAGCCAGTTGCAAATTAGTATGCATGTGCAACTTTTTAAGAAGGATCTAGTACGGTGTACTGCAGTTACCAAGCACTTTGCCTCCCTGGTAAAAATTTCAGTTTAGTGATTTTCGAAAATGGATTGCGAGTCACTGAATCGGAAATGCGGATAAGTATGACTTTAGACTTCATATATTGGCATAAATTAGACAAGAGTACAAGGAGACGGACTTCTCAAAAAAAAAAATAAATAAATAAAAAATAAATGAATAAATAAATAAAAATAAAAAAATTTTGCTCAACCTTCCCAGCTACTGTAGATTTTGTTTCCTATCTTCATATTTTGAGATTCTTTTCTAAAATGCTAATTGTGACAGACACTAGTTTAGTTTTCTGTAAAAGAAAACTATTGTGCCGGTTTTGTCTGTCCGTCCGCACTTTCTCTACCCGCCCTCAGATCTTAAAAACTACTGAGGCTAGAGGGCTGCAAATTGGTATGCAGATCGTCCACCCTCTAATCATCAAACATACCAAATTGCAGCTCTCTAACCTCTGTAGTTTTTATTTTATTCAAGGTTAAAGTTAGCCATACTCGTGCTTCTGGCAACGATACAGAATAGGCCACCACAGGGCTTTGGTTAAAGTTTCATGGGCCGCGGCTCATACAGCATTATAGCGAGACCACCAAAAGATAGATCTATTTTCGGTGGCCTTTTATAATTGTTTTATGTGTGTAGAAATGGTTCCCAGTTCCCAGGTGGTAATGTTTTCCTTGGATCCCATAGCATCTGAGGTCTAATCTCCACTCTTTTAAGAATTCTGAAGATTTCGCACCAATCAAAATTTCAAACACAATGTTTAAGAAAGATTTCAAAGGAAATAAAACCATTTCAACTTTTACGCAATTCCATGCTCTTACAATATGCTGGAATTTATAAGTTAAAAGCCACAATAATGTCAATGGGAGACTGTATTTTTTCCAAAATACAAAAAAGGTTAAAAAAAGGGGGGGAGGGGCTCCCCTCCCCTTTTTAAAATTTTTTTTTGTATTTTGGAAAAATACAGTCTCCCACTGACATTATTGAGACTTTTTACTCATTACTTCCGGTCACAATATAGTGACGCACCATAGATGATGCTGGAATTAGATGTGTTCCTTTTGCACAGCCTCGTTATAAAACATACCATTACTCTCAAGGCCACCTCAGCACTTAAAGTGCAACAAACGCCAGACTGCTATAAACATTTCCAAGCGTTTCCTGAAGCCAGACACGCTCTCCTTCAGAACAATTCAGTGCTATGCGTGCTCACTTTCAAGCACTGGGACCTATGAGGTCATTCAGCGCTGAAACGGATTTTGGCTGTAAAAGGTCTAAAAGGCGCAACAGGAGGAAAACCTGGCAGTTGCACTGTGAAGCAACTGTTAGGAGAGAGTGGAAAGTAAGATGGAAGAAAGAGAATATGAAAGGAGGTACAGTAAAAGAAACGAACGGGGTTGCAGCTAAGAGGCCGAAGGGACGCTGCAATGAACCTTAAGTAATGCCGACAGTGTACCTCACTGACAGCACTACTCCTCCGGGGAACAAAGGATAACAAAAGGAAAATAGAGACACAAATGAACAAATATTTCCGTGCATGTGTAACTAACCAACTGTTGAGGAGCTAATTAGAACATTTTAGTCACAGGAAAAGTCTTCCTGAGCCTCGCAAGGCTTATAGGGCCGGCGCTGCAGCCCTCTAGCCTAAGTAGTTTTTAAGAACTGAGGGCGGACAGAAAAAGTGCGGACAGAATAAAGTGCCGACAGAAAAAAGTGCGGACAGAAAAAGTGCGGACAGAATAAAGTGCGGACAGAAAAATGCGGACAGAAAAAGTGCGGACAGAAAAAGTGCGGACAGAAAAAGTGCGGACAGAATAAAGTGCGGACAGAAAAAGTGCGGACAGAATAAAGTGCGGACAGAAAAAGTGCGGACAGAAAAAGTGCGGACAGAATAAAGTGCGGACAGAAAAAGTGCGGACAGAAAAAGTGTGGACAGAAAAAGTGCGGACAGAATAAAGTGCGGACAGAAAAAAGTACGGACAGAAAAAGTGCGGACAGAAAAAGTGCGGACAGAATAAAGTGCGGACAGAAAAAGTGCGGACAGAAAAAGTGCGGACAGAAAAAGTGCGGACAGAATAAAGTGCGGACAGAAAAAGTGCGGACAGAATAAAGTGCGGACAGAATAAAGTGCGGACAGAAAAAGTGCGGACAGAAAAAGTGCGGACAGAATAAAGTGCGGACAGAAAAGTGCGGACAGAATAAAGTGCGGACAGAATAAAGTGCGGACAGAAAAAGTGCGGACAGAATAAAGTGCGGACAGAAAAAGTACGGACAGAATAAAGTGCGGACAGAAAAAGTGCGGACAGAATAAAGTGCGGACAGAAAAAGTGCGGACAGAATAAAGTGCGGACAGGAAAAGTGCGGACAGAAAAAGTGCGGACAGAAAAAAGTGCGGCCGGATACACTAAGCCGGCACAATAGTTTTCTTTTACAGAAAACTGAAAAGAAAAAAGTGTCGATGTTTCTGACATCTTTCCTCCTCCACCTGGCTAGGTCAGACACATCGTCCTCTGACAATAGTTTGTCTCTCAGGTCTTCTCTAAATACATCCGTTCACCTTCGCTTCTTCGGTGTTCCCCTTGCTCTGCCACCAGGCACCTCCATCTGCATCACTCTCCTCCCCACACATGTCTCACCCCTTCTCATCACATGGCCACACCACTGCAGGTGGCACCTCCATCTGCATCACTCTCCTCCCCACACGTCTCACCCTTTCTCATCACATGGCCACACCACTGCAGGTGGCACCTCCATCTGCATCACTCTCCTCCCCACACATGTGTCACCCCTTCTCATCACATGGCCACACCACTGCTGGTCTCACTGCTGTCTTATATGTTGATTCTGCGGCCGCACAAAACACCTGAGATCTTCCTCCACTCATCATTAACTCACATATAATCACAATCAATGAATAATGAATAAAACTTCATGCATAATAGGAAAGATGTCAAGGAAGTCTATCTGAGTATCCGCAAGCACTGAAACAGATCTAAAATGGTAGAAGATCATAGTGCAGAGGCTACAACACAGCCCAGCGTTTGACAGCTTTGGTTATTTGGCTCAACCCGAGGAAAGAACTTTTTTTATTTTTAAGTTCAAACCAGACTAGTGCTGCCCGGCCTCATGTTCCTGCAGCAGCCTGTAACAGTGATATCCTGCAGCAGCCTGTAACAGTGATAAGGTAAGTGAACTGACAGCTGAGTTCAGTTAGCGGCCATTGGTTGCAATACAGGTGTCTCAGTCTTATAGACGAATGTAGAATACCAAATAAAACTATCCAAAAATAAAGATTCTAATTCACAGGGCATGCGCTTAGTAGTGACCTTTCGGAGACTTGTTGAAGATAATTTAACACTGATAAAAATTGCAAAAGTAAAGGACCATTGTATGCCTTTAATCCCTCTCTCTCTCTCTCTCTCTGAAACAAGTTTCAGGTACAAGAATCCGATAGTTACGTAATTAAACTGATTCGATTCACAAGGGCTGAAATTCAGTCCCCTTCTCTGATGAGAGAAGATGCACTTTATCAGCCTTTCTTACTCTTAAAGAATCTGAGACCTTTGAGAGGAAAATGACATTCACCACTTACAGAGCTTTGCTGCAGGCTCGAGGTTTCTTCGGCGCAATCGAGTTTCCTGTACAGCCGCTACAGCGTATAATCAAGGCCACCGAAAACAGATCTATCTTTCGGTGGTCTCGGTATAATGCTGTACAAGCCGCTACCCATTGAACTTTAACCATGGCCCAGTGGTGGCCTGGCTTATATCGTTGCCAGAAGCACGACCATGGCTATCTTTAACCTTAAATAAAATCAAAACTACTGAGGCTAGAGGGCTGCGATTTGGTATGTTTCATGACTGCAGGGTGGATATTCAACATACCAATTTGCAGCCCTCTAGCCTTCGTAGTTTTTAAGATCCGAGGGCGGACAGAAAAAGTGCGAACGGACAGACAAAGCCGGCACAATAGATTTCTTTTACAGAAAACTAAAAAAAAAAAAAAACTAACATTTTTCTTACCGAATAGAGATTGATGATAGAGAAGCAGTAGGCTACTGTGCTCTGTACGAAAAACTACTGCAATTGATGTATGTGATTATGCAAGGGTAAGCTATCAATCAATACGTGGGTTACAACATCAGATCTCGCAAGTAAACACTGACAAATAAGCGTGGCATTCAGAATATCGCCTAAGCATGAGAGGCCAACAGATATGCCATGAGAGAGAGAGAGAGAGAGAGAGAGAGAGAGAGAGAGAGAGAGAGAGAGAGAGAGAGAGAGAATATCTGGAGCAAAATGTAGAGGGCCGGATGAGCGGTGGACACCTTTAAGAGAAAGTGTCCGGAACGCCAAGAATGTGGAGAGGTGATACTCACATAGCGGTTCTCTCTGATACCTATCTGTGGGTCTGGCTGTCGGGTCTGGGAGGGGCCGGTGGAGTAAGAGACCTCGCTTTGGAGAGGTAATTGGTTTGTAGGAGGTGAGAGGAAGCCGAAGGTCACCCATTCTGTAACACACGTACCCGGGGAGAGAGAGAGAGAGAGAGAGAGAGAGAGAGAGAGAGAGAGAGAGAGAGAGAGAGAGAGAGAGAGAGTCTTTTATCATTTCTTAGCGGTACATAGTTAGATCATCATGATACAGTGAATAGGTCATATACTTATTCCGTGATTTCAAAAAGCCGTTTCCTTTCGCTTTTTTGCAGGTGTTTTGGGATGACGTTGCAATCCCTACGCCTTTCTCTATCCTGGATGCCAGCTATCATAATAAACTAGCTGCCTGATACAAATTCACTGCCTGGGGCAACAGAGGCGCAGTTTGGTTTTTTGAGAACGTATCTAAACTATTCTACTTCATGTGGGCTAAGAATCGAATTTTGGACCTCTCGAAGGCGGGGCTATTATCATGACCACTATACTTTTAAGTCTCGTATTTTTTTTATTTAACTTTAAGCCGTTCTCCTGCAAGGTGATGATTATTCCAGAGAAAATACATAACACAATGGCCACTGCTACATTCATTATTTTTTATTATTATTTCAATAGATGAAAACTATTCAAATGGAACAAGCACACCAAAGGAGCCACTGACTTGAAGTTCAAGCTTCCAAAGAATGTTGGTTTCAACCTCCCACACCAGCAGACCCCACACTGCGGCAGTAACTGATCATGATACAGAGCCAATGATTTTTTCGCCGCCTAGGGGGAGACGCGAACTGGCGACATCTGAGCGCCACGTCACGACACTAGCGACCATACCAGCAAACCATTAGCACTGCAACCAAAGCCTTTCCACCAACTGTGCCAATCTTGCATGCAGACCCTCATGGATAATATTATTGGCCCTTCCCTCCCAGTGCATCTTTTATACCATCTGTCCTCCCCCCTCCTAACGCTCTTGACTTATGGTCTTTTTATTATTTGTCGTTCGCCATTTTCTCCACAAGACCAGACCATCTCAAGAAATTCTTATCCGACCTGTCACCTACTCTAACCTTTTTACTACTTCTTAGCATTACATTTCTCACCCTTTCAATTCTCCTTACAACCCATACATTACACAAGTAGTTAATCTCAACAGTTTAAACCATTTTTCCTTTAATTGCATTCAATATTTACGTTTTATTTCGCCGGAGGAAAGTTGGCTCATGAATTCATTCATACATTCCTACCAAGTCTCTCCTCAAACTCACGATATATACAGTATATATATATATATATATATATATATATATATATATATATATATATATATATATATATATATATATATATATATATATATATATATATGCATCAAGCTACAAATGTCGTTTAACATACAATTCGCTCTACCTCGGAAATAATATATGTAAATATATGTAAACCGAAGGGGAATTATAGTTGATTTATACATATATTATTTCCGAGGTAGAGCGAATTGGATATTAAACGCCATTTGTAGCCTAATGCTTGTATATAAATCACGGTGATGTGATAAAAGTTCATATACATTATATATATATATATATATATATATATATATATATATATATATATATATATATATATATATATATATATATATATATATATATATATACAATTGTATATGGTATTAGAGAGAAATCTGTGAATGCATAGGCAGCAAATGGGAACAAAAACTATCATGACGCACAAAAATGAAAATGATCAAAGCGTAATCGTGGTGGCTGAGGTACTCTGCAGCCTGTAAGTGACAGCTCCCTTGGCCCGCATTGGATCAACGACTGGAAGACCAGTAAAACAGCTATTTATCTGAAGCCCCGTGAGATTGCTTCATTACTTCAGTAACTCTTAGATTCGCGGAATATTAAGACCATATTCTAGGATGATAAATATTTAATTAGTTTAATCAATTATGAGGATAATTTTTCACCTATTGCATTGATGACTGTCAGTCGAAAACAGTTACATTAACGCTATCAAATCTCTCTCTCTCTCTCTCTCTCTCTCTCTCTCTCTCTCTCTCTCTCTCTCCCTCCCTTACCCACCTACCTTTCTTTCGAGCCTTCACTCTTTGCGTTCTAAGAATGAAGCCAAATCCTCTCGTTATGACGCTCCCTAATGAGGAATCGGAAACTGGTAAATCGATTCAGTCAGGGCTCGGGGAATGTACTTAGTGGCTTTGTCCAGTAACATTGCTTTGTGGCGGAGCCTTCTAAGTCACTGAAAAGTTGTTTGTCGTTTCTGGTGTTAACTGAATTGAATACAGAATTTAGGCCAAAGGCCAAGCACTGGGACCTATGAGGTCATTCAGCGCTGAAGTGGAAATTGACAGTAAAAGGTTTGAAAGGTGTAACAGGAGGAAAACCTCAAAGCAGTTGCACTCAGAATCAATTGTCAGGAGAGGGAACAAAGAGAATATGATAGGAAGTGCAGTAAAAGGAACGAAAGGGGTTGCAGCTAGGAGCCGAAGGCACGCTGCAAAAAACCTTAAGTAATGCCTACAGTGCACCACATGAGGTTGATGCCGAACTGTTTCTTGAAATTGATAGAAGCAGAGAAAGGAAGTCTTACTAAGACTGCCTCGAACAGACTCACTCTCTCTTACGGGTTAGTTTTGCAGGTTCGCGAAATACAGGATTCTTGACAGGAAAAAATCTATGATGTGTTCAAGCACAGGAAGATCAACAACAGCATTTCACATCACAATTTAAAGGCAGAGGCAAAAGCGATTTCAAAATACGGGAAAGGTCACATCCAAACAACAATTTTGCGTACCATTGAGTAGTGCTGCTTTTGCGCGTCTCAGGCAGTAGTGAATTACAACTTCAACGTAGCAACACAAACCACATTCCTCTTCCTCCTCGGCCAGAGAAAATATCAAGAGCTTCAAGTATCTCGCTCCAGTCGTTAAGAGCAGTCTCTCTGATAGTTTTTGTGTCTGCCAACTAGACAGCTCTTGCAAAAGATGCCCTAGGCTCTGCGATTCGGCTCAGTTCCGTTCCTTCGTTCCCTTTCAGTCCATTCATGTAGCGCAGCAGCGCATTCTTACGTTCTTCTGAGCCACGCGCTCTCTCTCTCTCTCTCTCTCTCTCTCTCTCTCTCTCTCTCTCTCTCTCTCTCTCTGTCCAAAATTACAGATTCCAGTATTTTGCACATGAGAGAACGTCGCGCGCAATCAGAGTTAATGTAGCAAAAGAATTTGACAGCTACGAGACAGTAATGCGGCGACTGCATTCTGCTTGAAAACCACGTAATGCAAGACAGCATTCTTCAAACTGAATTGCAGGCCCTCTTTACATGCTTAGCATAACTGTCAAATCAATACGACACTTGAAATAAAAGATCAGAATTATATCTTTTTGTGTTTAGTTTTTCCACAGAACTCGATACTCTTGAACATTTTCATGCGGGAGACGCTGGATTCTTAGTAGAATGATGATACAAAAGAGTAGCTGAAATTGTTTTTTATTTTTTAAATATCCAGCAATATTTAGGAAAGTTACGGTGTCTTTTCCTCGATGTCAACATCAGTTATTAGATCCTCTTGTTTATAACTGTAAAATGTGGGTTAATAATTAACAATCTTATAATAAGAGGCGATCTGTCTGAAATTTTACACCAGTGAAAGAGCACCAGTCAAATAGTTGAAAGTCCTTTTTTTTTTTTTTTTTTGTAAATTTGTAAGATAGCATCATGTAGATAATTAAGAAAAATAAACGGATCTAGCATTACTAAAGCTGTAAACTGTTCGTGAGCAAATGAGAAAAATTTGGTTTTAGCCAGTACAGTAATTCTTAGTACGGCAGCAACCGAGAATGTCCAAAAACTAAGAAAATATAGCGAGTCTTAGGAAAAAGTAAATAAGAAATCCCGTCAAGCGATCGTTTATCTTGCGACACCCGGTTTTAAACCTGTTCAAAGAATGGACGGACACGTTAGAGCAAATACCTGTACTAAACTAAAAGGAAGGTGATTGTTGCAGTGGTTAAAAACACGTACAATTGCACACAAATCAACACAAACAATAAAGAACTTAACTGACTATCGGCTGGAAGTTTCATGGGCCGCGACTCATACAGCATTATACGCTGTACAGAAAAATAGATTGCGCCGAAGAAACTTGTTTTCTATAATCAACAGTTTCCCCCCTTGCATTTGGTAACTGGGTCAAGATTTTGAACCCTCAAACGCTAATTTTTTTTTTTTTTTATTAGTGCTGCGAACGCAACTCTTAAGTTAGGAAACAAATGCCCTTGCTACCTAACTAACCTGAGGCCTCGCTCCACGAAAGTTAACTAGTAATCAGCCAATGCGCCTTTGTTCCCATACAAACATTTGAGTACTATTATTATCATTACTTTGTATGCTAGATTAAATATTTTTTTGCGCTTAAAATCTTCAAATAATATTTATGCAAAAAATGTTTTTTATTGCCTTCATCTGTTTCTCTTCGGTGCAAATTTAGACAGCTATATTTTCATGATAATTATAATTCCTTTCTGCTCATAAATAAAAAATATTCTGTTTTTAATAAAACCTGTGAGGTGGTAGGTAGAAAACTGAGTGTCAGACCAAATAACCAAAAACAATTCATTTGAATTTTAATTTCCAAAAGGACTCTGGGCTTTAGCCGACGAAAAAGGCTAAAGAGAAATATTCAAAGGCAATAAACATCAGGAATGAAAAAATGGAATTGATAAAAGGCAGCCTTTTTCTTCCCCCCTAATATTTGTGTAATACAAGAGAATGTACACCTGCGTTCCCTTACTTATAGGTGCAGGAACAGCAATCAAAACGTCAAGTGTACCGTGCTCACTCTGCTGTGGGTGGTAGGTGGAAGGGGGGATCAGTGGCAGAGGCTGTGGGAAAGTAAAGGAGACAGGAATAAGTTTATGGTGGCTGAAAGAAATGGCATGCGGTAAAAGCTACTCCTGGAATTGGAAGTAAAAAAAAAAAAAAGGCTACGAGTATTTATTGCTTGTGACTGCCTATCAGTGACTTCCTTATGGTGCGGGCTGATTGATTGCTTCTTTATAACTGTGACAGGAAAGTTGAGAGTTTTCCTTAAGCCGCAATTCGGTCCTTGAGTAGTTAATAATATTCAGGGGTCACTGACGCCTCTTGTCGCGCAGGTTAGCGAAAAAGCACTAATTTGCGTCAAAAAGTTTGTCATAAAAACAAAACGGTATTTGTTTTCGCTGTTACAGGAGTATCACAGCAACAATAAGAAATTGAAGTAGAAGGCAGCTTAAAATAATACTTTTCAGTTTTCTGTGAAAGAGAACTATTGCGGCAGCTTTGTATGTCCGTCCGCACTTTTTTCCTGTCCGCCCTCAGATCTTACATACTACTGAGGCTAGAGGGCTGCAAATTGGTAGGTTGATCATCCACCCTCTAATCATCAAACACACCAAATTGCAGCCCTCTAGCCTCAGTAGCTTTTATTTTATTTAAGGTTAAAGCAGCCATAACCATGCTTCTGGCAACGATATGACAGGACACCACCGGCCCGTGGTTAAAGTTTCATGGGCCGCGGTTCACACAGCATTATGCCGAGACCACCGAAAGATAGATCTATTTTCGGTGGCCTTGATTACACGTTGTAGCGGCTGTACAGAAAACTTGATTGCGCCGAAGAAACTTCGGCGCATTTCATACCTGTTTTTTTTATTTTTCTTGCAAAACTTCATGTCCGATCCTATCATCTGGATGAAGTTAAACAAATTATCCACAGCACTTTTATGCACGTGACGTACCGAATCTCGAACGAGCTATTGTCAGACACAAACATTATTTGAGGAGCTTCTAAAAGCCTAACAGAAAAAGTGAAAACAGCAGCAACAAGAAAATGTAATGCAATAACATACAAAAATGAAGACAAAGGAACATAACGAATATGAAAACAAAGTAATACATAGACTAAACTAAATTATATACATTCTGGAAGTGTAGCACCGTCTCTATTCAGAGATGGTTTTCCTAGCTTGATAAAACCCGACTTATCTTCGGTCGCTCTGTAATAATTTGGCGAGGACTGTGAAATCCTCAGGAGAAAACGAGGTTCTACATTTTTTCATGACGGCGTAAAGGAACAGCAGAGTTAAGTGGTCACACTAGTTGTTGCTGAGTCCTAGAACTGGCAACCTTATGTACAGTTCGTCCCCGTAGGGGGGTAGTGTCGTCAGTGTACCTCATGCGGTGCACTGTAGGTATTACTTAAGGTTCTTTGTGGCGTCCCTTCGGACCCTAGCTGCAACCCCCTTTCGTTCCTTTTACTGCACCTCCTTTCATATTCTCTTTCTTCCATCTTACTTTCCTTAACCCTCTCCTACCAAATGATTCATTGTGAAACTGCTTTGAGGTTTTCCTCCTGTTACACCTTTCAAACCTTTTACTGTCAATTTTCGTTTCAGCGCTGAATGACCTCATAGGTCCCAGTGCTTGGCATTTGGCCTAAATTCTATATTCAATTCAATATGGACAGTTAGTCAACCCGCAGAGCGAGATTTCTGATACTGGATCCCCTGTATTCCAGTCTACGTTTGGAAATTTGTAAACATGAAGAAACCGTTTAGAATGCGAAATGATTTTTCATGGGTCCTCTAGCGATGGTGTGTAATTATTCTTGTTCGTCCTATTTTGCTCATTGTAAATCACGATATGCCTCTCCTATTATCTTTCTCATTTTTGCTGTTGGTACGAAATATACCACATCTCAAGTTCAGAAAAAATGTGCATGATTATTTCAGCAAAAAAAAAAAAAAAAAAAAAAAAAAAAAAAAAGAGAGAGAGAGAGAGAGAGAGAGAGAGAGAGAGAGAGAGAGAGAAACATCTAAAACAAGTTCATGTTAATCACATTTTGCGACTTGTTCATTACAATTCCGAACTGCAAAACAACGACAATTACAGAGTGTTACGGGAAAGTTTTTTTTTTTTTTGCTAATATATGGTAATTCAACACCTCCATTCATTTCCAGAATGGAAACCAGTTTCAGACGGACGATACTTAACTGAACGGAGTTTCAGCCGTGACTTTCTCCTTATGTAATTCCTTTAAAAATCGGCATTTTATTTTTTTCTTTGCGGACTCTAAATCCAGTTGCATCTATATCGAATTCAATTATAAAAAGGGATGCATCCATAATAACTCCTACGGCGAAATGAAAAAAGAAAACGATACAAAATTTTAGTAAAGTATATACAGTATATATATGTGTGTATATATATGTAGGCTATAGCTATATATATATATATATATATATATATATATATATATATATATATATATATATATATATATATTACACCCACGTCCGAGAATGGGCCTCACGGGCATTATACAGAGCGGAAAAAGACCACAAGTGGCCAGAGAAAACCGAATTGCCGGAGAAGAACAAGACCGCACTATAAAACAATCAAACAATCAACAGGAGCCAAACCAGAGGCTTTCCAAACCAAATCGACGAGAGCTGGAAATCGGGGAAGGGAATATCTTCCTGAAAACCAAATTAAAAGCCGGTCGTAAACTTCGAAATGAGATACAAGATTAAGTTATCAGAGGGAACGTATTACACACGAGACAAGGCAGTCCTGAGGAATTGTAAGCCCCTTCCCTCTCACGTTTTGAAGAGTTTTGTTCGTGCTGCTGTTGACGTTGGCACCGGAAATTGATATCCAACAAAACACGTAACTATGTACTCGCTGAGCACGGTCCTACCACCAAAAAAAAAAAAAAAAAAAAAAAAAAAAAAAAAAAAAAAAAAAAAAATATTAAATAAATCAAGTAAAAAATGTGGCTAAGTTTCTTCGGCGCAATCGAGTTCCCTGTACGGCCGCTACAGCGTATAAGCAAGGCCACCGAAAATAGATCTATCTTTCTGTGGTCTCGGTATAATGCTGTATAAGCCGCGGCCCATGAAGCTTTAACCACTGCCCCGTGGTGGCCTATCCCATATCGATGCCAGAAGCACGATTATGGCTAACTTTAATCTTGAATAAAATAAAAACTACTCAGGCTAAAATGCTGCAATTTGGTACGCTTGAACACTGGAGGATGGATGATCAACATACCAATCTGCAGCCCACTACTCTCAGCAGTTTTTAAGATGTGAGGGCGGACAGAAAAAGTGCGGATGGACAGGAAAATCCGGCACAATAGTTTTCTATTACAGAAAACTAAATTTAGTTGACCAAGAGAAAGTAATAGGTAAGAGCATGCCACGTACACAAAAACAAACTGAAGTCAATGCTATTCATTAATGATTTATCTGAAGAATGGAAATATATTAATAACACAAAAAAAAAAAAACGAACTGACTAAAGAAGAAGTTGCTTACACATCTTTTCGAGATCTGTTGTGACGTGACATAAAAATGAATGTACGTAACCTGAAAAACTGAGGAATGCTGACGAACATCAACCTACTACCTGATCGTTCCTCAGTTGCGGCTAGATTGCCGTCGATTAAAGCAAGAGAAATTCTGGAACGCAGATGGAATGGAATATAGAGTTTAAGCCACAGGCCAAGCACTGGGACCTATGAGATCATTCGGCGCTGGAAAGGAAACTGAGAGCAGGTAGATTTGAAAGGTGAAACGGGAGGTAAACCTCAAAGCAGCTGCACTATGAAATAATTGTTAGGAGAGGGTGGACAGCAAGATGGAAGAAAGATAATATGAAAGGAGGTACTGTAAAAGGAATGAGGGGGGATGCAGCTAGGGGCCGAAGGACGCTGCAAAGAACGAGAAATTCTGATACTTTACAGTTTAGGTACAGTTCCAGTTAACGACAATATCTTTCGGTTGCGAAGAACATATGTACTACCAGACGGCCCCGCCCCCCAAAAGAAATTATATGAAGCATATTTCACGACATTTTCAGTTTCTCTAGAAGCGACCTGAAGAGACTTAGCATCCAAAATTAAATACAGTATGTACGTCAATACCGTTACCAAAAAAAAAAAAAAAAAAAAAAAAACCGTGAACCTTTCCGAAGACATTTCATATCTTTTAGGTGGAAGAGCATTGCACTTTGCACTAAGATAACGATATCACACACACATACTCATTAAATGTACCTGTTTCTGAAAGGAATCGATCACTTAAAGGTCATGACGAGATCGGCTCATTCAAGGCAGAGTGGACTAAATGCTAAATTCGTCCGTTCCAATCAAGAGCTTCAGAATGAGAGGGAGAAAGTTCATAAATGTTATTCGAAGGTTTACGGCTTCCAGAAGAGTTCGTGAGCCTCAGGAAAGGGCTTAATTTAGAGAGGAAAGCACTGGCGGGGGGGCGGCGGCAGAGTGTAGGGGTGGGAACGTTAATTCTGGTGGGGAAAAGTGTGACACTTAAAAGTAATTATCGAAAAGGTCGGAAGAAGACCAGTAAGGGAGACCAATTCCTTTTAGGCTTCGTTGCGAAGGCTGAGCACATCATATCGCTGGAGAAAAAGGTGGATTAGTTTCACCAAAGGAAGTCTTCAGGTGGGTATTAAAATGGCGCGGGTAATAAAGAAGTTGATGAACAACTGGTAAACTATTTTTATTTTCATTGTCTTCCGTTTTCATAGTTCATCTCATCAGTGTGTGTGTAGTTTGAAATCACTACGCCGAGTATATAGGGTGTTCATTTTCCCAAGCCCCCTTCAACAAATTATGATATGAACCGCTGAGAGGCTCATTAAAAACAATAGTTCCGACTGACGATTCAGCTGAGAAGATCAAGATCTGAGTGTGTGTTCATTTGATTATACGACTGCTAACCATACCAACGATCGGGCGTCCAGCAACGTAAAGTAAGGTTGGTCCTGGTCAATACTTGTAGTGGTGACCACCATCAAGAGCCCGAAGCTAAAAAAAAAAATAAATAAATAAATAAATAAAATAAAAAATAAAAAAAGCCGTGTGATCGCAACTTCATCCCAAATACTGAAAGGAACGGGTAGCAGCTTCCGGAACCATTCCTTCAAATAAGAATAGGGACCATATATATACTGTATATATATATATATATATATATATATATATATATATATAGAAATCATCAACACACAATCACGTGTGGAACAGAAATAAATTTCTGACTCACGTCGGGATCGAACCCAGGTCTCTCTGGTGGAAAGCAAGTATGGCCCAGTGGGTAACGCCCTTGCTTTCCACCTGAGAGACCTGGGTTCGATCCCGACGTGAGTCAGAAATTTATATATATATATATATATATATATATATATATATATATATATATATATATATATATATATATATATACATATATATATAGTCATTGCCGCAATGCCCTCTTAACCTCTCGAATTATTCACACTTTTTGGATATGCTTGCCACTAAAACGCCTTATTCAAACGCGAATATATGTAGTATATCTCTGACAATAAACATTCTTCATGATTTGTTAGTACATATCACGCACTTTACTACCTGGGTGCCAAGACGGTCACAGCTGTTTTCTTGTCGCCGCATGATCAGTCATCAGTCACGAGACTCGTTATCTCTCTTTTTTTAGCAACCGTCATAACTGCTCCAAAAAATAACGAGAAAAGCGTAGAATACCAGGATTTCTGAATGCACCACCGCTGCAAATTTAGGAAGACTTTATCTATATGTGTGTGCATTTTAATTTGTGTATATTGGATATATATGTATATATATATAAATATATACACACATATATAAATGTATATATATATGTATATATGTATTCACGAGTAGCCTATGTTTGCTTCCTGTCAAAAATTCTGACAAAAATGATACGAGCAAACATCTCCAGAGAGCTGTAAATCCTCGTGTTCAAAGCGGCTGTTTACGGATTGAATCTCCAACACTAACAAAAAAGAATGACGAGGGAAACTTGGAGCAAGCGAAATGAGGATGAACAGGAAGACAGTGAATTAAACAAAAATGGCCACAAACGACAGAGGGAAAAAGAAAGAAAACGCGAATGAATGCATTAGGGCAGGGCCGTCCAACGCCATGCCCGCGGGGCCAGAAGTGGCCCGTTTGATTCTGAAAGTGGCCCGCTAGAGATAAATAAGTAAATGTATATTTTTCTTTTTATATCATAAAAATTAGCTTTACCGTTTCATTGGCGTCTGTTGTGTTACATCATATAAATATAAATATAAATATAAATATAAATATAAATAAATATATATATATATATATACATATATATATATATATATATATATATATATATAATATATTTACATACACATATACACACACACACATATATATATATATATATATATATATATATATATATATATATATATATATATA
The DNA here is from genome assembly GCF_040412425.1 of Macrobrachium rosenbergii. Lineage (NCBI taxonomy): Eukaryota > Metazoa > Arthropoda > Malacostraca > Decapoda > Palaemonidae > Macrobrachium > Macrobrachium rosenbergii. The sequence goes on from NC_089772.1 coordinate 13,423,061, forward strand.
TATATATATATATATATATATATACACATCTCTCTCTCACTGGTAAAATCAATGGAAGTCGGCCAAGAGGAAGACCTAGACAAAAATATATGGATGGATTGGTGAGAATGACTGGAGGAAGAATGTCTGCAGCTCAGTTGCTGCAGAGAGCCGGAAATAGAGAGGAGTGGCGAGCCATGATTGCCGACGTCCTTGGCGATATGGCACCTGGATGATGATGATGATGATATATACATACATACATACATATACATATACACACACACAAACACGCATATACCTACATACATACAAGTGGCCCGCATGCCTTTTTGTCTTCTCAAGGAGAGGATGTTTCGGGACTGAAGTAGAAGTAACTGATTCTCCCATCAGAAATGGAATCGTCGAACAAACATTCAATGAAAATCAAGCATAGTTACTAAGCATGATGTAGGGCAGACCTAAATAAATAAATATAAATGATTATAAAGGTGTTGACGAAAGGCTTTTCAGCAGCGCTTCGTACCCTTTACACCCACACTGCACCATACACCCATTCTGCAGTTCTTCATTGGCGGGGTGGCAGAGCTCTCGGCTAGCACGCTGTTGGCCCAGCGTTCGACTCTCCGATAGGCCAATGAAGAACTGGAGGAATTTATTTCTGGTGATCGAAATTCATTTCTCGCTATAATGTGGTTCGGATTCCACAATAAGCTGTAGGTCCCGTTGCTAGGTAACCAGTTGGTTCTTGGCCACGTAAAATAAATCTAATCCTTCGGGCCAGCCCTCCCTCTCTACTGTGCCGGCTTTGTCTGTCCGCCCGCACTTTTTCTGTCCGCCCTCAGATCTTAAAAGCTACTGAGGCTAGAGGGCTGCAAATTGGTATGAAGATCATCCACCCTCCAATCATCACACATACCAGATTGCAGTCCTCTATCCTCAGTAGTTTTAATTCTATTTAAGGTTAAAGTTAGCCGTAATCGTGCTTCTGGCAACGACATAGGATAGACCACCACAGGGCAGTGGTTAAAGTTTCACGGGCCGCAGCTCATACAGCATTTATACTGAGACCACCGGAAGACTGACCTTTTTCGGTGGCCCTGATTATACGCTGTACAGAAAACTGGATGTCGCTGAAGAAATTTCGGCGCAGTTTTTACTCGATTAGACATCGCGCTTACTCTGCGTGCCGTTCTCCCCATTCCTTTATGATACCCAATCTTTCTACTGCACTCACATTCACTGAGGGCTTTATCATTCCGCCTTTCACCTATACAAAGCAATTCTTGTGGCGGTCATTTAAAACCACACAGTCTCTGACGCGGTTCCTCGGTGAATTCTGCTTTGACCCTCCACTCATGCATTGCGCCATCCAGCCGACCTCACAGCCACGTCCAAAGTCACAGCTGAGCGCATCTTGCAGGTTCAGAGTGCGTGTCCCAAAGCCCCCCCCCCCGAAGCAGCTTCCTAGCCCCACTCGTAGTTCGCACCGAGAGCTTAGGAGAGCTTGTCGTATTCCAGAATCATGATTCGCCGATGCTTATCGTGATGTGAATCGGCAGAGGCTTCGTCTCAGGTTCCACTGGGGAGAAAATAAACTGTGTTCACTTTCTTTTCGGATGCTTCTCTGCCTTTCGTTTTTCACCGGATTTTCGCGTATTGGAATGGCATGGAATACAGAACTTAGGCCAAAGGCCAAGCACTGGGACCTATTAAGGTCATTCAGCGCTGAAACGGAAATTGGGAGTAGAAAGGTTTGAAAGGTGCGACAGGAGGAAGACCTCGCTGTTGCACTATGAAACAAATGTTAAGAGAGGTTGGACAGCAAGATGGAAGGGAATATGAATGGAGGTACAGTAAAAAGAATGAAGGGGGTTGCAGCTACGGACCGAAGGAACGCTGCAATGAACCTTAAGTAATGCCTACAGTGCGCCGCGTAAGGAGGATTTTCGCGTATTGATTTTGATTATTTTCTTTGTTGCTATCAAGATCGCACTTCATATGCAACTTTGGTTGGAAAATGTAAACGTGGACTGAACCCATCCTTGATTTAATCTCTGAAAAGGGTTCTTCTTGATGTGCTGGGAAAAATCGCTGGTTGTAATTCCTCGTTACAATACCTTTGTGGATGAATACATTACCCTTTGCTTAAGATTTCCGTCACTGTTAGACCATCCGATGAACTGGACTGTGTACTTCGTTCAAGTAGTTGCTTAGGAGGATTGTCTGAATGACTTGACGAATTTCCCAATTTAGGACAAAGAGGATTTAGAAAAGCACTTTTTGGTTTTCTGTAAAAGAAAACTCCTGATACGGCTAACTTTAAGCTTAAATAAAATAAAAACTACTTAGGCTAGAGGGCTGCAAGTTGGTATGTTGATCATCCGCTCCCCAATCATCGAACATTCTAAATTGCAGCCCTCTAGCCTCAGTAGTTTTTATTTTATTTAAGCTTAAAGTTAGCCGTAACCGTACTTCTGGCACTGCTATAGGTACCAACAACACAGGCCACCACCGGACCGTGGTTGGGTTTCATTGGCCGCGGCTAAGAGTTTCATGGGCCGTGACTGAGAGTTTCATACAGCATTATATGCTGTACAGAAAAAACTGGTTTTATTGTTAACGCTATTAGTCGTAGGAATAACAGCGCTACTATGAAAATAAATGTTTTGACGCATGCGCAATTAACCTCACTCAGTCTTTTGAACAAACATCACAAACAGGCACACAAAGATGACATACAAATTCAAGAAACACAACCACACACATACTCACTTGCCTTTAAATTTCATCATTTTTGACAAAGTGGCCACGAAGAGAAAATATGAATTTTGAAAGGTACACACACATTTCAGGGCAGATTAGGGGGCACAAAGAAAGTTATAAGAAAATGTTAGAAATAACGGTCTCGAGTCATTTTAATGCTTAAGGAAGATTGGAAGTGAGAAAATAACAGCTATTTAGTATTATCACTGGAACGACAATGATAATACTAAATGTTATAGCTACGTTCCCTTCACGTATATTTGCTGTATTCGCCGACGGATATTTTCTAGCAAATACATTCCAGCAAATTTTAAAAAAAGTATATAGTAAGAAAAATATACTGATCAGCCTTCCATCGTAATATCTCAATAACACGAAATGGTTTAAAAAAAAATAAACGAGACTGCTCACGTCGCGAATATAAGTTCCTAAAAAGATTTAAAAGGAGAAATGCAAAGTTTGACCCAAAAATAATCCAATCCTGGAACAGATTTTAAAGAAATAAGGCTTCCTAATAACGTGAGGTGAAGGTCACACTCCCCAAGAGAAAGTGAATCAGTAATATCTTGGGAAACGATGAAGTCTGAAACCACATCTCGTGAAGATGTTGAGGCCGGGTTAAAATGTATGATATCAGAAGAGAGCGGACATGAGGATCTGATAGCAGTACAAGGAGAGTGAACTGAACCTGATCACGCAGCTGAAGAAAAAAAAAAAATATGGGCTTCAAAAAGAATTTATGAATGAATGAATGAATGAATGAATGAAAGGCACATGTACATGAGAGCACAGACACACACGCACGCACATACAAATGTCCTGTACACACACACACACGCATATTATATATATATATATATATATATATATATATATATATATATATATATATATATATATATATATATATATATATATATATATATATATATATAATAACTAACATATTCACACCTGAGCTGTTGAATAATGGATGAACCCCTTGAACAGAAAACTTCCACATTTAATGGCCGCTTCATACTTTTATACGAAAGGCTTTTCAGCAGCGCTTCGTACCCCTTACACCCACACTGCACCATACACCCATTCTGCAGTTCTTCATTGGCGGGGTGGTAGAGCTCTCCGCTAGCACGCTGTTGGCCCAGCGTTCGAGTCTCCGACCGGCCAATGAAGAACTAGAGGAATTTATTTCTGGTGATAGAAATTCACTTCTCGCTATAATGTGGTTCGGATTCCACAATAAGCTGTAGGTCCCGTTGCTAGGTAACCAGTTGGTTCTTGGCCACGTCAAATAAATCTAATCCTTCGGGCCAGCCCTCTCTAGGAGAGCTGTTAATCAGCTCCTCAGCGGTCTGGTTAAACTAAGGTATACTTAATTTAACGCCCATGCTGCCCCCTACATCTCCATTAAGGACATTCGTTTTCTGGGTGTTGGGACCAGTCGTTTCCAATTCCTCTTTCACACTATCAACCCATTCATTTCTAAGTTTCCTCTTCCTCTTCAAACCATCTCATGACACTCGTCCATCCCTTCACATACGCTAACCGTTTTACTACTATACATCTCAGTTCTCCTTGTAAGACAAATATTACGTAGACAATTCATCTGCAAAGATTCTACCTTCTTTCTGTCATTATTCTTCAACATCCACACTTCTCTTCCATAAACGAGAGCTGGTTCAACAATTCCTCCTTACATCCCAACCCGTTTAGCAGCAACTTGCACTGCAGTAAGATCAGTTATGAAGGCATTGTAGGAGTATATTTTCTTTTTGACTCTGAAATATTGTTTGATGTGAATGGAGGTAGATATATGCATACAAGCTGTTGAAATTACTGGTCTGTGAAGTATACCTGCAATAAGAGATTAGCGAATAGAGGACGACTTTGGGGAAAAGATAAGCACTGACAGAGAAAGAGTAGAGTGTGTTAAAGGGTTTCAGTACAGCAGACACAAGAGGAGAAAATTAATCATCGAAACAAATATACTCTACATATATATATATATATATATATATATATATATATATATATATATATATATATATATATATATATATATATATATATATATATATATTATATAAGAAGAGCATACTCGAATCCGTCTGCCTGGTCGTGCGAATACGTCAAGAAGCTTTGCACGATATTTGCTCAGGGGTTTCATTTTTAGTTTTCTGTAAAAGAAAACTATTGTGCAGGCTTGTCTGTCCGTAAACTTTTTTTTCTGTCGGCACTTTTTCTGTCCGCCCTCAGATCTTAAAAACTACTGAGGCTAGAGGGCTGCAAATTGGTTGTTGATCATCCACCCTCCAATCATCAAACACACCAAATTGCAGACCTCTAGCCTCAGTAGTTTTCATTTTATTTAAGGTTAAAGTTAGCCATGATCGTCCGTCTGGTAACGATATACGACAGGCCACCACCGGGCTGTGGTTAAAGTTTCAAGGGCCGCGGTTCATACAGCATTATACCGAGACCACCGAAAGATGGATCTATTTTCGGTGGCCTCGATTATACGCTGTACAGAAAACTCGACTGCGCTGAAGAAACTTCGACGCATTTTTTACTCGTTTATTTCTGCCTCTTCGTTTCCTCTCGAACCTCGCTATAACGATTCAATCAGCTTATAACAAGCAGGATGAAAATAGATGAGGGCTGTATTTAATTATACTTCGAAGTATGACGCTTTTGTTTCGTCTGTATAGAAACTTTCCTTCACACACACACACACACACACACACACACACACACACACACATATATATATATATATATATATATATATATATATAATGTATGTATGCATGTGTAGATATACATGTATATGTGTGGAAGAGTAGGATGTAAATATATATGTATATATATACATATATTACTATATGCATATGTGTATACATATATACAGTATATGTATACACACATACATATAGTAATATATGTACATACATATGTGTGTGTGCGTGTTTGTGTGTGTCTGTGCGCCTGTCATTCTGCGTATGTAAGCTTGTATCTGTGAGCGTGGATGAGGACACGATGAATAAATAAAGAGACCAAAGGCTTGTGAAAACCTCTGAGTTATTCTCCCTCAGACGACGCGAAGCATTCGCTATACTGGCTCCTACTCGCCTGCAATCTCATCTGGTTTCAGCAATCGCTATATATATATCCGTTATCTTAGGCATTAACGAAAAGCATTACACAAGGGGATGGATGAAAACGACTCTTGCTTGTTTAGGGAGTTGGGCGAAAGGAATTTCTGGGAAATATTGCCTGGTTTTCGTTCAAATTGATGTGCTTCAAGCGCTGACTGCAACTTTTAAAGATGTTACCACATACGACTCTTACTTGTTTAAGGAGTTGGACGAAAGGAATTTCTGGGAAATATTATCTGGTTTTCGTTCAAGTTGATGTGCTTCAAGCGCTGACTGCAACTTTTAAAGATGTTACCACATAAAGTATTTCTAATGGGCGGTTTCCTAGCCAGAAATAATACGTCTTGTCACGCTAGGGTTAACAAAGGTGCAATTACTCAGCAAACAGGAGGCAGTGTTCAAGGCGATATTTCCTTTCAAAATGACTTAAAAACCTGTATTTATCAGTTTCAATTTTCTTACTTTTCACCTGTTCAGCTCAGAAGACAATTCAATTTTCATTTTTAGTTGGGTACGGCTCAATATGAAAATGTTTAGGAGAAATGGGGCATGTACCAACAGAGTCTCCGAAGAGGTCATTCAATCAAAAAGTGAATTCGCCTTCCGACAGAGACAGAACTCAAGGCAAGCATGATTTCGTCAATTCACAAAAAAAAAAAAAGTGACTTTTAAGGGTGACCCACTTACGAGGAACCCGAAGAAACGAAGATACCAAAATGCTACAATTTCACGAAAACAAAATTTTGGTCATTCCTTCGTTGCTTTTAGAGCTCGCCAACAAGAGCCCGCAAACATCAGCCATCAAAACGTCATTAAAACGACACAAATGAGAAGGAAAAAAATTAAACTAAACAACGGCCAACTTTGCAGCTGAACGTCTCCGCTGCCATCTTGCTTTTACGAGGGCGGTCATGCATGGCGACCGGAAGCACGGCGTTCCCTAGGGTGTGGCTGAGAGGGGGTGGCTCAACTTTCCGGTCAGGGGAAAATAAAAGAAAAAAATATGAGAGAGATATCTTTTGCAGATACTGAAATCAAGAGAAAGTAATTGATCTCTTCCACTTTTAAAAGTAAAGGGGACAAAATCTTTATTTGCATATATACACACATATGAGTATATAAAAATATATGCATGTATATTCATATACATATATAATATATTATATATATGTAAATAAATATATGTATATATATATATATATATATATATATATATATATATATATATATATGCACAGTATCACAGAGACGTGTCATATCTAGATCCACAAGGAATAAAGACAAGCAACAGCGTTGCCACTCATCTGGACACCACCGCAGGATTCATACAAAATAGGAAACACTTCACAACATACATTCATTCCATGGTGAAACTGTACAAGAGAAGGAAGAAAATAAGAAACCAACAAACTAAGGAACGGCCGAAGAGTAACAACCTTGTGAAAGGATAGGCGTGTCACGGGTTATTAAATAAGCACCAACTTTCATTTCTCCAAATCTTTTTTTTTTTTTTTTTTGAAAGATGCCAACTCACACTTGGGGGCTGTTTCTTGACTAAAGCTTTACTTACAGATATCTCGGTTTGTTGTTGCTGAACTGAACTGGATTGAATCCAGAATTTCGGCTAAATGCCAAGCACTGCGACCTATGAGGTCATTCAGCGCTGAAACGGAAACTGACAGTAGGAAGGTTTGAAATGTGTAACAGGAGGAGAGCCTCGCAGCCGCACTATGAAATAATTGTTAGGAGAGGCTGGATAGCAAGATGGAAGAGAGAATATGGACGGAGTTACAGTACAAAGAATGAAATGGGTTTGATGGTGTTAAGATGATGGGGCGGGATGATTAAAGATGAAGTAAGGAAGGATATCAACATGAACTTTGCAAGGGGTCTGGAAGAGTAGAGTCTATGGAAGCAAGCGTCATATACTGTACAAGGGGGCAGTTGAGCCAACTCTGTAACAATATTTTCTAGAAATCCAGCAATATCAGCAATGGAAATCACAGAGAAAGAATGAAGATGATGGATATGATGATAATCACAAAAAGAATATCGGTATGTAACATATGAAACGTGCTGTCTTTATCAAAGCCAATAATTTTCCCCAAAAGTGTTTTGTCTTCAGTGGAAAAAAAAGCGAACTATTCTTTAGTATAAATTCCTAAATTGCAGCAAATATATATCGAGGAACCTGCCTTGTTGTCTCATTGTTTTTCCGTTCACGCCCAACACCCCCCACCCCCACCCCCCCTTAAATTGTACGTGACACTGTTTCGTTCGGCCACGCCCCTTGGCTGTATGATCATCTTGGCGGCGCTTGCAAAATATCGGCGCTTCTTTCTCCCTCATTTTAGTCTTTTTACAGGCATGGTTTGCGATGGTTTTGTAGGACTGCCTTGATGTAATTCTAAGTTTTCAATAGATAATCACTGCCATGGCAAAAGGTATTTTTTACAGATATAATACTGAGTTTTGAATAGATAATTACTGTCATGCCAAAAGGTATTTTTTTACAGATATAAATCTAAGTTTTCATTAGATAATTACTGCCACACCACAAGGTATTTTTTACAGATATAATACTAAGTTTTGAGTAGATAATTACTGTCATATCAAAAGGTATTTTTACAGATATAATACTAAGTTTTGAGTAGATAATTACTGTCATATCAAAAGGTATTTTTACAGATATAATACTAAGTTTTCAATAGATAATCACTGTCATACGAAAAGGTATTTTTTACAGATATAAAACTAAGTTTTCAACAGATAATTACTGTCATACGAAAGGGTATTTTTTACAGATATAAAACTAAGTTTTCAACAGATAATTACTGTCATACGAAAGGGTATTTTTTACAGATATAAAACTAAGTTTTCAACAGATAATTACTGTCATACGAAAGGGTATTTTTTTACAGATATAAAACTAAGTTTTCAACAGATAATTACTGTCATACCAAAAGGTATTTTTACAGATATAATACTAAGTTTTGAGTAGATAGTTACTGTCATACCAAAAGGTATTTTTTACAGATATAAAACTAAGTTTTCAACAGATAATTACTGTCATACCAAAAGGTATTTTTTACAGATATAAAACTAAGTTTTCAACAGATAATTACTGTCATACCAAAAGGTATTTTTTACAGATATAAAACTAAGTTTTCAACAGATAGCTACTGTCATACGAAAGGGTATTTTTTACAGATATAAAACTAAGTTTTCAACAGATAGTTACTGTCATACCAAAAGGTATTTTTTACAGATATAAAACTAAGTTTTCAACAGATAATTACTGTCATACCAAAAGGTATTTTTTTTACAGATATAAAACTAAGTTTTCAACAGATAATTACTGTCATACGAAAGGGTATTTTTTACAGATATAAAACTAAGTTTTCAACAGATAGCTACTGTCATACGAAAAGGTATTTTTTACAGATATAGCTGTTTCTATGCATATGTAATCTAGGACTTCTGCGCCCGTTCTGTTCATCCCAGAAAATGACCCACTTTTCCTAGGGGAGGGCGACTGGCAGGGGCAAGGCTGAATGGTGAAATTCCTAGTATTTTGGTTTGTTTTATACTGTCTCTCAATAGCAGTCGTTAAACGTCTAATATTTTTCGCACTGCCTCATTCGTTGCGAAGATGATATGAGTACACTCTTTGGTCACCAAAGTACATCATTTGAATTACATGAAACACTTGGTCTGGTGTCCATGCGTTTTCTTTCGGCTACGGTGACTGAGTAAAATTCTACATCCAGAAAAATGCAAACACGCAACATTGTTATCCAGCCTCATTAACGGGAGTCACGCAATGAACACACTCCAGAAGAACTAACAAAGCCAAACGGCTGGAGTAGGTAATAACATATTATTCTTACCCAACTCTGCTGTAATATTTAAGCTAATTAATCTCCGTTTGCGTCAGTATAACTGATGCACTAGGGTGGATTTTGGCTGTGGTCAGTCATGGTTAAGAATCGTGGTGACCCTGTTACAATGTACGCATCTCATATACTATTAAACCCCCTTTTTTTCTCGTATTCATTACGAACTCATAGATAACTGGTATCAAAGCTACCCAAGAGACAATGTGAAAAGTTCACTCCTACTATAGACCAGTGGTTCTCAACCAGGGGGCGGGTATTCCCCCCTAAGGGAGGAATTTCAGAGTTTCGGGGAGAGGGGAATTGTGACCAAGGATTTTTAGTGTTATATGCATATTATTTGGAATGCACCTTTTGCAGCAGACAGTTTTGGAAAGGGGAGGGGTGGATGACATTCTAACATATGGTGAAAGGGTGCATGAGACAAAAAAAAAAAAAAAGTTGAGAACCACCAATACAGACATTTGGATTGTTTACTGTTTTGATTATGGGTCACTACCTCTCTTGGAGTAACCTGGATCAGCACATCCCCCTGACTCTTTCTTCAAAGTCTGCATCATAAAACGATATTTGCTCCTTGGATCAGAGGAAACTCTCAGGTCTGCCAGCATTTTCCCGAGATGTAACCGAGAACCGAGGCCCTCCCCTGAAAAAAGCGGGACGCCACATCTTAAACTAACCACAGAATTTTCTTGAAAATAACCTCATCAAGTTTCCCACACCCAACTTCCAATCTAAGCCCTAATCACGTAGCCTTGCCCAACCTCATAATTCATTCAACGTCTGGAAGACTATGACGAATCAGTAGACTTTTGTTTAAGGCTTCTACTCAATAGCTGCAAAATGTGTACCTCACGCCCACTGTGTGGGAGTAACTTACGAATCGTGTGGTTTACGAGTCACGTCTAAAACAGTATCTTTATGAATGAAATGTGGTGACGTCGTTGCAGTTCTTCGCGCATTATTATACGTTATTGTCCATCCGCCTTATTTTGTGTTGCAACTAGCGAGTTTTTCCCGCCAGCGCCGTTTTATTGCATTTTTAGTTTTCTGTAAACGAAAGCTACTGAGACGGCTATTTGTCTGTCCGTCCGCACTTTTTCTGTCCGCCCTCAGATCTCAAAAACTACCGAGGCTAGAGGGCTGCAAATTGGTATGTTGATCATCCACCCTCCAACCATCAAACACACCAAATTCCAGCCTTCTAGCCTCGGCAGCTTTTATCTAATGTTAAAGTTAGCCATAACCGTGTGTCTGGCAATGATATAGGACAGGCCACCATCGGGACGTGGTTAAAGTTTCATGGGCCGTGGCTCATACAGCAGTATACCGAGAGCACCCGAAAGCTGGATCTATTTTCGGTGGTCTTGATCATAAGCTGTACAGAAAACTCGATTGCGCCGAAGAAACTTCGGCGTATATTTCCCTTGTCTATTTTAGAGGCTGGAGTACCTTGTTACACATTTCGATTATTCTGACACCATAATTAGCATTAGCTCAAGAATATCAGAAGAGTAGTAGTAATAAGCGACTTATTCAGCTCGCAAGCAAATCGAACGTACTGATAAACTCAAAATCATGCTGCCAAAGCAAATCAAAAGTGATTTCAGATACTCCATGTCTGACCAAACGAAATTAAACGTAAAAAAAATCACAAATACTCATTTTACTTGAGTTTATGCCATTTCAATTTGTCAATAACGATGTACTCACATCGTGAATAATAAGAGTGGAGAAACAAATCCACAGTTATGTATATGTAGCAGATATATTGAAAGATAAATCTGTACAGAGAGCTTTCGGGAATCTGTTCGGTTGAAAAAGGGATCATTAAGGCTTTTATTATAACACAATAAACATTCCTTTTCAGATATCCACATCCGAATACCGACGACCCAACATAACAATAACCATTATTCCGAGTGAAAAACGTGAAAAACGCTACTTATTCCTTGTCTGCATTTGCTTGCCTGAACGGAACGCCTTGCAAGCACGTCTACCATTTCGGTGTGTGGAAGTTCGAGGGCAGCCCCATGAGCAACAGCCCGTGCTGGCACAAGGCCAGCTTAATTATCGACGGGAACACTGAGTATTTGGTTTCACCGTTATTCAAATCTGAATTAAATTGGGCAGGATACAGCGAACAGTGTGCCTTCCGCAGCACACTGTAAGCGGTTCTATGCTTTCTTTTGTAGCGTCCTTTCGGTCTCAGCTGCATCGCTTTCTACCTTTTACTTTGCGTTCGTGCTAGCTATCTATCTTTCCTAACGTGGCTATCTAAGTGGCTGTCCAACTTCTTCAGCTGTCTTTCTCCTTTCGGTGCGTCTAGAATGAGACGCCTTAATCTTTTTGAACTAATAATAATAATAATAATAATAATAATAAATAGTTTGTCGTATGTCACGCGTACATCTATAAACGATTCAAATTAACCCTCGACAGTCCATCTTCATTCAGCATCACAGACCTTGTTTGTCTTTCAGCCTACAAGTGTGTCCTCCCGCCACTCCGCAAAAGAACGAACGACATGGGTAAGCAGATGCAAATTGAAATAACACAATCAGTGGCGTGGAAGGAATCGGAAAGTGCAGTATTTTAAAACGAAGAGAAGTCTTTGTACCAATAACACTGATCTAACTGTCCAGACGACAGGGTTTACCCGTCGTTGGTTAGCTGGTGTAGTGGTTAGCGTCGTGGTACGCCACTCAGATGCCGCGGGGGTTCGCGTCTCCCCCAGGGCGATGAAAAACCACTGGCTCTGTATCATGATCAGTTGCTGCTGCAGTTTGGGGGGGTCTGCTGCGGTGGGAGGTTGAAACCAACATTCTTTGGAAGCTTAAAGAATTTCAAGTCAGTGGCCCCTTTGGTGTGCTTGTGAATAGGTTTCGTCTACTGAAATATAATAATAATAATAATAATAATAATAATAATAATAATAATAATAATAATAATAATAATAATAATAATAATAAATATAAAAAAAAATTCAAATTCAGATTCGAATCTCACTGGCAACATCACATTACATAAACAATACCTAAATTTATTCATTACATTTCTTAATGGTCCAACATCTGGTCGGGAACGCTTCCATATCTTTAATTTACAGTCTTGATATTTAGATTAGAACGCCTCACGATCAAGGTAATCGAATATCTTCCCTTCACCTTTTTCTTAAATAAGAAGACAACAAATTCGACAAGGAATAATTCGTTTTTTCTCAACTGGAACCGCGTACTGAAAAGGCAATCTTGCATATCAATACAGGGTTGCACTTACTCGGAATGACATTGCATATCTCTTCCTTAATTTATGGACACTTCTCTGCATTCACTCGACTGAAATCCGACTGTTTTGTAAGAGTAGCACCTTTACTCACGATCTGTCTGCTATATTCTTATTAATCTGTTATTTTTAATAAACCAAACTGTATTCTTTCTCGTACCGAGACAGTAAACTCTTACAACATAAAAACCACCTTGCCTAATACCTATGACACTTAAAAACAGCCCTATCTGGATCATATCAGTGAGTCTGAAGGTTAAACATATGTGTGTACGTGCATGCAAATATACACATCACTACTTCCCAAACAAAAAGAAGAAGAAAGAAAAAAAAAAACTGAGAAAGTCAAACATTAGCGAAACACTCATTAAACTACAATGGAGCCATGACTTTCATGGCGCGAATGAGGGGTTGCAGCAAAGCGGCGTTGTTCACGCACATCGTCGGCCATTTGTTTCGCAACGACGTTATGAAAGGTGGAGGTGGAGGAGGGGGAGGCGAAGGAAACAACAATCATAGTTATGAAAGGAGGAGGAGGAGGAGGAGGAGGAGGAGGAGGAGGAGGAGGAGGAAACACAATCATAGCCTCGGGAGATCGCTCGTTTTTCCTCCCAACGAAAGTGGCCGGGCGAATGTGGGTCTCCGCTGCGGCAACAATATCTATGACTTCTCTGAATGGCACAATGGTTACCTACCTGTCACTGCTGTATGTGCACAGGAATTATTTATAAATATATATACACATATATATTTAAAATTATTATTATCATTACTCATTCTTAATCTGAAGATGAACCCTATTCATGTGGAACACGCCCATCACAGAGGCCACCGACTTGAAATTCAAGCTTCCAAAGAATATTATGGTGTTCATTAGAAAGAAGTAACAAAAGGTAATGGGAAATACTGAAAGAAAAGATTACTTATTAGAAAAGTAAAAAAAAAATAACAAGCTGATAAATGCATAGATAAAAGAAAAAAAAAAAAAATATATATATATATATATATAGAGAGAGAGAGAGAGAGAGAGAGAGAGAGAGAGAGAGAGAGAGAGAGAGAGAGAGAGAGAGAGAGAGAGAGAGAGATTTTGAATGCAAATGTAAACGAACGCATTTATCCACGAAAAATGAGAAGGCGAGTGTTCCAAGGCCAGCCACTGCAATCGCTAAGAGAAAAAGCCCAACTGGGAGAAGAACGGGTTTTCCAAAATCACCAAATCAATATTGTTTGATGACTTGCAAATGTTTTGAATTTTCTCGTTTAATAAAATGATTTTGGGGAACTTCGTCATCGGTCAACATGGCCCCTTCTCTCCATGATTGGCTTCGGAGTTATTGCGCCACTGAGGTTTACTTTTGAGATTCTTTTCATTAAAACAACGTACTTTTCAAGTCTGCTATTTCTGTCCATATATATATATATATATATATATATATATATATATATATATATATATATATATATATATATATATATATATATATATATATATATATTTACTAACAGGACCTCAATGGAATCGGAGGCATCTAGCGGGGATATTTATTCAATAAAAGTTAAAATCTTTTCAGGACTAACAGTTCTCGCTGTCAAGTAATCTTGTAATTTTTATTGCATAAATATCGCCGCTACATACCATCCAGTTTCAATGTGGTCCTGTTAGTAATTGTATTAATGCACAGATAATTGTGTAAGTGATAAACTTAATATATATACATATATATATATATACACACAGTATCTACACATATACAGATTAAGTAAAATGGTCGATTGAAAATCAGGCAATGATTAGATAACGTAAGGACTCATTTTAGTTCAAAGAAAGCAGTATTAGAATGCACATGAAATATCCTTCAATCACGACTGAACCCACATCTAAAACGATTTGTCCGTGAAGTGTCAGACCTCACTCTTAATTTTCTTTTCTTTAATCGTTGTTATGCTTAAAAAATGATGATTCATCTTACTGAATACGCTAAGTTTGTGCTAAAGTATAGAACAAAAAATATTATCATATTTCTTCTGGGACGAGTCCTAACATCGTAGGAATATGTCAGCTGCTCTTATAGCTACCACAGTTTCCGTTCAATACATTTTACAACTCGGTATTTTTCGAGCATATCATCCCGACTAAATCTCCAAGAATGGAGTGGAATATAAAGTTTAGGTCAAAGGCCAAGCGCTGGGACCTCTGAGGTCATTCAGCGCTGGAAAGGAAATAGACGGTAAGTGCTGTATGAAAGTTGTACCAGGAGGAAAACCTTCAAGCAGTCGCACTCTGAAATAATTGTTAGGAGAGGGTGGATAGTAAGATGAAAGATAATAGGAATGGAGGTACAGTAAAAGGAATGAAAGGGGTTAGAGCAGCTAGGGGCCGCCGAAGGGACGCTGCAAAGAGCCTTTAGTAACGCCTACAGTGCGTCCCATGAGGTGCACTGAGGGTACTACGGGGCAAATCTCGAAGAACCCCGAGCTCTTAGAAGGTGAATTACATGGGATAGGAACTCAGATGTAGCTTTATCCGCCAACGGGTTATAGAACTAAAATGTTCATTCGCACGCACAAGAAAGCACTTATCACGCTCCAGATAGCTACACGCGTTACTACTGGAGGAAACAATGAGATACAGGGTGCTGTTTTTATTTACCCGGAATCAGTCGAATGGCCGACTGGAAATTAAGCAAAGGCGGAATCCAGTTATTGCTTGATTTTCAATCGGCTATTTTACTTATTCTGGGGATGTTTGTATATACACACACACACACACACACATATATATATGTATATAATATATAATTTATTTATATATAAAGTTATATATATACACATACATATACACACACATATTTATATATAAAAAAAATATATATATATATGTATATATATACAGTATATTACACATACAAATATATTACACACACACACATATATTTACATATAATTTTATCTTTTTTTATCCATATATTCTAACCATTAACTTCAAGACGTAAAGCCTTCAAATGTTCCTAAACTGCTAAAAAGTGAAACGGAAGAAATCTCAATTATTCTTGCTGACGAATGCGTCGTGTATCAATAATTATTATGCGTCCAAGCACACTGGAAGCGTTACGTAGACAAAATGAGTTTCCTTCTGCCTTTTAAAAGCATTTCTTCAAAGTCACTGTGAAAGTACACCTCTGGAGAAATGTTGAGAATGCCCATCTGTACAGGCAGGAACAACATGAATTGTCAATTAAATATCATTAGAAAAATAAGAAGTATAACATCTCTTAGGGCAAAAGGTGCACGAGGTAAAAACAGCGTTTTTTTTTTTTCTTTTTTTTCAAATACCGTTGGCCGAACCATGCATAGAACGTCTCTGTGCGACTTTCTCGAAGTGAAAATACTTAAACAACAGTAACAGATGACACACTTCGTCTCCCGGAGAAAGAAATATAAAAATCCGATGTCTTCAGGAAGAACAAAGCCATTGGAAGAGAGCGTTCAATACGTCACGACTGCATCCGCGGTATTTTCCTCTGGTAGAAAAAAAAAAGAAGAAAAAAAGTCGCTAACTATTTGCCATGACACTTCACTATCTATTTTGGGGTTCGCTCCACAGGTCGGTAATTACAATACTATCAGGTAAAGATGCCAATGCGTTCTTTCACGCACTCATAGAATCCCCTCCCCCCGCTGTTCCACATGACAAATGTACTTGCAGAGAGAGAGAGAGAGTTTTAAAGCTATTAGACGAAGAGAGAGAGAGAGAGAGAGAGAGAGTTTAAAGCTATTAGACGAAGAGAGAGAGAGAGAGAGTTTAAAGCTATCAGACGAAGAGAGAGAGAGAGAGAGAGTTTAAAGCTATCAGACGAAGAGAGAGAGAGAGAGAGAGAGAGAGAGAGAGAGAGAGATATTTTAAAGCTATTAGACGAAGAGAGAGAGCGAGTTTAGTTTAGAGAGAGAGAGAGAGAGAGAGAGAGAGAGAGAGAGAGAGAGAGAGAGATTTTAAAGCTATTAGACGAAGAGAGAGAGAGAGAGAGAGAGAGAGAGAGAGAGAGAGAGAGAGAGAGAGAGAGAGAGAGAGAGAGAGAGAGAGAGTTTTAAAGCTATTAGACAAAAATGAAAAACTGCAACAAATGCGTTGGAAAGTTTTAATAACCGAACAGAAAAATATCAAACAAAAAAATATTAAACAATAAGTCTCTTGGATTTGTCTTCTGTTATGAAAAATGATTCGATACATCTCACTTTGAATGCTGCAAGATTTTCGATCGAATTTGTTTTACCGTCACAAATCTCTTGCTAGACAATATTTTTGCTAATGAAAAAAAAAATTGAATCGATTACTACGACGTCAAAGAAACTGGTTGCTTAAAGAACAAACCGATTATGTGCTGGCACGTGCTCTCAATCTCGGGCAGCGCCTTAAAGAAACACTTCGTCAGACATGAAATTCTTTTATTAATAAAAGATAAATAAAATAAATGAGATTCTTTCACACCCGCTCTCCAACTCCCTCCCGCGTCGACAAACTTACTCTGACAACAAGAAAAATGATAACAGCAATTTATAACATTTCAAAAATCCCTTCATCAAAAAATAGGCCAATTTCCCTATTTCTAACACCACAAGAAAAATGATAACAGCAATTTATAACATTTCAAAAATCCCTTCATCAAAAAATAGGTCAATTTCCCTATTTCTAACACCACAAGAAAAACGATAACAGCCATTTATAACATTTCAAAAATCCCTTCATCAAAAAATAGGTCAATTTCCCTATTTCTGACACCACAAGAAAAACGATAACAGCAATTTATAACATTTCAAAAATCCCTTCATCAAAAAATAGGTCAATTTCCCTATTTCTAACACCACAAGAAAAATGATAACAGCAATTTATAACATTTCAAAAATCCCTTCATCAAAAAATAGGTCAATTTCCCTATTTCTAACACCACAAGAAAAATGATAACAGCAATTTATAACATTTCAAAAATCCCTTAATCAAAAAATAGGTCAATTTCCCTATTTCTAACACCATTCCCATTCAGTTATTATCTGAGGGAAAGTGACGGCAGTGTTTCCTTTAATTTCTCGTGCAAAAGATGATGACTCAGCGGGATTACCCAGAACTTGTCTGGAGGAAAGAAACGTAAAGAGGCTCGTGTAGCTCTTTTCACTTCAGGTGAACGAGTGCACATAAATCTTTTTGTCAACTGTGTTGGTCACTCAGACCTTTCCTGTACTATACTTTCTTATTCGTTTGTATTTGACATGATACACACTGTGTATATATATATATATATATATATATATATATATATATATATATATATATTATAATACACCGAAAGATAGATCTATTTCCGGTGGCATTGATTATACGCTGTGGCGGCTGTACAGAAAACTCGGCTGCGCCGAAGAAACTTCGGCGCATTTTTACTTGTTACCTGCTACAGTTCTTAACAAAATTAAGAGTTTCATGGTCCGTGGCTGATGCCACCACCGAACCGTGGCTAAGTTTCATGGGCCGTGGATGAAAGTCTCATACAGCATTATATGCTGTACAGAAAACTCGATTGCGCCGAAGAAACTTCGGTGTATTTTCTACTTGTTTATGTACGATATCTATGATGAGTGTAATTGAAATCTTATTGCACATTTTGCAACGATTTATAGTAGAATGTCAATATTTATGGGACAAGGATAATTATCCCTCTTTTGATTGATTGATTGATTGATTTATAGATTTTAGGCATACACGCCAAGCTCTGGGGCAACAATTGTTAGGAGAGGGTGGACAGTGAGATGGAAGAAAGAGAATACGAACGGAGGTACAGTAAAAGGAACGAAAGGGGTTGCAGCTAGGGGCCGACGGGACGCTGCAAAGACCCTTTAAGTAATGCCTACGGGAATGCCTCTTATGAGGACCAGAGAAGAAAGTGCAATAAAGACGCTTCAAAGATTGGATTCGCATCTCTCAAAGTCATGTGAAAGGAATGCTGACTTTCGAGCCCTATTGTGTTAGGAGGTCATTAAGGGAAACAAAGAAATTACCAACAGACTTCAGGTGACAGTTGGATTCACCAGAGGAATGGTCGAGGGGAAGAACACGAATATCAGCGACGTGTACAGTCTAATAAAGGATCCAGGTCAATCGCCGGAAGGCATTCGAAGGATGGAGACAATACAGTGGGATAATGTGGCCTCCACCGGCCCCCACCCCAAGGATTATGCGTCCCCCAATCCTACACACCCCTTATACACAGAGACAATTTTTATTTCATGAGATACATTGAACACAGAATTCACCACTGACATTAAAGACCACGATCTGACCAGCAATGTGCCTATCACACTTGGTCGATCTACAAATACTACAGTTAGGCCAAGAATATTCTCTGATAACATCACGTGAAATTTGTGAGCAGTTCTTCCTACGGTCGCGCTACGATGGATTACTTTGTCTTTATGGATTTCATCATCAAAAGGTAAGCCGACAAAAACGACCCACTTTGTGAAGTGCTTCTATAATTCTTCAAGATTTTAAAAGTATTACTTATGATTTAAGTGTCACCTGAATTCTAACTGCATTTGCATGCATAAGGCGAAATTCATAGTGGAAAAAAAAGGGGAAACCTGAATGCGTCGAACCAAAGTTATACTTTTTTAAGGTTGGAAATTTAAAGGAATGAGGGATAACCGACAAGCAATACCCAGCACAGTACTGTATTGGTTTCATTTTTCATTTTTAATTCCCAAATGCTTCTAGTAATTTTGTACATATAATCTTTCAGAGAAGGTTTTAATTTTCAAGGAGGCCAAAATTGACCAGGCATAGCGTAGCCTTTTAAATAGTTTTATTTTTAATGGCAAAAATTGAATATAGAAGACATTCTTCCTATACAACAGCTTCTCACTACAGAACCAGCGTCCCCAGGGCTTCAGAAAGCTGTCATAAAAGCAAGCGCGTCAGTTGAAGAAGCTCCACGATGTGTACCCTACTCGGCCACTCTGCCAAGAATGAAATATCTGCCTTGCGTTATTCGAAAGACAGATCTCTCGGGCGGCATCGATGCAGAGACGAGAGAAAGGAAAGAGAAATTACGGAGACATCTTATACACTCAGCCCCATTGGGCAGTGCCCAGGAACTGCCCCCGTCCTCCCGCCACACGACTGATCCAACGCACGCGATTAGACGAGAGGATTTGACTGAATTATAGGCATTAACATCTCTCTCTCTCTCTCTCTCTCTCTCTCTCTCTCTCTCTCTGTGAGTTCCTATATCATACCCTTTCATCTGTGAACGCAACAAGAAGAGAGCGCTTGTTTCACCGGTGGCTTTGGACTCCTACCTCAGTGATCTGCCTTCAGGAATTTCAAGTCTGGGAATTTCATATTCTTCAAGCTTGCCTTCGACCCGAAGATTCGGGTTCTCTGATTAGATGCTGGGCCACCAAAAAGAAAAATGGTCGTCGGTCGAAGAACTGCATGGAAATCAGGAGTCCTGGTTAGAATGATCTTAAAAGTCTCAAACACGTTTTTTCTAGTATTCTGTCAAAGAAAACTATTGAGATGGATATTTGTCTGTCCGTCCGCACTTCTTCTGTCCGCCCTCAGATCTTAAAAGCTAATGAGGCTGGAGGGCTGCAATTTGGTACGCTGATCATCCACCCTCCAATCATCAAACATACCAAATTGCAGCCCTCTAGCCTCAGTAGTTTTTACTTTATTTAAGGTTAAAGTTAGCCATGATCGTGCGCCTGGCACCTGCACCGGGACGTGGCTGAAAGTTTCATGGGCGGCGGCTGAGAGTTTCATGCGCCGTGGCTGAGAGTTTCATACGGCATTATATGCTGTACAGAAAACTCAAAACTGCGCCGAAGAAAGTTCGGCGTAATTTTTTGTTTCTTTTTGTTGTCATTCGCTATTAAACATCCTTTCTAAAAGAATCTTAAATCGTTAACAGTAGACATGATTAATAATAATAATAATAATAATAATAATAATAATAATAATAATAATAATAATAATAATAATAATAATGAAGCCAATGAGAGCAGGATGAAGCTGAGGAGATTGGGACTAAGAAAACTTGACGTATATATATATATATAAATTCGTTTCTGAACAAAACTCTCCCAAAGATGACATAAACCGGTATTGGAAGTAGAGACATCTTCGAACCCGAAATAAAATCTCGAATGCGGCGAAGAACTCCATTAAAAATAACTTTCGAATTTCATCTCGCCTACTGAGCAGCGAAGCCTTGTGGAGTTCAACTGAATAAGTGATATTCCGTTACCAACAATGGATTTGGTACCGTCGCTGCGTTCTGTGTTAATGAAGAGCCATATTTGAGGTAATGCCAGGTAAGATAATCGAGTTGAGGGTTTCATCAAGGCGAATGGATAAGAGAACACACTGCGTCCATTACTGGACTGGAAAATCACACGTCAGTCGTTACAGATCCCCAAAAAGGTTTCTCTTTATTATTATTATTATTATTATTGCAATCCTACTTTAATAAGCAAAACATTATAAGCCACAGGGCTCCTAAAAGGAGCACAGCCAAGTACGGAAGACGAGACACCGAAGTCAAGAATAAAAGTATACAAGGGACATAAAGAAAAATGAAAGAGACAGTGCAATTAAACTATGAAATAAGACTCGTGTGAACGTCTGAACTCCTAGAAATTTAGCTGAAGAACGCAAGCAGGGATGGAAGTAAATTAAAAGAGTAGAGAGATGCAGCTACGGGTCGACGGGATGCTGCAAACACTCTCGAGCAGCGTCGACTACTACCCTCCTATAAGGATCTTGAAAGCTGTGAGCAACCAGTATCTGAAATGATTGAATGTCTATGACACGCACAATGACATTAATGCCGAGATCTGGAATATCAAATTTAATAGAAAGTTTTGACCAACACAGATGCAAGTCAGAGGCTGAAGAACAAACCCGGAGAAAACCAAGTGGCAGAATAACCAAGATTAAAAACATATCCTCAGGATAGACAGGTCTCCAAAAATCTCGAGGGACTTTCGCAGTATACTAGTTTTTCGTGCACTTGAAGAAACAGACCGGATGTGTTTCTCAAAAGCAAAGTTGGGGGCAAGAGTAACACAGGATTTCAAAAGAGTGACGCGTGGTTAATGACGCCTTCTCAGTGAAGAGATGTGGGGGCCGGATCTAAAGCCGTCGGCTTGCTTGCAATCACTTCGAGCAGTTTCATCTCCCACAACTGAATGAAATGGAATATGGAATTTTGGGCCAAAGACCAAGCGCTGGGACCTATGAGGTCATTCAGTGCTGCAAGGGAAATCGAGAGTAGAAAGGTTTGAAAGGTGCAACAGGATGAAAATCTCAAAGCAGTTGCACTAC
Organism: Macrobrachium rosenbergii; assembly: GCF_040412425.1. Taxonomy (NCBI): domain Eukaryota; kingdom Metazoa; phylum Arthropoda; class Malacostraca; order Decapoda; family Palaemonidae; genus Macrobrachium; species Macrobrachium rosenbergii. The sequence continues at coordinate 13,445,515 of NC_089772.1, forward strand.
GAAACAATTGTCAGAAGAGGATGGAAAGTAGGCTGGAAGGAAGAATATGAAAGGTACAGTAAAAGGAATGAAAGGGGTTGCAGCTAGGGGCCGAAGGGACGCCGCAAGGAACCTTAAGTAATGCCTACAGCGCACTCCATGAGGCGCACTGACGGCATTACCCCTCTACGGGGCTCATAACTGAATCAGCAACAGCAGGTCATCAGTCAGGAGGTGGGATGGATGCAGAGAGAGCAGGATCAGCTTGTTTTCTGGGCTAAATCACAAATCATGCATTTATCATGAATAGTCAATTATGGCGTGTTATTTTATAAAAAATCTTCGAAAATATTTAGAAAATTTTTTTGAAAACGCAAAGGGCCAATTTTACGAATCCTTTACTATAAATGAAATGAACATTGAAAAGTAATTAAAAAGATTATCAGGATGCCAAGTTATTCAGTTTAATATCCAGACCATTCTTTGTTAAAAAAATAAGATTTAAAACTTGAATTACACGGGATTCCATGTAAATTATCTGTCAAATTAGAAAAGTTCTCTCATGACTTAAAAAGTTATTCCAGCGTTACTACCTTTTTTTTATTTTCTTCTTTTTTTTACTTTCATAGTTTTTTTCTGCCCACCCTCAGATCTTGAAAACTACTGAGGCCAGAGGGCTGCAATTTGGTATGTTTGATGATTGGAGGGTGGATGATCAACATACAAATTTGCAGCCATTTAGCCTCAGTAGCTTTTAAGTTCCGAGGGCGGACAGGAAAAGTGCGGACGGACAGACGAAGCTGGCACAACAGTTTTCTTTCACAGAAAACTAAAGAACCTGTCACGTTGAAAAATGATAACTCATCACGGATGCTTGATGTCATGAGGATGGAATTTATACATCATTCATAAATAGCATTTGAGGTCCCGCTTCAAAACAAAATCTACATGACGCACACCAAGTACTCTCAGGAAACACAGACCCAGCGCTCCTATTTCAAACGATCTTTTATGCACTTTTCAGAAGATACTTTATGTCCTTGTTAGAACTGTCAATAATAATGTATGCAAGCTTTCTAACCATGCGCATTTGAAATCTCTTCCTAAATTGTATACAGACTTGTTAATCATTCTTCAGGTGTGAGAAAACACACCTGACTGTATATAGATGTCTCTCTGTTTTACGCTCGCAAGAGGTCTTGACCAGTCACAGATTGTATCAGTAAATCAGAATGCTTTGAATCTGCCTCTCAATCGCCTCCTCGTTATGAGCATATGCTAGATCTCTGCAGATCTGTGAAATCCCACAGATAATGTGCAGAGAAATCGACCTCGAGGGCCAGTCAGTCGGATGAGTCAGACTGCAGTATTCACCTTCAGAATGTTACAGCCACTTCCTCCCTCTGCATTTCATCAGCAGCTCAACACCTTCCTTTTGAAAAATCAGGTTTATCATTATTTACGGATTGAAGTCCATTGACGTAAACGTTTTTTCACGGTGACCTAACTTTATTTCAGCGGCCATTTCTGGCTCCGCCTCATCGCCACAGAGCAGGAACTCTGCAGGCTGGAAGATGCTTCAAGATGTTGCGATTCTCGCCTGTAAATACTTATCGAAGTTCGCAGGCGTTAGGACGAATATAAACGATGAAAATAGTTCCCAGTGGTACGCCTGAGGCTATGTGAGGTCTAGGGCCATCCCATACTTCTAAATTTATTTATCACTTTTGCTTTGTTACATGTTACAGCAAGAGTTATTATGAAGTGTAGGCAGGTCCCGAGTTTGATTTTTTCGGAACGGCTCGATTTATTGTTACAGTAGACAGCTTCACAACAAGACACAATATGTGGCTAAATATTTTACTGGTTCTGCATCATGATCAGTTCCTGCTGCAGTGTTGGGAGGTCTGCTAAGGTGGGAGGTTGAAACCAACATTCTTTGGAAGCTTGAATTTCAATTCAGTGGCCCCTTTGGTGTGCTTGTTCCAAGTGAATAGGAAAATCTACTGAAATAATAACAATAATAATAATAATAATAATAATAATAATAATAATAATAATAATAATAATAATAATAATAATAATAGCCTGTAGCCTCAGTAGTTTTTATTTTATATAAGGTTAAAGTTAACCATGATCGCAGGTGTCAACAACACAGGCCACCACCGTGGCGTGGCTGCAAGTTTCAAGGGCCGTAGCTGAGAGTTTCATACAGCATTACACGCTGTACAGAAAACTCGATCGCACCGAAGAAGCTTGGCCGCATTTTTTACTTGTTATTTATGGATTTGATTCTGTTCACTTTATTTCTTTTATTCCTTTATATAATTATTTCAAACACTGGGTGCCACCTGAAAACCAGGGCCCAGGGCCCATGGCCCCCAGGGCCCCCCCTCATGAAGCTCAACATAAATCCGCTTCAGGAAGGATGGACATGAACGGAGGAAATAGTGATACAAACAATTGTGGCTTCAGTATGAATGCTCGCATGAGATAATAGGACTGTAATATGGAGTTTCGGCCAAAGGCCGAGCACTGGGACCTATGAGGTCATTCAGCGCCGAAAAGGAAATTGAGCCATCAGATGATTTCATCGATAGTACTAAGAGAAAATGTTCATTTGTTAGAAATGAGTACAAATACTTAAACATTCAAGATAACGAAAAAACGTGATCACTACGACAGTATTATTCACTGATTAAAGAATAACGTACGATATGTACAATGCTTTATGCATTGCTATAGGCTATTACATTCTATCAGATATCGCAGGCCTACTGAGATCAAGATGCGAAATATTTCTTCAGGTATACATCTGAATACTTATACATATTTATGTATATGTGTGTGTGTGGGTATACAAAGAACCCTCACACCTTATTTAGATCACGAACATACCTATTTTTATCGATAAAATAACAATGGCAGCACAAGAATGGCGACCTCGTACCAAACAGTCCACTTAAGTCAAACACAAACGAACAATGGGCTTTCATTAACGATTTTTCACATCACCGTGGATGAATAAAAAGATATCTGGCTATGCGAGTGCGAATAAAAAGGTATTGTAATATTTCTTGCGTGTAAATTACATGAGTAGGTTAATATTCGAAATCGCATGTAGTGTTGTCTACGAGGCGGTCTGGGGCCCGGGGGGTGAGGTGAATGGAACAGCCACTGCGGTGTTGGCTGGGAGGCGGGAAATTTTTAGTCCATACTCTGCATGATGGCAACGGTATTGTGGTATTTCTTCCAAAACACTTCGTATATTTATGTAATTTTCTCTTGATCATGCAAGCCATTATAACAGCTCAGTGACTGGTCACTTTCGGGACTATTTAGCTACATATATATAACTTATCGAACAAGAGTTTGAAATCCCACTGAGTTCCCTTTGATAACAAACACACGGCATAGAAGGTTAGCCTAGACATGCATATTTTACTATTACTGGAAACTGGAAAGATACGTAAGACAGAATGAAAATATAGAGGTTACAATGAAAAGGTAATTTTGACTGAAAGTGAATGAATGTTGCTTAAAAGAAGGTTAATGAATATCTGGCGAATCAGTAACATAGGCCTAACCTCACAGGTCCATGCTTCATTTCCTAATGGTGAACAGCACTGAC